>NC_058060.1:1506422-2106422 GCF_020085105.1 Siniperca chuatsi | reverse complement strand
AATATCAGTTCATAGATTTATTTCTGGCAATATGTCAACTATTTCCTCATTTATTGAAATTTGACCTAAATATTTCTCCGTAATGTGGGCCTACAGTGCAATGTCACAGCTCGGTACATTGGACTTTTGACTGTACTTGTACAGCGCCTTTCAAGTCTTCCGACCACTCAAAGCGCTTCACACACTACATATTGCACTCACCCCATTCACACACACCCATGCAGCAGGGCCAAGATGGAACAGTGGCTGAGGGTATGCTTGTTTTACTAACCAGCTTTCTAACAGTCAGTCAAAAGACGTGTTTGTACCACCTGTCTCATAACTCATTACATTGTCTGCAAACCACTCCTCTTTTGTGGAAGTGTTAGCTCCATCGGAGGAGGTTAAATAAAAGTGGAGAGTGCAGCACAGCTAATAAGCTACAATAGCCGTCTCCATTTTGGGAGGAAGCTATAGTAGGTCAGTACTGTCAAGATGGCTTGCTATTGGTCAGCGGCGTGGATTTACTTTGCCCCCATGAGTGAATCCGCTATTCGTGGCCATTCCAATGGAATGAACTGAATTTGCCACGAAATTTCAGTTCAGTTTTAAAAGCGGGTGCAGGCCTTAACAGTGGGGGGTCATCCCCTTGGAATAATGCCTGAGTGCTACCAAGTCAGAATAACAAGAGATTTTCCTATTCTTCCATGAATGCAGCATCTGTAGCATATAACTAGCGTTAATCAAATCAAACTTTGTCCAAGGCTACACTCTCTATGCTAGCTGTACAGGAGTAATATGTAGCTACGGATAGCCTCACTGGGTTAGCTGCCAGAAAAGTATAGCATTGATCACATCTGTGCCTGACAGTTGCAGTCAAGGAGTTGTTATCTTCCAGTATAATGTTACGGCACTACCAATTTTACACCAGATCTAAAAAGTGAAAAGTGGCACATGTCCGTGGCAGAATCGGTATTTGCTAGTGGGGTGTGGTGGAACACTAGAACTGGAGTGGCATACCGTCAGCCACTTCCATCTCAGCGTCACTCTGTCCATGTCTGATTCATCCTGTGGCGGACTAAAGCTCTTCCTGCTAACAGGAGTATGAGCCAGTGACTGCCGGAGCAGCTCATTATGTCATTACATAAGTGGACTACACGTACTGTAATAAAAAATGTATCAAGAACTCGTCATTTAGTAAAGAGCCCATCTTGCAGTAAAATGCTGGATAGAAAGTAAGTCAGTGTCATCCTTGAAATTGCTTTTAAGAATGGTTTGTACAGTTTTTATAATTATGTATTTTCCTTAGTTACATTTTTCAGCTGTTAAGTCGAAAATATTTCTGAACAATTGTTAAGACACTGTCCATTAAGACAAACAGTCTCCAGCATTTTAATACATTATGAGTTTGACTGTCATTTTCTGTTCCATTCTGCAAAGCTCTGGTTGTAGTTGCCTTGGGAGGGTGGAGGAGACGGATGACAGTGGGTGAATCCAAAACCTCAACCTGAAAGGGTCTGCCCTCGCTCGTCTTCAGTTCAGCAGGGCTGCCACGGTCACTGTACACAAAGATCCACAGAAATCAAGAGGAAATGCAGCACTGCAGACGGAGCAGTGTGTGTGAGTGAATGAGTGTGTGTCTGTGCATCTAGATTCTGGTTACTGTGCCTCTTTTCCACAGGACAAGTCTTACATCCACAAACTGTAAAGGTGCAAACAATCGGCAGGCTCTCCTCTTCCTCATCTTCATGTGAACATGCAGCCTCTAACTGCCTCCTTCCTTCCCTTTGTCCTTGTCAAGATGCATCTCTTTAGTTCCTTGGGGACGTTACTTCTTGTCACCGTTTTGAAATATTTGTTCATAGGGCGGAGGTGGGTGGTTGCAGTAGGACGGAGGTGGAGAATAGGAGCCCATCATACGGGCAGAGCCAGGCTGCCCCGGGTACGCCGGGTGTGTCATGGTGACCCCTGGGTCACCACCTGTCATCCCGTTGATCCCGAAGCCCTGCATACTTCCTGGCTGCTGGGAAACTGGAAAGAAGAAGAGGGTTCGGGGTTAGGGTTAGGATTAGGGTTAGGGGTTAGGGTTCTCATTTAGCATCAGTTCACTTGCTGATAGACTGCGTGGGTTTTTTGATACACCACTCATGGTTCATCATTTCATTCAACAGCACACAGCATGTTGCAAAAACATGGGGATCACTTCTTCTAAAGAGGTTAAAGTTCTAATCCTAGAGATTTTAGACACCTGCGGTTGCTGGGTATCTGGCTGCGCTCCAATTGGCTGTGGCGTTATGCCGCTTGTTGCGTTATGAGTGGTGGGGAAACCCACTTACAGCTGTGGTCAAAGGTTTATTTACACTTGTAAGAGACGTCATTTGTAGATGTATATTATGGCAGTATTGAGACAATTCTTTCAGAAGCTGTTCTTTTCTGTAACAGAATGACTGGACTGCACTGACACTTGCACAAGCTCATTGTGTGTTGTTGAAAATGACAAAATCTAATTCTCAAAAATATACTTACATACATGCATGTCCCTTAGCTCTTTCACCTAAATCAGCCATTGCACAGCCCATGGACATTTGGACATTTGGAATTCGCTTGAGTGAGGACAGTGACGCCTGTGTTCTAGCAGCTTCTAAAACATGGCAGAGCTGTTTTTCTTTTGTTTTTTTTGTTTTTTTTGGGGGGGGGGTATTCTAGTCTGTTAGCAGAGGGTGACCGTTTGGGTTTCACTCCAGATACTGGCAAAGACTTGCCAGTCCTTATCATTGCACAGTAATTGTTTGCACTGACAATGCTGGTAACTGAAGTCGAGATGGCCCCCCCTGACTTCCCTCAGATCTGTACTGAGCTCTTGGGCTTTCCTGTTGTAATGTTTGTGGCTCAATCTGTCATGGTTTTGGGTTTGATTTCCTGTTTTATTTTGAAATATTCTCCTTCCCTCATGTGTCTGGTAGTTTTGCTTCCTGTTGTTGATTGCTTTGATTGGTTGCACCTGTGTCTCGTTGTCTCCCCTACCTGAGTGTGTTTAGTCTGTGTGCTTCCTTTGTTCAGTGTCAGATCGTCGTTGTATATTTGTCAAGCGTCCTGGTTTGTTGCTCCTGTGTTGTTTTGACAAAAGTACATTTCCCAATCATTCTGTCACAGAAAAATAGCTATTGCAGAAGCCATTGAAATCTCCACTGACATAAATGTCCTTTACACGTGTATCTAAACTTTCGACGGCAACTGTAACTGGTACTCCAGAGCAGAATGTAGTGCACATCCTGTAGTAAGAGCTGTTTTTGTGCAATCATTGAACTAGACATATAACATGTAAAGAAGGATAAAATGATGCGCAGCCCGTTTGTATTCACCTGTCATTGCATTTAATTTCATCTTTTGACAGCTTTTAAGTGTCTGCAGGGACAGTATAGTACTTTTTGTTAAGTTGGATCTCGTCATGACCATTACAACAGTGAGTTTCCAAGTGCGTTCCTGACCTTGGACATGGCGATCGACAAAGTCTGTTTAGTTGCTGTTCTGATCATATCACATAATGGAGCGCTTTAAGGACTTCTAGCCCATGGTGGGTAACGAGTTCATTCTTGACAGTACTGAGAAAAAATGGAATTTTAAACAGAATGTGTTCACTAGTTTCGATATCAACCGATACTGGGTTTTTTAGAGATTACAATTTTTTTTCATAACTATAACATAAACCAACATTTTTGATAAGGATCCTTTAAATGTTCTTACTACAGCATTGTGAACAGGAGATGTAGTGAACAGGACATTTTACAGTGTAAACACGAACTTGCCAGTGCTCTGCTGGACATACTTACATGGAGCCACTGTTTCTAAATGACCTCAAACATATATTGTGATATTACTGCTTACTCATCAGCTGACACATAGACTGAAATGGTTGTGATTGCTGCAAAATACAGCAGGCTAGAATGCAAATTAGCGTGTTGAAGTTTACCAAAGTTGAACTTGAAATGAAAAGATTGGATTTATTTCACCCGACAAGCGAATTCAGTCATCATGGAGACGCCACTGAAATGTTGCCCTTTTAAATGCTGGTGTGACTGAGCCTTAAAGCAGACAGTCAACATGTCCAACAGTCTTTTGCATGATGTGAAATGCCCGATCACATCCAGTACGTGCATGCAAAATTTCCAGTAATTTCCTTAGTCGTGAGTACACAATTTGAATCTCACGCAGAAATGGCGGTCTTCATCGGTAACTATCAAAACTACTATACCGTATACAAGCAGAAATACTTTATTACTGTTTTACACACATGCGTTAATGTATGGAGAGAGGTCAGAGCGAGGGGGCTTCCTCATAGGTTAGGGGTTCGATGCCTTGTTCCTGGGCACCTCGGCAGTGCAGGAGGGGAACTGGCACCTCTCCAGTTACCAAGTCCCCACAAACTGAGCTACTAAAATGTTTGCCTACAATCCAAAGCCCCAAATGAACTCTTAGGAAATACGTTCTTATTCTCTGAGCAGGCTCTCCGATGATTAGAACAAGCAGCCTGTGATACTTCATTTTGGGAAGAGAAACTAGTTATGGCTTCCTCCTCTGGGTACCTCTTTATAGTATCTAGTCTGCCTGCAGAATTTCGCTTTACATGGTTATTATTGGAACGTTCCATTCAATTTTCTGCTTGGCTGACTGATAGAGTAAAATTCCATTAATTTAATATTAAGACTCAGAGTTTTATCAGCTGCCCTACTTTCCCCCAAATCTTTTATATGAAGAATCCTTTAAGTCCCCCATGTCTTATATCCTCCCCTGTGAACCGTCACAGCCTCTGTCCACATTCACGTTTACATTCACATTCTGACAACCTGCTGTCTGTGCGTGCATAAAGTGCTTTTATTGCAGAAATATCTATCTGTGTATTTGTTGGCCAATAAGAAGACATTGCAGTCAAACTAGGTTTGAAGTCACCGTTACGTAGTTTGCACTGTAAAATACCCGCTCAGTGTCTATCTTGGTCATACTTTGCTTATTGTTTATTTATTTAATTGGTCGATATATGAACAGATTTTGTTTTAAAAATCTCCCAAATATCAGTATCTGCCTCAAAAATGTATTGGCCGGGCTATACTGTAAACTGTCATCAGCAGTAATATTTCATCAGTGTCATTAAAGGTGATCCGTCGATCAGCCTGGAACAGATCATACGCATTTAGTGAGACTGACGGTCAGCCTGAAGTAATAATGTCTCACCTCATTTTTCCATTCATTCCATTTTTTTCCCTTGAAGCATATTTACAGCTAACAGGATCATTTAGATGGCTGCTCTATAAATAGATGTTAGAAAGGGGCTAGTTAAGAATAATCCATATCAAATATGTGTATCTCTGACTGCGGTGCATAAACATATACAGATGTCCTGTGGGCCACAGTGCTGGGCCCTACCAGCTTCCTTTCTATGCATAAAAGTAAATAAATCACCAAAACATGGGCAGAAAAAGCAGTTTTGTCATTCATTTCATTTTTTTATGTATGTATATGCTTGCCTGGTGATCATAATTGATGCAACTGACGGGTTAATTGGCAACACGTGCATTATCAGCACCACTAAAGGGATATAAAGAGAGAAGGTCCCGTCTCTTCTGTGGTGACTGGAGCTTTCTTCTATACAAACAAAAGTTATGTTTACACGCAGCGTTACTCACCAACACTCGTTGCGTGAAATACTTGGGGTCTAAAAAAAGTGTTGAATGTAGGAGGAGCTACTTCTCCATCGCAGAAGAAGAGAACACAATGAGATGACGTCATTAAAAGAGCGTCAGTCAAACCTCAAACGAACTAAAACCATGTGGAAAACCTGATGGGAATATTATATTCCATTTGTTTCATGTATAAATTTGAGGAAGGTTACACAGGTGTGATGCTTCCGGCTCTTCACTGACGTTTCAGTCGCGTGCTTCCAGTACGTCATCACTTGTTCACTAAGGCTGTTTCCATTGCACTTTGGTGCATTTTGTTTCCACTCAGGTTTTTTGAAATTAAAAATGCACAGAAAAACAGGTGGATGGAAACGCACTTACTGAGGCATTACGTGGCTGGTGCAGACAGCTGTATTGATTCAAACCGTTCCATCAGACGGACACGAGAAAGACGAGTAAACAACATCTGAAACTAGGGCCGTCTGACTCCGTTCGAGCCTATGCTTCAAATATTTTATACCTGTGGTTTCTGCTTCCTTTAAAAGTACTCAACATTAGTACTTATGTTATTTCATCACCGTACCTTTAATTATGAGAACTACTACATTATACATGGCCTCTGCCTAACGTGGTCCAGCCGCCCCGGACTAAACGCCCAAAACGGCTTACATGTGAAGTCTCACACAGTTTACCGTTGTCTTTTTTCTTATTCTTAATATTTTGTATATTCTGTATTAATACTCTGTTTTAGGGCATTGTAGGCGTTGTGTTTGCCAACTCTTAATTCGTTTATTAGTCTGAATCCTACAGTACCTGGTGTGGTGACAGGGTGCCTCGTGAAGGAGACGTTGAAGGCCGGCTCGTCTCTCAGAGAGGAGGGATACATCCTTCTCCGAATGAAGAAGCCAGCACCGCAGCAGAACAATACTCCCATCATCAGCAGCACCCTGGGTGAAAAACAAAGGACATCTCAGACCCAACATCAACACACCCATTCCTGTCCAGCAGGAGCAGGCCCTCCAGCGAGGAAGGAGGATGGAGAAAAAGATTTGGGTGTCAATTGAATTTAGTATCTAATGATAATCTAAATGCTTGTAAGTATTATCTGCAACACAGCAAGCAGACACGGAGGTACCGCCATGTCCAGGCACAACAAAGTCACACCTAGATGCATACAACAGCAAAAAAAGATATTGTCTCCTCAGATAAAATTTGCCCCCCTCCGCAGTGAATCCCTCATCCCACAGAAACATGCAGTTCAATAATATGTGCTCCATGTGGGGATGTGCTGGCACTAAGCAGATTTCTATTGGTTTAAAAATGTGCTCAGTTTCTCATTTCTGGTGCATCTTTAGTTTTTCTGTCCCGTAAGCAGCACTGAACAATGGCCACAATAATCCACTTTCATACATCTATTGACCAGATAGGTTCACAAGGTCACACAGTCATATCCTCCTCTCATGTCTGCTGACTGCAGAGAACCTTGAATTGTGTGTCTCATTTGAGGGATTCAGACTATCAGCCATCTGGTCATCAACTATCCATGGGCTTGGTTGTGCAGGTACTAGTGAGAGTGTAAAACTGCTATCAATATATAGACAGACAGATAATACTCCAGCGTAGCTCAAGTTCAACTTTGTCTGATGTTTATGTTACTAAAAGGCCTTTTACGGCATATTAAAAAATGCAAAGCTTTCTGTATTATTGCCAGACAAACAGGAATCTATAATCTATATGACAGTGAATATGCTGTGAATTATCTGTCCACACAAGGTGATGAGGGAGCACGCCTACTGATGATTTCCAAACATTTGCAAAGCATGAGCATCAAAGCGCATTCTTGACTATGGAAATGATAGTTTCACAAAAACCTAAGGTCAATTTGTTTTTCCCAAAACTTTCAACCACATTTCATGGTCTTTGTCAGAGTTTGCTCAGTTGTCATAATATAACCAAGTATGGAACAATGTTCCAGTGGAGCAACCTCCATTCGCTGAGATGTACACCTCTTTAGCACACAGATCTGTGCAGCAATGCTTTTCCTCCATACAAGATTGAGTGTGGAGTCACCTTTTAGTAATTGTTGAACGCTGAACAATTAATTTTTATATTGCTGGCACAATTTGAAATCAAATCACAAGAGCTGCAAGTTGTATTATTACTTAATGACCAACAGTGTCTTAAGCTGTAAAAGCAAGTGAAAGACCATCAATTTCACCGGCTATAATAACAACTGTGACCGGTAAAGTTACTCAGCTGTAGTTAACTGATATGTGGGCAACTATGCAGCTAAAAAAGTTTACTTTTTCTCTGACTGGTTTCAGAAAGGGACCCTGGGAGGTTGTCAGCAACAAACTTTTCTCGTAGATTACTTGATATAACATAGCAAAAAAAAGTCATTATAATATGAAAGTATCTTTAATGTTTAAGTGCTCAAGTACCTGTAACTTTCTACTGGTGGTTTGTGAAGGCTGCAACTGTGACAAGTTCAGTACTGTATTCAAGGGCACCTCAGCAGACAGTATGTTGAGAAAGTAACACATGTACTTTCCCTGGACACAGTTTCCTAACTGGTGGAAGAATTTGAACCAATGACCTTAGGCCCACTCCTCTGACCTCTATTAACCCCATTAATCAGAAAATTGTCAAGTGTGCGCAAGTGTTAAAACATACATTTTAATGATCTCACGCACGGTGACTCATTGACATGTGAATTTAGAACTTTACTTGAGAACCTAGACTTCACCCATTATTTCAATGAGTCCACCCACCGTCTTGGGAATACACTTGATCTAATGACATCAAAAAGATTATGCGTTGCTAATGTTTCTGTGATCGACTTCACGTTCTCTGATCACTTATGTATCTATATGTGTATTTTTTATGCCCTTTTACCGGCACCCATAAACACAAAATAAATTACTGTTCGTAAAAGGTCACTAGACACTGAGACTCAGTGAAATTCTCTGAGCTGGTAACTGTATCCAATCTATCCAATATAAACGACTCAGTAAATGAAATGGTTGAGCAACCTGACTAATATTTTAAATGCAGTTGCGTCACTCAGGGAAAAAAAGATAAAGTATCCCCATGGATAACAGATTGTGTTTGTGAGCGAAAGTGATCTTGTAGAGCAGCAGAGAGAAAGTGGAGGAAAACTGGTCTAGTAATATTTATAAGGAACAAATAATATCTTTTAACTCTGCTATACGCTCCGCAAGAAGAACAAATTTCTCCAAGATGATTGCAGAGAGTAACAATGATCCTAGAACACTGTTCACAACTATAAACCGGTTACTCAATCCTGTCCCTGTCAATGACGTCCTGGACCAAATATCTTCCACTAGATGTGAGGAATTTGTAATATTCTTTAACAACAAAATTACCTCCATAAGAGCGACTATTGTCATAGATGCTGATAACAACATCAATCGACCTAGCAAAAACAGTACAAACAAGAACAATTTCACTATTTCTGATCAGGAACTATATAAGCTTGTGAATGAAAGTAAGTCTTCCAGATGCTGTCTCAACTCAGTCCCCACTAGATTTTCAAATCATAGCACTGAGACAGCACTCACCAAAGTTGTCAGCAATCCCAGGATTAGCACTGATGCACTGAAGGTCTCTGTTCTAGTTCTTCTAAGTGCTGCCTTTGACACAATTGATCACAATATTCTTATTGAGTGCCTTGAGAACTGGTTTGGCCTCTCTGGGAGTGTTTTAAATTGGTTCCGGTCCTACATATTGGGGAGAAAGTTTTTGTCACTATGGAAGATCATGTATAAAGGACATATGAGTTAGCTTTTGGTGTTGCTCAGGGAAGCTGCCTTGGTCCTCTGCTTTTTTCGTTGCATATGCTTCCTCTAGGTGATGTTATCAGAGAACATAAGCTTAATTTCCAGTTATGCTGATGACAGAGAGCTGTATATTTCATTGGACCAAAGTGATGACCAACCCTTTTGCCATTTAACAACTGGTTTGGCTGTAGTAAACAAGTTGATGCAGACCAACTTTCTTACAGACTTAAACTTTAAATCCTACATAAAAAAGGTAACGAAAGCAGCTTTCTTTTATTTAAGAACTATTGCAAAGGTACGGCCAATCCTATGCCAACAAGATGCCGTCTTGTTCATGTGTTTATTTCAAGCAACTACTGTAATGCTTTTTTTCATCGGCCTCCCAAAACAATCCATTGATAAACGACAATTAATTCAGAACTCTGCTGCCAGGTATTTAACTAGAACAAGAAAGTTTTAGCTAACCTGCACTGGTTCCCTGTGTCTTTTAGGACTGATTTTGAAGTTATTTTACTTGTTTACAAGGCTCTTAATGGTTTGGGACCGGCCTACATTACTAATTCTTTGTCGTTAATAATCCTTCACAATCTCTTAGATCCTCTGCTGCTGTTTTTTTAAATAGAGACTATTGCACAAATAAGAAAATCGGCCGCTCAGCCTTTTTTAACCATGCACCAAAACTTTGGAATTCCCTACCCAAGGCTATAAGAAATGCAAGCTCTGTGAACATTTTTAAACGACAATTGAAAACTTACTTATTCAACATTGCCTTTACCTAAACTGTCACTCTTCCTTTGTTTTATTCTTATCTTTTACATATTTCATTGTTCTTATGCCTTCCTTTATTTTATTTCTATCTTTCATATATTCTGTTGTTCTTAGCATACCTGTTCTTGCTTTTTGCTGCCTCTTTTGCTTGTTATTAATTTGATTGTTTGGTTTTATTGCGCACTATTTGCACTTGTTTTAATTTATTCTCTTGTTTCTTTACTTTATTGTTAAGCACTTTGAGCTACATCGCCTGTATGAAAGGTGCTATGTAAATAAAGTTTATTATTATTAAAAAAGAATAATTGGCTGAAATCAACATGCGTATGATGCTGGTTTTTCATTGAGTATGGAATGTGCTCTTTGATTTTGTTTTGTATTGAACTGGGGCTTCATTTTGCCTCAGAAGCACAAAATAAACCCAGGAATAAGTGCTACATACAGTCGTTGTAATAGTGGTTGGTTATGATAGTAGTTTACCCTTTAAATAACCTGTATTATGCCTCTTTTTGAGTTAAAATTTAGCCAAAAACAAAACTTAAATTAATTTCATACCGTATATATATTTATTTATTTGGAAGTCTAGTTTGTTTTACAGCTATTTTGCATACCATGAACTCTCGGTAACCCTTCTTTTTACAGTCCCCTAATTACTAAGTATTTACCCGGTAAATATATAGTAAATTATAGTATATTGTTGGGTAATTACCACTGGTAAATTAGTAGGTAAATACAGAGAAACTACAGCTGAAATTCTAAGAAAAACCTCCTCCACCATTACCCATCCACTCAACTAAGCACCGTGTAGTTGTTACCAGTTTGAGTTGGTAATAAACAAATATAACTGCGTGCGTCCTAGGAAAGTAGGCAACCAATTCTTAGAAACACCTCCTCTATTACCTATGGAGCCTGAGAGGGGACATGGACGTAATTTGTTTATAAAACATGCTTTAGGTGCACGTTAAGCGCGCGCCGTTCAGATGATGTCTAAAATTGCGTGGAAAACACCAGCTGCGGCGCTTTTGTCCTTCTATCCAAGGTGCTTGGGAGGTTGCACTATGGTCGAGCCAGCCGTTACTAAGCAATCAATCCAAATCACAGTCCGTCTGAATGAGTTATATCAGTCACTCCTCCATCTTCAGTTATTCTAGTTTGGCTGACCTTTCAACTGGATGTTGTGATGTCCTTGGATGGAGGGTGAAGCAAGTCATGTGTATCCGATTGGTTAATTCTTGTCACAAGACCTGCGGAGGAAAGGATCACACAGTGTGTGTGTGTGTGCTCGTCTCTTTCACTCTCTGTTTAGAGATAACTGACAAATATGTGGAATAAGTACATAATTTAAAAAACAGTGATCTTGATATATCATCATGTGGGGGGAAAAATCACTGCAGGAGAACAGCGGGGAGAGGGGCAGAGAAATCAAAAGGGTTGGCAAGCATGGGATATTATTTATCAGAATCAGATCATTTATATCATATATAATATCAATTGATTGATAATAGTTATATATATATATATATATATATATATATATATATATATATATATATATATATATATATATATAACTATATATATAACTATATATAGTTATAGTGTTTTCTTGCCAGATTCGTTAGCGGCAAGCGAAAAAAATAGACCAGATGCCGAAACTATTGCTGCTGAGCGAGGCGATCCTCTGTTTGAATAGCCCAATTGGTTAGCATGGGCGCCGAAACAAAGTGGGCAGCGCTTTGCAGCGCTTCTGCGTGTTCATGCCGTAACTGTTGGACTGTGAGAGAGCCACGGAGCAGGGGAACATGCAGCCCTGCTCCACAGGCGCACCAGCAGGCGTTTTTGAAGCGGCTGTGCCTGTAGCGGTCCGTCTCTATGTGATCGCCCCTTTACTAAAGCACGCGTGCGGGTACTTAAAGCGCACACATGCTTTATAAAAAAAAAAAAATCACATCCATGTCCCCTCCCGGACTCTGTAATTACCCATCAATTCAAGATACAATTGTAGTTATCCAAGGTTTATGTTGGTAATAGCCCAAATTTAATTATGTACTATCCAGAAATTAAGATTTCCAATAAATTACTTTTCTTATATAGTTATTGTTCCTGGCTACATCCATTTATAAAGGGTTTATTAGATTTACCTTAGAAACTATGGAATTGTTTTTATTTAAGTTGAAAAATTACATACTTACCTGGTAACAACCTTCACAGGAACAGTTTTCCTCTAGTGTCATGGTAGGCCTACATCTTCTTAAATACTGGGTACGTTCTTCCAGATGTTTTTACGTAAGTAAGTCAGCTGAAACTGTACTGTAATAGGAAGCCTTGTTTGTTTCTACACCGTGCTTAGTTGAGTTGATAGGTAATAGTGGAGTGGAGTGGTTTTTCTTACTATTTCAGCTGTAGTTTCTCTAGATTTACCTTCTTAACTTAATTATCCAACAATATTGTCATAGTTAGCCACATCTCTCTCCCTATCCTTGTGTGCTCTCCTCTCCCTGTGTTCCTTGTCTGTCCTCTGTTTGTCGCTGGGTGTGTATATGTGTGTGTGTGTACTGGCCTGGGCGGGGCTCCCTGGTTCTCCCTCCTGCTGCTGATCATCGGCACACCTGACATTCATCATCCAATCAGTCTCCACAGTATATCTACCTGGCTCTACCATACAACCAGCACCAGATTGTCTCCATACACCAAGTTATCCCCTGCTGGTGATCACAGCCACAGTGTCCTCTCTGATCTCTGCAAAGCTGCCTTCCTGTTCTGCCTGCTGCGCTACACGAGCCAACTGCCTTTCCTGTTCTGCCTGCCATGCTACACATTGACTGGACCAACGGAAGAATTGTGAGTTGGAGCCCCTTCTGTCTTTCCACCTGTCTGCAATCTGCTCTGTCCCCAGCAGAGGTCAGTGTTCCACCTCTCAGCCTGGAACCGCCGGATCTAGCTAATATACCGAAGGAATACCAAGTGATGTCTTCAGAAAGGACCTAGCACTGTCACTACCTACTCACCGCCCTTATGACTGCGCCATTGACCTTCTCCCTGGGGCCCCTCTTCCATCCAACCGTTTGTACAATCTATCTTGACCTGAAAGGGAGGCCATGGAGAGATACGTCAAGGACTCTTTGCACGCAGGGCTCATTCATCTACCATACCATTCATCTTCGCCAGCAGGGGCGGGATTCTTCTTTGTGACAAAGAAGGACAAGACACTACGCCCGTGCATTGACTATAGAGGTCTCAATCATATCACCATCAAGAATAAATATCCGTTGCCACTAATCAACTCCGCTTTAGAACCCCTTCATGGTGCCACAGTCTTCACCAAGCTGGACCTCCGGAACGCCTACCACTTGGTTCGTATACGGGAATGGGACGAGTGGAAAACTGCCTTTAACACCCCGTTAGGACACTTTGAATATCTAGTGATGCCTTTTGGACTGACGAACGCTCCAGCCGTATTCCAGGTGCTCGTCAACAACGTCCTGAGAGATTTTTTGAACTGCTTCGTCTTCGTCTACCTAGACGACATTCTCATCTTCTCCAAGGACCAGGCCAGTCACGTGATTCACATCCATCAGGTTTCTCCAGTGGCTCTTGGAGATCAGGCTGTTCGTCAAGGCGGAGAAATGTGAATTTCACGCTAGTTCGGTGAGTTTCTTCGGCTACATCCTCCAGAGAGGGCAGGTGAAGACGGATCCAGAGAAAATTAAAGCAGTTATGGAGTGGCCGACGCTTGCTAACCGTAAGCAGCTACAGCGTTTCCTGGGGTTTGCCAACTCTTACCGAAGGTTCATTGGGGATTACAGTCATGTGGCAGCTCCTCTCACGAGACTTACCTCAACCAAGGTTCCCTTCTCCTGGAACGCCAAGGCCGATGCAGCCCTAGCCAGACTCAAGGCTCTCTTTACCTCGGCTCCCATCCTGATCCAACCCAATCCCTCACGGCAATTCACAGTGGAGGTGGATGCCTCGGACATAGGAGTAGGAGCGGTGCTCTCCCAGTGTTCGGCCACCGACCAGAGACTCTACCTTTGTGCCTTCTTCCCCCGACGCCTTTCCCCAGCTGAGCAAAACTATGACGTCAGGAACAGGAAACTCCTGGCTGTCAAATTAGCACTGGAGGAATGGCGAAACTGGCTGGAGGGAGCAGAACAACCATTTGTGGTATGGACTGACCATAAAAATCTAGAATACATCCAAACAGCCAAGAGACTCAACTCCCGGCAAGCACGCTAGGGGCCTTGGTTTTCCGCCGTTTCAATTTCACCCTCACTTACCGTCCCGGATCCAAGAACATTAAGCACCTCAGGACCCGATACCATCCTCCCTTCCACCTGCATGGTGGCCGCAGTATCTTGGGAGATTGAGTCCATAGTAAGGGAGGCCCAGCGGAACCAGCCAGACCCCGGGAACGGTCCTGCTACAGTGGGCACACAACTCTCGTTTCGCCTGTCACCCTGGGATGACCCGTACTCTCTCCCTGCTCAGACGACACTTTTGGTGGGTTACTATGGAGGTTGATACCCAGACCTTCGTGGCAGCATGTCCCATCTGCGCTCGAGGAAAGTCCTGGCATTTCCAAAATGTTTCTTACCACACAACACTTTCGACAACTGTTGGCTCTGGCTAGCTAACATGACAATTCCAGTTAGAAACAGCAGCTATAGTATTAGTAATAACACAAACCCAGACTACATGGAGTTAGCTCTTGCAGGCAGTGAGACATGACCTGTGTGTATCCCAAAACATCAACTGGCAGCACAGGTTAAAAGCCGCTCCCCCAAGTAATGGCAGCATAAAAAAGTAATAGATCAAAAGCATAAATGAAATTCCTGCTGTTTGCCTGCTGCAGACATTAAGAGCTCATTCTGGATATTATAGTAGTGATGTCAGCATGCATGAAATCCCTGTTGTTTACCTTCAAAATATACCAGACACTAGATACAGTGGATGACAGTAGATACAGTATATGGCATATGTGTTATGTTATTGCAAAACCGGAAACCGGTCATTGTCCCCTTACAGGCCAAGCTAATGACCTCACTAACGGACAGTTTTAGCATGTAGAGCATTTTACCCCTATTCAATAAAACTCTTTGAGTGAAGTTATATACAATTCTGAGAACAAAATGCCAGGAGGAGGCAGTAGAAGGTACAGTACAGAGAAAATAGAAAGAAGTTCAGGGATCTGCTCAAGGATCAGGAATAGCACTAGCATTTCCCTGCTGACTAGCATGTTCATGGTTTGCTCACCAGCTACAATCGAATTTATTTATTTATTTATATGAGTAGCAAATACGTCACCAGGTCTCTAGAACCAAATATTTTGCAAAGACGCACAGATGATTGAGTGTGGCACTTTCTGGGCCTTTTGTGGAGCTAGTCATTAGTCTGTTATTTTAGAGAGAACAGTAGACACAGCCTGAACTGTAACTCACCAGAAGTACCATAGTCTCTGGATAGACAGGGCTCTCACACAGCAGCGAGTCCCACAGCAGTCCTCATAGGAGCGACATCTGCAACAAAAAAGCACATAGCAAGGTATAGGTCAGCAATAGCACAAATACAGGTAGCCTCAAAATATACACAGATACACACACACACACACACACACACACACTGAGCACTGTGAGCTCCATAATTAGCTACTGTAAATGAAACAACAGTGAATTTGTTCACTGAAAAACACAGCTTGCTGGCTAAATGATGCTAGCACAATGCTGTTAACCAGTGTCTTACAGTGTACCTACAGTATATTGTATTTAACAAATGATGAAAAAAAGCTTGGGAAGGGTATGGTGCTGCTCCTTTTTAAATAAAATTTTCATTTACTTATTTCACCCAAATGCAAAAGGTCTGATTGAAGAAGCTTTCTCTCAGCGAGCTCTCTGTTCTTCCCTTTAGAAAGCCTATTTGATATGCAATATGAGCTTCTGTATGTCTTGATAATGCTGTCTGAACTGACTTTTTTTAATGATTTACACTACATCTGACCCATCTCAGTAGCTCGAACCAAACTGACAGAGTCATAACCAGTTAGTAGTCGTAACCAGTCCTAAGTTTTCGACTCAATTCGGCATGACAGCCTTCTCTATAAACTAACTGAAATGGGTGTCGGTGGTAAAACATATGATGTAATAAAATCAATGTACACAAATAACAAATGTGCTAAATTGTTAAAATTGGTAACAAGCAAACAGATTTGTTTTCTCAGGAACGTGGAGTGAAAAAGGGCTACAATCTGTCCCCTGCTCCATGCAACATTTATATTAATGAACTGGCTAAAACACTTGAACAATCTTCAGCACTTGGTATCACCCTACATGGCACAGAAATCAAGTGCCTGCTATATGCAAATGACCAACAGTAGTACTAATGTCTCCTACTAAGGGCGGCCTACGGACTGCACAGGTTCTGTCAAACCTGGGCCCTAACAGTGAACCAAAAAAAGACAAACATAATGATATTTCAAAAAAGGTCTAGGTATCAGGCTCACAACTAGAAATTGTATTTGGACACAGTTGAACTAGAACACACAAAATATTACACATATTTAGGCCTGAATATCAACACCACAGGTAGCTTCATCATGGCTGTGAATGACCTGACAAACAAAGCATGGAGAGCATTCTATGCAATTAAAATAAACATCAAACTAGACATTCCAATTAAAATTTGGTTAAAAATGTTTCTTTCAGTCAAAGAACCCATTGCTCTGTATGGCAGTAAAGTTTGGGGACCACTCAGCAAACATCTAAATTTTACAAATTGGGACAAACATCCAATTGAAACTCTTCATGTGGATTTCTGTAAAAGTATATTACACCTTCATAGAAAAACTAAAAATAATGCCTGGGCCAATACCCCCTCCAAATTAAAATTGAAAAAAAGAGCCATCAAATCCAAAAAACAACAAGAAGCAATAACAGTATAAAAACCACTACAACAGTGAAAAGGGGGGGACGGACTAATAGATCACAGATTAAAAGCAGATTTAAATAGGTGGCTTTGAGAGCAGTTTTGAAAGGGGAGTGAGGGAGAATGTCTGAGGAGTTGTAAAATGGAGTGTTATTTGGCCCTTAAACAACAGTACACGGTGGCAGAATATCCGACCAATGTGACTGATGAGACATTAGGACATTGACTGGGTAGACTCAGTGGACACAGACTGGCCCTAGAGACTAGTCGTCATGGACCTGGCTGCCCAGGGAAGACAGGCTGTGTTCACGGTGCATACAGAAAACAGTGGAGACAGATACATTTTATGCAGATACACAATATGCAGAAATTAGAGCATTATTCTTCCCCCGAACACTACACAAATATGAAGAATTTGAAACACAATCTGAAAGGGACAAATTCAGAAAACAAAATTGCTGCATATTTGCAGCTAAATATCTGGCCTCTTGCCACAACCTGAAGGACATCCAGTGAAACACCACCAGATTAAATACTGGTTGTTCTTTTTGTGTTCAGATTGACTATTGTTTGTTTACTTGTCATATCTGAGTTAAAATGCCCTATTTATTAGGGCTTGTTATTGTGCAAATAGGTGTACTTTTATTATTATCGTTGTTGTTGTAACTGTTGTCATTTTTGGTTATTTATAACTAACGTGGTTATTAGGGGTTCAAGCCCTGAAGCGGCTGAAACCCTTTTATGTTTGTGCCAGTTTATTATTATTATTATTATTATTATAAAATGCAATTTTGAACAGGCCACGCACCTCATACCATAAGTCAGAATGACTTGAAACAAAACAATCTCCTCCTAAACCGCAGAGCCGATTGCTACCAAATTTTCAGTGGATCATCTGGGGACGAAGTTTATCAAAAGTTGTCTAAAGCTTGTTGATATCTTATTTGGTTTTGACCTATGAACTTCAAAAGGGGCGTGGCTCAGCATATAAATAGACCAAAGTCATCAACTGTTGGGCCAATCATCACAAAACTTACAGGATATGTCCACATAAGTACCTGAAACATGCCCTGAAAGCTTCATTCAAATCGACTGCTAAGGGGCGCTACAAATGCAAAAAAAACTGGCTGTGGCATTACACAAATCAGACTATGAATCAGAAATTGTTTGTTTTCTTCATTCTATTTGTGAAAATGCAAAAAAGGGAGATTTCACTGCTTTTTTCACGTCTAGGCCACATTTGACCAGGTCCAGATCAAAACCTTTAAACTTCGAACTGTCTGTGTTGGCTTGAACCCGCTTGCCACTTGTGGTTATATTTACTATTATTATTGTTAATATTTGTTTGCTTCAGCAATATAAGCACTGTCTTTTCATGCCAATAAAGCTCATTTGTTGTATTAAACCCAACAAAATTTCAGAACTTAAGATAAATCCCTTTGTTGCAAATCTTTGTACGCCCAGTGTACAATTGGTACAATTGAGTCGTAACCTAGCAACACAGCAGCAGTTAGTAACTGTTTGGAAGTCACCAAACTGTGTTTTTCACTCAGTATTGTAGCATGATCAACCCCGATCCTGATGAACATTTTGGATCTTTATTAGTATCTTTATGAAAGCTGGCTTCTAAGTCATAAACCAGGTCTGTCCAGAGACTGACAAGCCTTCCCTAACAACCTCCTCTGTCCCATGACCTTTGCCGGACTCAGATCACTAATGGAAGGTTGAATGACAATTTCTCGATTTACGGCAACCTGCAAAAACTCACAAGCATGAACAACCTAAGCCATGCATAACACAACCTGACACCACCCTCTTTTAAGGAACATCTTATGTGAGTGTAAACCTGCTCCTTCCTCTTATCAAAATTATGGTAATTCAATATGATCAGTTTAATGCATTTAAACCTTTAACCTGCTACAGTATTTATTTAAGTATCTTTAAATAACAATTAATAATAAATAACTTACTTTACGTTTACTGTCAGTTTACACCATAGGCAACGTTACATCTACCTAAAATAAATTCTAATACAGCCCTACCTTCATGAAGGTTATAATTTTCAGTTTTTGTTGAAACTTGTTTTCAGCTTTATGGCTGATTTAACTTTGTCACGTTGGTGACTGTAATTTGTGGTGGTATTGAATTGTATTGTGTTAATTCGAGAGGTGTTTCTAAAATTTTGTCCTCCCCATTTATATAAATGATGCTAGACTTAATATTAATATAGAAGAGTATAGAAATAAAACTAGCAACTAAGTGTAAGTGTACAATGCTATCATATGTAGTGGAGTTTGTTATATTTTATTCTATATTTGTAACATACAGCTGATCAGTTTTAGCCACACTAGCAGTATGGCTCTAGGAATAGCAATGTTGGCCTGTCAGTCCACCACGTTTAGACTAAATTATCTCAAGAACTATTGTCATGGTTTTGGGTTTGTGTTCAGTTATTTCCTGTTTTATTTTGGTAAGAGTTCTCCCTCATGTGTCTTGTAGTTTTACTTCCTGTCTTTGTTTGCTTTTCCCACCTGTTTTGATTGTTTGTCCTGCCCTGATTAGGTTCACTTGTGTCTTGTTATACCCCCTCACCTGTGTGTAGTTAAGTCTGTATGATTCACCTGTCCCTTTGTCAGACTGTCGTAACATGTGTCGAGTGTATAGGCCCTTTCCCTGGTGTTTTGACTTTCTGTCTTGTTGTTGGACTACTGTGTTTTGATTCTTGGATTTTGTCTGTGCCCTGTTGGATTCTATTGCAACATTGGGACTGCTTCTCTGTTTCTACCTCTGCCTGCCTGTAACCCATGTAAGTTTTATCATTAAATCACTGAACTGCACCTGCTCTGCCTCCTAGTCTGCATTTGGGTCCAAACCCCCTAATTTCCCCAACTACCCTGCTTGACACAAAACGGAACAGCTAAGAAATGTAAAGAAATAACTTAGGCGACCCCTGATTTTTCATGTAGAGCCATCAGGTTCAGGTTAGCTCAAAGCACTGCTGTGCCTAAGAACAGCCTCACAGAGCTGTTAGCATGGCTGTAGATTTCTTTGTCCAGGTACAGTGTGTGTGTGTGTGTGTGTGCATGCATTTATGGATTTACTATACTGGATTTCTCTCTAGGGGAAGAGGGGTGATTTTTAACATTACCTGTGCTGGTCAGTGATTTTAATCCTGTCCAAAAGGTGTATGTGGGTAATTTTTCACCCCCACACCAGTAATACAGCCACAATGACCTACTGTTTTTCTGTGAACTAGCTGTTCCCCATCCGGTGGATATCTGAGGAGGGGGGGGTTCTGCACAAAGAGCTGCTTTTCCTTTGAATTTTGCTTCATCAGCTCAGTGTGGAAATTGACTTTTGCATGAAAATGGAGGATGGAAACATGCTAACTCCAACATATAGGCCTATTTGAGAACTAATATGACAAAATTAAAGCCAAATGGGCTTCTGACAGCTGCTGGTATTCCCTTTGAGTCAAATTTTTTTAGGCTATTGTTTACATTTTGGCAAATTGGCATCAGTATGCTGAATTAGCTATTAGCAGTTCCTGTTAATTGGCTGTACATCCATGGGTACATTACAATCACTGGATTACTTTGTTACTGAAGAAAACTTAAAAACTTGATGATTCTCAGGCAAGCTCTGAAACAGCTTTTTCTGTGATTTCTAAGCAGCCTCGTGGACTTTATGGATAATGATATCCTCAGGAAATATATATATATATATATATATATATATATATATATATATATATATATATATATATATATCTCATATATATATATGTCTCATTACACAATGTCGAAACAAGTCACAGTACAGGCACAAAACTGCTTGCTTTGGTAACGATACCTCATGTAGGTAGAGTGACAGAATCCACACAAACACGCACACACACTCAAGTAAGAACATAAAAATATTCCTTGTCACAAATGGCATACAACCTGGAACCAGAAAACAGCAATAACTCCTGCCAAATGTATGAGCTGCATGAAATTATGAAAAACGAATCTGATGAAGTAACTGAGCTACACAAATCTGAAAAAGGCTCTTCTGTTCATCAGACGGATGTTTGAGTTTATGAGCAAGGCTTGTCGTAGATGATTTCATTAAACAAATTGTGTTATGAATTTATCATATAATGAGGCTGTGCACTTAGTATAGTGATTAACACCAATTTTGTTGTGATGTATAACACTACTGAAGTTGAAGAACTGTATTAGAGCATATAAGATGTGAAGAAATGAATTAGAGCATATGATGTATGGAAGTTTTTAAATAATACAGTCGAAACACCCTGAAGACAGGAGGGATATATTTTTTCTTCCTGGCTCCGTTAAGATGAGATCTTGGAAGATTCTCGGTACTTTACGGAGCCCAGATACATAAGCATGACACCGTTGTTCCTTGGAAAAGTTGGATTATTCTTAGAAAAATAGGTGGAGAATCCACCAGGGAAGGAGGAATTTTTGGGCTATAAAAACAGTGCACAGAGCTGTGTGTTCAGATCAGTTACCAGTGCCAGGTCAGGTTTATGTCTTGTGAAAGAATAAACTGTATTGCATTGAACTCTGATCTTCTCCATTGACTTATTTTGAGTGTCTCCAGATTTTGTTCATCTGAGTTATTGGGAAAGTGTTGGGAAAAGGAAGCCAGACTCATTTTTCGGCCCAGGCTTGGACTTCTGCGATCCGACACCAACGTTCATCCTTGTAATTTTTCTTGCACAGATTTCCTAGGAGCTTGTCTTCCTATTTCACTGGTCTGGTCACTATTCATTGGCTGGCCCACATTTTTTTCTTTTTGGACCCTGTTTGACCATGGTGGTCAAAGTAGTAGATGAGGTGGGAGGGGAGATACTTGGAGAGGATGTTCCCAGTTCCTGTCTTCATCCATTGTCGCGTCTTCCACAGGGTCCGGGTCCAGAATTAAAAAAAGACTCAGACTCCTGGCTTTATGCAGTATTCTCAGGGGCAGGGCTTTGAGGCATGTTCCCACTGGTTAGCCTATCCTTGATGGTAGGGTTGAGGAAGGTCAGAAAGGGGATCAGCTTCCACTTCTTCCTGGTGCCAGCATCTGACCCACTTGGTTTCTCATCAGCTTTGATTTCCTTCTTGTAGCGGTCCCTCAAATTAGTCCATCTTGTTTTGCATGACTGGACTGTATGAAAGACAAACCATTGCTATTATTATCAAGGCTGTATTTGACCAGGGTTGCAAACTCTCATGCATGTGCATCTGGCATGAGATTCACCATAGTCTATGTCGGGGGAATATGTAATTGAAGCAGTTTCAGGTTGCCAGTGCAATGGGCTAATTATCTATTTTTCATACTGTCTGTCTGTAGGAAGTGTGAAAGGCAATTTAACAAATTACAACCGTTATTGCTGGGAGACAAGCGGAGCTGGAGAATCTTTTAGTAGGCTACACAAAGATAATAGCTAGCCAGATAGCTTGCTAAGCTAATATAGCATAACACACTTTCCATATTACCGACCTGGTATTCCACCCAGCTCTGTGCTGATTGCCTGCTATATGTCAGCTTTTCTTGTAATATCTTGGTAGGATTTCAAGCTCTGATCATATAATTCCGGATGTTGTTGCACCAAAATTATTAGCTTCTCGTTGTCCAGATCGCCCATGTTTTCTCCTGGTGTGAGGGAACTACGTAACATCCAGTTGTAAATTCCGTCGCGGAGGACGGCAAAAAGTTCAAATATTTTAACTTTGGACAGCAGTGCCATCTACCGTTACAGTTGCCGATATTTTCTGTTGTCACCTCACCTGATTTTACTGTCCTGTTCTCGTCCACTATAATGATATCCGGTTTGCCGTCTACCATCTGCCTGAATCCATGTGTCTTGCTAATGCTTTACTGTTGACTCCATCAGTACATGGTGGAGGCTTTGTGGTAAATAATTAGTATTTTCTCCTCAGCCGCACAGGTTTAATATTCTGTTGACTTGCTGTGAACTTTACTGCACCTTTTGAAAGATGCAAATCTCTCATACTCACCCTTCTGTGATTTTTGTAAAAGAAATATTTTGTGCTTAACTGAACTTGCATTTTTATGTACTTCATCTTTTTGAGTCATGTGGTTCTTATCTCTAAATCTCATGTCTGTCTCAGACAGTTTATTGTGGATAATAAGAAGTGTCTGATGTATAAAGATTAGACCAATATATTAGCCATCTCTCAGTGTTTCGGGAATCTTTTGCAGTTTTCTGTTGATTAAAGTTGCAGAATTTAAATTTTGTTGACCATCAGTGCAACATAACACACACCAGTGTCATTATCAATGTCAGTATCATTCCAAAGTTCTTAAGTTCATATCTCCCCACTTCACAAGAATTATGAGATGCTGAAAATTACTTTATACAATTACTGAAGTGCTATACATGTTTCAGGCTTTGTTCTCAACTTTACACATTGATTCTTCTACATCTAAAACAAACCACTGTTTTTACTTTGCACTTGTGTAATAAGTTGCATTTACAAATAGACAGGAAGAAAATATTTTATATATCAATTGTGATAACTTTAGAATTATTACAGATTTTCTATTCTGTCTTTGAATAGGGATATGTGAAAGTTGTTCTTGATCCACCCTATGGAAGAATTCTGATGTTTGACTGGTAAAAAGGAATGGTTTTATTTAAAAAAAAAAAAGCAATAACTCAATTCAAAATCTCATTTTACCTGATGTATTTTTGTATTAAACACAGGATACGTTTTACAGGAAAAATAGTCACATGGTCCTGCATATTTGTAAGTAGTTAATTTTGCAGCAGCACCAGGTGGTGAAGTGGGAGGAGGGGGTGTTGCTGTTGCTTTCTCTGTTAGAGGAGCTAAATAAAATGTGTGAGGGGAAATAAAAATAGAAAGAAATTAGACAAGTTTGTCTGAATAAAAGCAGTTTTCATAGCTAGTCTCTGATCAATGTGGATGCAAAAAAATCTAACAATGTTTCATATGTGTATTTGCTTGTGTGTATGTCCATTTTCCAACAAAGGCAATCTAAAATTCAAATGTAGCCAACTTCATTTGCTGCCTCATCTACGTAAATATGCATGGAACTTGTTTTGAGGTACTGTACATGTACAATGTACATATGTAAGTGTCAGAAACTTTTTCTTCCCTGCATTCAAAACCAGGATATCATAAAAAACATGACACGCACCTTATTGAAACAACCTTTTACAACTAATTTAATTTCATTACAAGTAACATTTGGTTTGAGAAATCATCATTGTTCACCAGTATCATCCTTTCATTAAGATTTGACCAATTACACAACATCTTCCCAAAACAGTACTATTTCATGTTTGTTTATGACTAAAGGTGTGCGCCCAATAGCTGTATTAAGAGAGATGGGTAGAAATATTCCTTTTCAGCTAAGCTTTTAATACCACAAACTCTAACCAAGCCTTCTCCCAAAGACCACTTACATTTTTATTGATCACATCCTGTCTGTGAGAGAAAGTTCTGCACATCCATCTCCCTGATATCTTATTTGCTTTTTAAGTGGTTTACCTAATCCAAGTCATACAGACTCAGTGCTCAGTTTTTCTCTAAAAATATGTGGAGGGACCTGAATTAATCTACTTACTTTTTCATTTGTATAATAACATTTTACCTCCCCTTTAGGCAAGAAAGAAATCACAGTAATAAAATTTCACAGCATACATCATGTGTCGAAGTGATACTTTATATGACAACAAAGTCTTCAAAAAGTCAGAAAAACATCCAAGGCCAGCCATGAAATCACATCTCTGGAACAGATAAATGCAGAGCACTGTTAGTAAATTAGTACAAGAAACTCCAGCCCCTCAGCTTTTAATATTTTTTTATTGCCACTTTCTGTCCTTAAACCAATCCAGTGTCCCTATGAATCATGTCCACTCCTCACGATTTACGTCAAGTGACAACGTTCAGTGCAGGAAGTAGTGAGCTCTGTATGTGGAAAGTAGGAGAGTGGAGGTCCTGGTGTAGCACATTGACTTCAGGGGCTAGCCAGTCACAGACCTAAATACAGACAATTCATTAAATGTCTGACTAGAGAGAAGAATATTCTGGATCACTGTTACACAACAATCAACAGTGCCTATCACGCTGCCCCCCGTGCTGCACTAGGACACTCTGACCACGTCATGGTCCACCTGATACCTGCATATAGGCAGACATCAAAGCAGTGACCAGTAAAGCTATGGAGGACCTTTAGGCGTGTTTGGACTGTACTGACTGGGATGTTTTCTGGACTGCTACCAACAGTCTGGATGAGTTCACAGAGTTCAGCTTCTGTGAGGACTGCTGCATACCATCACGCACCAGGGTGAGTTATACCAATGACAAACCCTGGTTCTAAGCTAAACTCAGACAGCTAAGGTTGGAAAAGGAAGAAGTGTTTAGGAGTGGAGACAGGGACAGGTTTTGGGAGTCAAAGTACAAGTTTAGCAAAGCGGTGAGAGAAGCTAAACGACTGTATTCAGAGAGACTGCAACACCAGTTCTCAGCCAACAACTCTGCTTCTCTCTGGAAGAGGCTCAAACAGATAACTACAAACCAAACCCCACTCCATTAATGATTTACGCCTGGACAACGAACTGAATGAGTTCTACTGTTGGTTTGAAAGACAATGGGACAGTCCTGACACCATCCCCTGTGACTCAGTCCACCAGCTCCACCTCCCCCACCTCAGCAGGGGTCTGGGCCTCTCCAACTACCTACCTGAGAGGCCCCCTCCTCCCCTACCATTAGGGTTGGGTACCGTTCAGATTTGAACAATTCTGACTGCAATTCTGATTCTGTTTATCGATTCCGGTTCTTAACGATTCTCAATTTCGACTCTTTGAGGGGTGGCAGCTGGTGGCGCTAATTCTCCATTCAGGTGCCATTAAACCATTGCAGAAGAAGACACAACGAGGTGACGTAATTAAAAGAGATCCAAAGTTCAAACGATGGAAAACATGATGGAAATATGACATTTCTGTGTTTCGTGTATTAATGTGAGGAAGGTTACAGTCTCCTTATTGCTCCACACACATTTGATGTTTTTGTCTCTTCACTGGAAGCTTGAGTGACATTTAAGTCACATGCTTCATGTACACCATGATTTATTCATGAAGTCTGTTTCCATTGCACTTTGTTGCATTTCCTTTTTAAAAACCACTCCAGTGTACAAATTGAGACTGAAATTTCACTTGGCTAAATGCAGATTGCTTGTTATATTGAAACGAGAGAGAACAGCAGTGCTACTACATTTAAAAATATCAGATCATCCACAAAAAAATAGCATAAAACTAATTATCAAAGCTGGAATAAATACCAATGACCTGGAAAAATCTAAGGACAATTAAAAACAACAATTGTAGTTTTGGGGATAATGTGTAGGAGTGATCTCAAGTGACACTGTAACCATCTCTAATCACTTTTTTACGTGCCCTGACATGAAGCATTTAGGAATTACAGGTAGGGATCCATCGGCCTTATTAAGCAGATTAGGTGTGGGCCAGCAGACTGAGAATCAGCCGTGTGACCGGTCCACATTAGGATAAATACAAGAAGCTCAATAAAGGAGAATGGCTCAAAACGTAAGGACTGATGTTACTGTGGCGATTTCTTGTGCATCAACTTTAGAGACTTTATTTTGCTTTTAATTGGGCGCCATCCAGGGGTTAACCTGACAAATAAGTCGCTGTGTCACCGTCACCCACACAAAGGATGTATGTAATACTCCTGTGTCACACATACAACCTCAAAAAAATGACACATAATGTTTCATTAAAACAAACTGCGAAGACCTACATCGTTAAGCAAGTCTGACTTTAGCAGATCAGAGGTGGTGTGGTGCACTTGGCTATCCATCCCAAACGTGTTGGATGAATTGTGTTTCAGTTTTTCTACACACATTGAGCTGAGTAGCCAAATAGTGTGGATTGTCAAATCTCTATGTAGTAGCCAAAATGATGGACATTCAAGGTTTTGGTGTGCAGAGTTTCGAGTTCATTGGTTTAAAGGAGTGGAACATTGTGGTACTTACATGAAGTAGATGGGGTATCCGCCTTCAAAATACCAGCAATACTTTTTGGCTTCTACACACTGTAAAGGAGAAAGACAGATAAGGTCATTATTAACAGCTCGACAACTGCTACTACAGTTGTTGTCATTGGCTCTGTTACTAATACTGACATTATTTTTCCTATAGCTGTCATTCCTATTATTACTAATTTATTAATATTAACACTACAATTACTATTCTACTATTTAAAAAAATTTTAATAAAAAATTAAAATTCTAGGTGGTATTTGCATTGTGCCTCCCTCTCCCCCAATCCCCCTCACCCCCGCTCTCAAAACACGGCAGCGGCAGATGGCCGCCCACCATTGAGTCTGGTTCTGTCCGAGGTTTCTGCCCTCTTAAAGGAAGTTTTTCCTTGCCGCTGTCGCCAAATGCTTGCTCATGGTGGGATTTGTTGGGTCTTGGTCTAGACCTGCTCTATAGCAAAAGTGCAATGAGATAACTTCTGTTATGAATTGGCGCTATGTAAATAAAACTGAATTGAACTGAATTAAAAACTGACACTATACACACTAACAGAATTTTTAGGCCGATCGTGCATTGGCCAGAAAGCAGAGAAAGTTGTGTGTACAGCACAAATAATAATAATAAAAATGTAGAATTCTTCTTTAAATAGTCTCCATTTCATTTTCCTATTTATGCTACTGTGATGACAAAACTACATACTGGTTTTTAGATTTTTGTTTATTTTTTGGAAAATAAACACGTATCACAGTAATGTGAGTAAAACATGCCATTATTTCATAATTTATTTGCTTTATGTAGCTTACAACTTAAAATTTTGGAAGGACAATGAAGCATAAATTGCTTTACTCGACACCAGCGCATCCTGTTAGCGTGCCCTGCACTCTTGTGGCCTAGAGGGCGCACAACACCTAATACTCAAAAACCTGAACAACTCGCAAACTTAAAATAATTAGAGTTGCATCTTCTGTCATATAGGAAAACATTTTCTTTGTCTAATTTGATACCATTCAACAATGACATGCGGAGCAGTATACTCAGCAAGGTTCCCCCTGCATCCTTTCTTTCCATTACTGGCTTCAGTTCAGACCGCACAGAGCACCAATAATGGCTGGCTGGAGAGTGCCTTTAATTAACTTTCTTTGAAATGATCTCCTTCTGTGAAAATACAGCCTGCTTTGTAGTGGCATATTGAGGATTTTCAGCTTGATCATTCTGCGCCCTGCAAAGAAGCGGTGCAAGATAGGCTGGAAGTGTTGAGAAGAAAGAGAAAGAGAGAGGGAAGGTGTGATAGGAAAGAAAAGGAGCCAGTTGGAGGTGGAGAGAGGAGAGCATGCTAAATGAAGTGAATCATACTGCAGAGACATGCCTTGCCTCAGGGTGGCAGGCAGCATACACAGCATCACTTTCCTTTATAGTGGAGACATCTTAAAGATAACAAGATGAACTGGAGTCTCAATGCAAATAAAAACGTGCATTTTTTGGACATGGTTAAGAAATTGATATGACATTTACTCATATCACATTGTTATGCACTGAACTCTATTAACTCATGGTGGTGATAAGAAAAGCACTCAGTACTCTGGAAATTAAAAGTAGCACAGTGAAGTGGTAGCAGGTTTTGAAAACAAATTTCATGTTCAGCTGTTCAGATATATATAGCTTGTCACAGATATACACTATTGGTGTTTACAATATGTAGTAAGTAAGAAGAAATTGCAGTACATTAATTGAATGTTTGAGGTCATTTAGAAACAGTGTCTCCATTACATACTCTGTCTACCAGAGCACTGACAAGTTGATTGTACACTGTAAAATGTGCCGCTCAGTACATACCTTGCTCGTAATTCTTTAATAGCCTAATTTAAGGGATCCTTGTCAAAAATGTTTGATAGTAGATAGTCTTTAGTGAAAGAGAGGGAGATTTGTTTTCACAGCCTGTACATATTCCACACAGAAACACGGCTATACTTGTAAAAATAATATTGGCCAATATATTGTTATCAAATTGTTACAGCACTCAAATATTGATATTGGCCTTTAAGTCTAGTATCAGTCGGGCTTTTGATACACTTCCTAATTTTATAAAAGTACCCAATAGAGCCTCCAGTTCTCAAAATCTCTTCCCAGCTCACTACAGTAACCCAGATTTGTCACGCAGGACTTGAGTTCTGAAATTAAATAAATAAAATGGTGCTTTCCAGGGTCATCATTTGTGGAAAACAGAACGTTGGTGCAAGCTGTCTTAAATTGTGAGTGAAGGATTTTTACTTATCTTTCACTTATGTCTAAAATGTTTCTTTGATAAATACAGGCCCAGAAGGATAGAACAATATTCAACCACAACTCTGACACTGTGTGGGGGGCAGAGCCGCAGGGTGGTATGCCAGGTCGAGGTGTTTTGGTGGCTCACAACATGGCAACACAATAGGTTATTTGTCCGGCTACGGGTGGAGGATGGGACCATACTGTGACACTTGAGAGGAAATGGCAGGAACACACACACAGGGAGAAAGACAGAGAGAAAGATGCAATGGGAGATATTAACAAAGTAGAGCTGCAGCAGAAAAAAGCATCCCATCCCCTTTCACTGAGACAATGTACATCCATTCTATTTGTCCAATCTGTGTTCTGCTATCACAGTGGTCACTGGTGGGAAATGTTATCCACACAGAAAGTGCATAATAAAATCTTCACAGAGTTAGATAAACTGTCATCTGAGGAACAGTGAGCCAGTCCACTCAATATTTGGTCTATCTTCTATTCTGTCTTCTATCTTTAAATTTGAAACACAGAGCAGCTGGATTGAAGGCCCTGCTTTTTGTTACACTGAGTATGGAAGTTCTGTTTAAAAAAAAGTTCACACCTGACCAGAGAGTGGCGCAAGAGTAAAGGTAACTGGCTCATTAAAATTACGGGTTCATCCTCATTAAAGCATGAATGAGCGCTACAGATTTCTGTCTGCTAGATTACGAGGTATCTTGTGCCCACAGCTGACATTTTGGCTTGAGAGAGGTGCTAGAGGAAAGCTCGTGAAGTACAACAGGACTAAAAACTACAGCCATGCTCTGTGAGGCTGTGCTTAGGCACAGCGGTGTTTTGAGCTAAATGCTAACACCAGCATGCTAACATGCTAAAATATGGTTTAAAATGTTCACCATCTTAGTTCAGCGTATTAGCATGCTAACATTTTATAATTAGCACTAAACACAAAGTACAGCTGAGGTTAATGGGTATGTCAATAGTTTTACAACCTGCTGGTGCTGCTAAATGAAAAATCACGGGATCACCAGAGTAAGTAGGATTCATTCTCTGGGAACCTTGAACACATGTACCATATGTGATGCCAATACTTGTGGTAGATGCTGATATATTTAACTCGGTAAGTTAAAACTTTGACCTGCTGTTGATGCTAGATGGAGAGACGGGATCACCACAGTCAATAGGATTCACCTTCTGGGGAACATGAATGTATGTATCAAATTATAGGGTAATCCATTCTAGATATTTCAGTTTAAACCAAAACAGTGAACCTGTTTTTGGCGATAGAGGAAAAAGTCAGGGGATCACATTAAAATACATCATCTGGGGACCTCGAATGTCAGTACCCAATGTCATGGCAATCCATCCAATAGCTGTTGACATATTTCAGTCTGGACCAACACTGCCATCCAAATTAGAAGGGTTCATCCTCTGGAAAACATATGTACTCAGTAAACTATCTGCCCGTTAGTTTGAAAATGTTGGCCTTGTGATGTCACTAGAGAAAATATGATGACAAGAAGAAAGAAATCAGGTTTCTTCCTCTGGAGACTGTGAATATCCACAGCAAATTTAATGCAATTCAGCATCTAGTTTTCTTGGGTATACAGTGTCCAAAAGAGGACATTTTGACCTGATGGTGGTGGTAGAGCAAATATCAGAGGGTCACCAATGTCATTAAGATTCATCTTCCTAAGTCCATGAATGTAATGCTCCACATCAGCCAGAGCTATTAAATAAGCACAAGTGTTAAGGCTTGAGAAAGGACATGCCATTAACTTCATGCAAGCACCATCCATTTATCTGCCTTCCTCTCTGCATCAATATGTCCACTTTTCTGGCTGCAGTTAAATACTGTTGCTGGCCTCAGTGCTACTGAAGCAGATCCTATGAACAGCCCGGGCTCTGATGTGGATCCTCCCTCTCAATCCTCCTCAGAATCTAAGAGATTTGGGCCTCTCATCTCAGAACATTCAGGCCAACATTAGCTTTTATATGACTCACTTAACAAAGTCACCTCTGGCGGGATGGATATGAGTGTAGACGAGATAAATGAGGACTATTTCATTAGCATACCATGGACAGTACATGCCAAGAAACAGGACAAAACTGCATATATAATTTAGAAATATATTTCTGATATAGAAATACAAACAATATAACAAAGCTTTAATTTCACAATTTTTGACTTTGTTGCTATCCATCTACATTAGTTTGAACCTAGGCCTAATTCTTATCCTGTCCCCAACATTCTGCCAGCAATGGTCACCATCCAGCTCTGTTCATTGTCTTTCTCTAATTACAGCTCAGTGAAAGCGCTGACAGCGGAGGGAAATGTCTCTCTGTGCTCCCACGGGACAAAAATGACCGTTACGCAACCAGAGAATGTGTTTTCCTGCTTTAAAAGCTGCTCAGATGGACATGTGGGGAGATGAATAGTTCAAATGGTTCTATACTGCACATTAAAGCTTTAGAAGCAGGAGTGTATGTGTGGTGATCAGGACATGTTTCATCTTTCAAGATGCTGCAGCTGAGATTGTGAAAGGAGACGGGTCAATAAAGAAGCTCCCTGTCAGAATAGTCAGATATTACTGAACACTGCTCATTCATTTTTTTCAAACACAGACTCATTCATTCAGTTTTTCTAGCTTGCAGTGTGTTACAAAACCTTTCAAATGGGACATTTTGATCATATTGCACACAAAGCATGAAAATGTTTTCTTATTATCCTCAATTTCAAAGCAGTTTAGTTCCCCATTATGGTCTAAATGGTGTTCCACCCTGCCAGGAATGAACTCTAAACCCTTGTGATTTTGGAATAACAAGCACTTTGCCGATTTGGAATTATCAGGAAATATCTTGCCATGAAAATGGTCAAAAATAGATTTTGAATATTGACCCTACATTCTGTTTCATCTCTTCCACTCCTCTATACTTCTACTACTCCTTTCCTCCCATTTCCCAGCCATCCACCTCTTCCTCTCCTTCCTGTCTTTTTGATCTCTGCTGACCACACAGATGCCTCTGCCATTAGCAAGCAACAGGCCAACAAGCATCATTTGATTGTCAGGGTGTGTTTGTCCTGAAGTGGAGACAGAAGTTAAGAGGAAACAGAGCTGGGGGAAGCCTGTACTTCCTGTGTCATGTACAACATCTGAATCTACCGGTCTGCCTGTATGTATCAGTGGTCGGTTGTTACTGTTGCTCTACTGTTGTTATTAGTGCCTAATATTGGTTAAATGATCTAAATACTGTATATTGTATGTTAAATGTAAATGTAGGTTACGTTTCTACATGAGAATGGTGAAATGATCTTTTCAAAAAACCACCTGTATTACTATAGACTAATCCGAGTGGTGGGGGGAGAAAAAAAGCCGCCAGGACAGTGGTGGCACCTCACACAGCACAATTACACTGTAATGTAAAAGATTTTACTTTTAAACCTTTAAACTTACTTTTGCACAGCTTTTGCCAAGAAATATGACCAGGATCCTGTTCCATGTTGAAAACATTGTCATCAAACGGCACTAAAATAAAGGTTTCAATCTAAAAAAGAACTTTTCAACGACATTTAGTCCAGTTTGAAAAGACAGCTAGACATCTTTTCACCTGCAAATCACCAAAACCCCATACAAAGTAAGTTGCTTCAACAATAAACTTAATGCTTATTGGAAAGCAACATGGAAGATTTAAAAATAATAAATAATAACAAATTAAAAAAGTAAAAAGAAATACAGTACACATTGTTATATTTCTTTCTTTTTATGTATGCATTTACTGTGTCATAATTAAACTCAAGCCTATGTTAAGAGGATAGTTATTTATAGCCTTTTGACTTTAAAGGGATAGTTTGGTTTTTTAAAGTGGGTTGTATGAAGTACTTATCTATAGTCAGTGTGTGCACCTACAGTAGATAGCGCTCAGCACGCTCCCAGTTTGGAGAAGCGAGAGTTGCACCGGCACGGAAGCTAAGCAATGCCTTGCTTTGGACAAGGTCAGCAGCAGAACGGATTTTAGCCTCCTAAAAGAAGGCCCACCTAAAGAAATCAATATCAGTGTACGCTATATTCATATCTTACCGTAGAACTTCCATATTCCTATGCATAAGCGCACCTGTATAACGCCGCCAGAGTTCTATGATTGAGAAACTGTAGTGCCAAAGAAAAGGGCTGTCTGACGGCAAGGTGCGGTCCTGATCGCCATATACACAGGGCCGATGGTGGTGAGCAATAAAAAAGTCGCCCAGCTGCTATCAGCCTGCAGATCTCTTGCTAACTCGGTACTCTCCGAATGTTTCCAGGTGGACATTCCACTTTTACAATTTCGTGTTTGAGATATCTAATAAATGATGCATTTCATCTGATTAGAATGCACAGAATCCTCGTTCGAACGTTTGTTGATCTTGTTCATCAGACATAATGGCGGCTGGGTTTGAGCCTGTGTCAGAACCACTTTCACACATTCATATAAACAACTTTCATCTGCCGGAGGGGGCAATTGCCAACTGTGATCAACCCAAACATCTCTGTTTTCTCTGACAGTGAAAGTTTGAGTCTGCCACCACAGTAATGGCAGTGTAACTAGACAATGCAATACATAAATCAGCCAGAGGATTAGTCTATAGAGAGCTGAAGTCCTGTCATCAATTCCAGTCTAGCTGCCATTCCACTGGGTTCCGTAACTCTGTAATCCCTCATTGAGTTTCTTTCATCAGTCTTTTTAAAGTGAGGCGGGGTACGCCATTCTACTCCAATAATCAATCTGTCAGATTCAGCGAATATCTCCTCACGGTCCGCTAGCTGTCCGTTCAGTGTGCGTTGTCCGTTTTGTGTGTCAGGTGACGTTAAAGGACTTGCCCGCAGACATTCAGCTGACTCTAGTTTGCCAGGATCTGCTGCTGTTGTGATGTTAGCTGTAGCAGCAGCAGAGTTGTGAGCGTCGCTGTCTGGAGCTGCTGTGCTGGCTCTGGGAAACCGTCTCGTCCTCTCTGGCTGTTAGCTTCACAGCAGCTACTGTAGCGACAGTTTGCTAACACACAACCTAGCTAACGTTAGTTACATTACCTGCTGTGTCGTTGTTCGCTCTGTATCATGGTGTTTGTCATGGTATTACATTTATCACATACCCCAGCTTTAAGGCAAGACACTAGACGTGAATAGGGAAACATTTTTAACTAACAGATATCACCATGAAACTTCCCCAGCTGATTACTTACATTAAGGCCATCATTTGTTTGTATTACACGTTTTCTTAAAATGTATGTTTAAATATGCAAATGAGGCATTATCTAATTAAATATGCACTAATTTGCATACATTTCCAGAAAGGAAATCTGAACATTAGATACAGCCAGGTTCAAAATTCTTGTTTCATTTTGTTGACAAATTAGAGTCAAAGGTTTTTACAGAGGGAATTCTGGGTATCTCTTTTTATCACTCTATAAATCAGAAAATACTATCAACAACACCCATAAAAAAATAATTTCACCATGTTTTAAAGAATAAAATGTAAAATATTATATAAATCAGGCTGTGAATGATCATATAAACAAACCCCTCTATAAAAACCTTCAGAATATAGATATGAATAAAAGTGGAAAGTTTGGTGCCTATAAGTACTACTGAAGTATGCATACTGCAAGTATGAGAAAAAAAGACACACACATTCACTTTTGGTGAATTTAGGAGAAATCTACAGATGCAAACAGACAACGTGCAGTAAAATACACACCTAAATGTGTATTCTGGACGTTAGTCTGAAAGAACACTTGTTATGGCAAAATCTCAAAATTGACCAGTGCAGTGTCTGGCTATAGGGGGTTACTATTCATTTTATAAAATCATTTTATAAAAGTATTTAAAACAGTACTTGCTATTAGATTTTAAACCCTTTGTAATTGTGACAACAATCAAACAAGCATTAAATTGTCAACATTCAAAGTTACAGCTCCTATTAAGTTACACGCCATCCCAACTGTTTCTCTCTTGTCCATGATATCCACCCAAGCCTCACCTTTCTGTAATTAGCTGTAATCTCTGCTTTCTAAAAAATATCCACACTGTTCTAACCTCCCTGTCCATTCTCACAGCTCACCTCTTGACTGGCCTCAATTTGTCAACATGATGACGTTCAACCTGAGACAGTCTTGAGATTGTGGGAAATGGTGTTTGTTAAATGCTATTAAAATTGAAAAATCAAATAAACAATGATATTATATCACTTTTTAAAAATTCCCCATCCTTCTCTAGAAACATGGCGTGAACCACATGACATACTGTTGAGTAAGGTTATGTTTTTAAAGCTGGAATTGTCACAATTATTTGAAAATGTTGATAAACTGAATAAGGTTTTCTTACTTCTGGAACAAAAGTCAGTTTTCTGATTTCACTTCAGATCTCTTTTGGGATTCAACGGTCGAATGCTTATTTCACATTCCAGCTTGTCAAAGTTAACCTACAGAGGAAGATGCTGTAAACATGGAGCGATTAAAATGTGGAAATTTCCTTTTTAAATTCAAGAGGCTGCTGTAGCATTTTTTCTTTACTGTCACTTCTGTTCTTAAAACTGAAGTACGCAATATTATTTCATTATAATTTTGGTTGAAATACCTCATTTTGACCCTTGCATGTCACTAACAATATTTAATTGAAGTGTGCCCGCCCCTTTGTATTTCGTTTTTTAAAAACCGGACCCGGTCTAAATCAAACGACCAATCGGGCTTAGCTAGCACGTAACTAGCCAATCACAGCGACTCTGTACAAACAAGGGTCATCCGGGTTCTACGTGCCGTGGTTCCTCCCTTCCAGAGCCATGTAGAGAGCTGTGTTACGGGAGCGGACTGTAATGCCTTCACCTTTCACACAGGGCTTGGAGCAGGAGAGGGCCATGGCACTTATGTTATTTTATCTTTATTGTGCACTGTGTGCTTATGTGCTTGTGAACTACAATGCCTACAACGGCATATAGCAGGCTACAAAACAAGCCAAAAGAAGGAAGACCTTGGAGGAGAAAAGAGAAAAGGAATTATATAGTTCTAACGGCATACAGCGTTAAGAGGGCGAGAGCAGAAGCGGAATTTTGGTGCAAGGTCATTCGTTTCCGTAGCTAGCTGCTGTTAGCCTCGCTGATACAGTCTCTGGTAAGGGGCTGAAGAGCGATGCGGAGGTTGCCCTATTCATTCTTGACAAGATGCAACGGTAGCACTACAACAAGCTTTGCTAAAAACAGGAAGATAAATTCCTCGCACAGAGCATTTCCAAAAACTAGGACACAATCACTGACAACAAAACCAGACTAGAACATGAACAGACTCAGGTATTTTCATAGATCTGAGAAGGAGATGAGGTGTAAAAGGTCTAAAAAACACAGGCTACTGTTCATATAATTGGGGTTGCAGATCTTACAGTAAAATCCCTAAGCCAGTCTTAGTATTCAAGGAGGCAATAGTGGTAGTCAATTACCCTAGGCCGGGCAAATAGCTCCTGCTGCCTACTACACAGTTCAGTTGTGTGGGACTTATGTAACGTAAGATATTTCAAAGAATTTCATAATCATCCTGTGTCATGAAACACAAAGACTGAAATGTTCTACAATTAATCTGACCTCTGTCTAAAATGAAGTTTTATACAATACATAGACAATACAATACTTTCTTAAGCTTCTAGCACACTATTCAAATGTTGTTCCGATATTTTTTGGTTATTTTTGTTGTCTTTGTCTGACAATGTCCAAAGCATATTTGGCAACATGCACATCTTTGCAGGGGTTGGCCAGTCAGCAACATTTGATGATTTCTGATCCATGTTTTATTGAAATGACCGCAATTTTAATTTACAAGCTGACTGACTAGACTGACTTGTGCAGTAAATAATACGCTCCTGAAAACCATATGGATGTCTGGCTCCAGCAATAGTCCATCATTAGAGGTAACATGCCAATTTACTCATTACCAACTCAACTCTGCCTGCCATAAAAATGAAGCTCAACACTAGATAATTATTCAGTTAACCTGCTATTCAACTATTCAGAGTGAAAATTCTATTCTTTATTTAAAGTTATTGCATTATACAACACCATTTTGAGTTGTCATATAAAATGAATTCCTGAAAATTGTTTCCATAGGAATCTTACCATTTTTACTTGCCACCCAACATGATGTGAATGGATCATAAGACCACACGTGTAATGCTGTATTTATGTCAGATATGTTAGTTAATTCTATAAATACACATGAAATGAGTTTTGATTTTTTTGACTTTTTTGACTTTGCAGTTTTAATTATAACTTACATAATTCACATTATCTTAAGCTATAGGAGGTGCAGGGTTTAGTTGGGTTCAGCAGCTGTGACAGCTGTTTACTCAGCTGTAGCTAATCAACACTGATTTGGTGAGTTGGCGGTTGCTGGGTTAATATGCTCTCTGTAGCCACAAATTTTAATTCAGTCAGCAAGCTTAGTAAATATTATTAAACATTTAAAATGAGCAAATGAATTAGTTTTTACTTTTTAAGCATTTTAATATTTCTTCAGATGAAGCTATACAGTATAAAATGTATTCTCTTTCCTAATGGGTGCTGTCCCAGCCAGAATACACACTAATGCAGCATTAGCTTCCTCCTGATCCCACCTCCATCTAAAACACGTAAATGGGTGTAAAAAGAAGCCAATAAAGCAATAAGATTCATGAGTTGTATTTCTAGCAATAATCGTAGCTTATCGTTAGAGAAGGAGAGACTTCTTCTCTATTTCACTCTTTTAAGAAATAAAGTATTAAATCAGGTCTAATATTTCTGCATTCTGGAGGAGGTGGAGCTGCATCCATCTTTGACTCAAGCCTATTGATCAACCCTAAACCTAAACTAAATTATAACTCTTTCTAAAGCCTTGTTCTTAGTCTTTCACACCCGACCTGGAAAACACCACAGCCATTTCTATTTGTTACAGTGTACCGCTCCTGGTCCTGAACAGTAGGGCAGTAGAGTAGTAGAGTTTTTATCAAGTTTAGTCAATGCCACAGAATCCTTCATTATTTAATAACCTTTGAACTGCTCTTACTGGACTACACGCCATTAGGCAAATACTTTTACTCTAGATGCCTGTCTGATAGTGCTGTGGCTAAATTCAAGGAAGCGATCCCATCTGCATTTAATTCTATGTTATGTCTCAATATAACAGAAGACTCCTATGCAAACTGCAGCCCCTCCCAAACTGACATCTAGTTGATAGTGCTGCAGGCTCACTGCGAATGACACTCGATTCTATCGTTCCTCTAAAAAAGAAGATAATAAAACAAAGAAGGTTAGCTCCACGGTATAACCCCCAAACCCGCAAATTAAAGCAAACATCAGGAAAACTTGAAAGGAAATGGCGTTCCAACAACCTGGAAGAATCTCGTTTAGTCTGGTAAGACAGTCCTAAAACATACAGGAAGGCCCTCCGTAATGCCGGAGCAGCCTACTACTCAAGGACTGCCGGGTCCTCGCTGAGCAGGTGGCAGCTCTACGATCTGAGCTGAACACGCTGAAAAAGTTCTTCTCTAAAGAAGAACTTGGTTTTATGATACAGTAAATGGCACGGCCCCGTTACTTTGTGTTTTAATCTACCGACCCCCAAAATATAACTCATCTTTTAGCTTTGATTATGCCTCGCTTTGACAGAGTCTTGATCTGAGGTGATGTTAACACGGTTCCTCTTTTACTGTGGGTTTTATAGACGTGAATCTTCCTCAGTCAGTTAACTCACACTCTGGGCATTGTTCTCTCCTCTGGTTTTACTCTTGAAAGTGTTGGTCTCTGTGATGCTAGCTTATATGTTTCTAACCACAAAGCTAATATTTGGAAGGCCCTCCTTCCACCTGCTGCTCCCACAGCGTCTGCTTATGTTTCTTCTCGTGACCTCAATCCCAACTCGGCTGGCGGCTTTCGTAAGGCCTTCACCACTGCATCCACACATACACATAAACCAAACGTGTCTACAGACGATTTACTCAATAACTTCAACAATACATGTTAAGTTGTACTTGATTCCATAGCATAGGATATCCTGTAGTGTAAAGTCAGACTCTCCAGGGTGAATATTGCTGTTTTGAGACAATAGTGTTTGTCCCCCATTATCCTCCCAATATGGAACATCTGCGGTCACTGCTAGCCCTACTGTTGAGTCTGCGTAGGTTCACAAATAAAACATACAAATATACATACGTTTCGTCAGATTTATAAAGCCATACACATGCACTGCTGTGTTTTACAAACCTCAGCCTTTGTGAAACTGGGAACAAGTGCACAGCCCATCCATTTATACAGTCGCTACAGGTAGAGCTATAAATGGATGCAGACGCGCCTTTAATCTCTGTTTGCATATCAGTACTTCGCCTGCTGCGCCACACACAAAGCACAGTTTCACCAATTGTGTTGCGTTGACGAGGTTCTCCACCAGTGAGCAGCTGTCATTACACACAGATGTATCATTAACTCAGCACATGTACCTGTACCTGACGTGTGCATATTCTCTTTTTAGAAATACTGTGTGTGAGAAATAGCATGTGCATGGTTTTACTGCTGTGTTACCAGCTGTTTCCCAGTGAAGCTAATCAGCTGAAGGTGGGGCACAACACCTGGGAGGTTCCCACTAACTGACCAGTTCCACCCGCCACTCCTACTAGTAGGACTCTAGTGCACCACTAGCCATGAACACTGTTACACTGGGCTTTCACTATGAATACGTTTTGCAAATGAGAGCACACATCACTCAAAGTCTCCTTGGGAGAATACATACCATACAGGCTGTCAGAACCACTTATCAAAGTGAACTCAGCAGTACCCAAACAGGGTCTAAGGGCTTGATTCCCCCTAGGCTGCCTGCTGGATGTGCTCACTAAGTCAGCTGAACGAAATAAAATAATAATGATGAGAGTTAATAATACATGAATAGACATAAGTGTCAGCAGTACTGGAGAGGCGGGGAGAGTGGGGATCGTGACCACATTGTGCTACCTTCAGAGCCCTGGGAAATACAATTAGAGCTCATTGTCATTCCCTCATTCTCCTTAAATCCCCAAGAACATGCAAAACATTACCATGACTGAAAATGATCAAGAGTGCAATGAAAAGAAGAGCACTTTGGCGGCACTAAAATGGCTTCACAAAAAGTAGAAATGTATCAAGGTATGATCAATCTGTGTTAGATGACTACACTTAAAAATCACATCATATAAAGTAAAACATAATGAGACAAAGAAACTGAATATCATTGCCTACAGTTGGATTCAGCCTCCTGCCTACCTTATACCTATACTGTGTGAGAGAGTGTGTGTGTGTGTGTGTGTGTGTGTCCTACAGGCCCAGTAACCTAGTGAGTAGTCATGGGGGTCTGGGCACAAGGACAAAGGCTGATGGAGCTACACAGGTTTGCTGTTAGCACAGAGCATCTCACCGAACAACTGAATGTAGTTTTATGTCAAAAAGGACCGCTGTAGTCTCCACTCCGCTTTTCAACATGCAGATTGTGGACACCAGCTTCACCTCTTTCTGTTCTCATGTTCTTCACATCACAATCGAGATGGTGGCAGGGAACAGCATTAACCAATCGAAAAGTTAAGATTTAATGGATATTAAGTGTGTCTTGGTGGGTCACTTCGATGCCGAAGTTACCAGAAGATGCCGTATATCTTATAAAGATCCCAATGTCCTCCGCCGTGTGTGTAGTTGTGGCGTTAAGCGAAGGAATACTGAATGATGTTAGTTTTGAATTGAATTTGGCGAACAACGCTCTCAAAACAATTCCAAGCGGAACGTATCGGAGCCACATCGCAGGCAGACTGCTGGCAGATCGATAAGCCACCAACACAACGACTTCTTGTCTCTCCATAATGAACGCTCTCAAAGGGAGCACTCCTTCAGCCAGGCGTGCGTCTATCAAAGCGCTAATGACGGCGGGCATCGCTCACCTCTACAAACAGCCACAATGTCAGGGCGACATCGGCCAGTGGATTCCTCATATCTCCGCCGGTAGGAGAATGAAAGCCAAGCTCCGTTTCAGGAGAAAAGAAAGACGGAGGAGATGCTCCTTTATCACTGAGCCGGTTTCATCCCGCTACTGGAGACACCCAGAGATCAGATCCAGCCGGTCCGACACGGAGTCCTTCGGGTGACAGGACGGATGAAGGCAACCTGGGTGACGGTCAGACGGCCCACAGCCTGAGATTAATGACATGGTGGGCGGCTGCATTAGCTGAGATGTGGGCTGAGTCCACGCCCCTTCCAGGCTGGCTCTCAGGTTTGGATTTGACTGGGTGTCGTGGAGTAACAGCAGGCAGCCGTAGCGCTTATGTGTAGTGACTAACTGCTAGTCATTTGCCAACACAAATAATTAGCCTACACATACACAAATAATTTCAAAAAAGTTATGCGAGATAATCTAATAGCTTTTATCCTTGTTCTATGAGAAGAATAGTAGTAGTGTCATAGAGCCACAGCAGTAAATAGTTAGGACTTACACACTGAAGACCAACCACTCTGTCTCTTCACTTGTTTGAGCTTTTACAAACAGCAAGTGGACATTTTCTGTTTTCTGCACACAAGTAGTGTCTTCCTCAGAAGAACCACCAGCTTTACTCTTCTGCATTCGTGGGTACCAGTTCCTGTTTTTTCCTAAGCATTAAGCATTTTTGAAATTTGCATTGGAATGGCAGATGCTACCTGGGTGGATTAACTGAGCTTTGGCTAGGTAGCCTCAGGCTAATGTCTGTTACAATTACAAATAATTTCACATTTCAATTCAATTTTATTTATATAGTGCCAATTCGTAACAGAAGTTATCTCATTGTACTTTTCCTATAGAGCAGAGGGAGGCACAATGCAAATACACCTAGAATTTTAAAATAGTAATAGGCCTAATGTAATGGTAGTGGTAATGTTAATATTAATAAAGTTATAATAATAGGAATGACAGTCATAGGAATAATAATGACAATAATAGTAACAGAGCCAGTAACAACAACTGTAGTGGCAGTTGTCGAGCAGGAACACGGGGGCAGCAGGTGGCCCACAACCACAGATCCAGACTCTGCAGCTCCGGAGGCAGAAATACCTGCTGAAAGCGACAGAAGGAGAGAGGAACAAGAAAGTACAGAACTACAGGAGAGAGAAGATGTTGAGTTAGTAACATGCAGTAATGGGATAAGAATACATACAGAGAAGAGGAGAGAGGAAAGCGGTGCTTCATGGGAAGTCTCCCGGCAGTCTAGGCCTATAGCAGCATAACCAAGGGATGGTTCAGGACTCACCCAAGCCAGCCCTAACTATCAGCTTTATCAAAGAGGAAAGTCTTAAGCCTACTCTTAAATGTGGAGATGGTGTCTGCCCCCCGAACCCAAATTGGGACCTGATTCCACAGGAGAGGAGCTTGATAACTGAAGGCTCTGGCTCCCATTCTACTTTTGGAGACTCTAGGAACCACAAGTAACCCTGCATTCTGGGAGCGCAGTGTTCTAGTTGGGTAATAAGGTATTATGAGATCTTTAAGATACGATGGTGCCTGACCATTAAGAGCTTTGTAGATGAGGAGAAGGATTTTAAATTCTATTTTGGATTTTACAGGGAGCCAGTGCAGAGAAGCTAATATTGGAGAAATAGGATGAACAAATGCATGGACTAGTTTTCGGCATCATTTTGAGACAGGATGTGCCTGATTTTTGCAATGTTGCATAGGTGAAAGAAGGCAGTCCTTGAAGTTTGTTTCATGTGGGAGTTAAAGGACAAATCCTGATCAAAGATAACTCCGAGGTTCCTTACGGTGCTGCTGGAGGCCAGGGCAATGCCGCAGCAAAGAGAAGTTCCAAAAAAAATTGACATCGTGACTGACCAATTTTTTGGCCAGTCAAGATGACAATACAGCAAAACACCCCACAGGAGTTAAAGACAGATAACCACGGGGCCTGTCAGCATGCCTAGCCAGTTTGTGGAGCTTCGCTTTGCTGCTGTGGGAACAAAAACATGAGCTGCTGTTTCTGAGTCGCAGGCATACTGGGTAGGCTTGCCCAGCGAGTCTTAGGCTAACCATGGGTCTTCAGCTAAGAAGCTAGCTCACTATTCTCATTACGTGTTTGGGTCCCACGAACTATGACAGTTACATTAGCTTGGAAAATAGTGATATAGGGCACTGAATATAATGAATTTACTATTTATCAGACCACAAATAAGACAAGAATTAGGTTAAAACGATGCACGCCACTGGAGCAGAGTTTCTGGGGACTGGGCCTCACTGATTATTGTACAAAAGCAACTTTATTCACTGATTTTGGTGAAACTGGATTATATTTTATGGAGGGAGTATTTTCTGGTCTTCCCTCTGATGTCCTCTGGCTGCTCTGCTTCAAATTTCGGTGATTTATGGAGTTTGCTGATGGACAGATGGCTTTAACTACTTGTTGTTAGCAGTTAGCTACTTTAGCTGTGCTGCTAGCTGTCCCATTAGCTGACTGCCCGGACAGGGAGCTAATGGGAGCTCCCACTCCGGACAGAGTCAGTTCATCGGACTGCAGCTGCACGGCTAACTAGCTAAGGGCAGCTAACGTTACAGTTAGGAGTTAGCTACATTAGCAACAAGTGAAGCTGAAAGAAATTCATAAAGTAATATAAAAAGAAATGACAGAAATAAATTAGTTTGGAAAAAATGTAAAGGGAAAAGAATACATACATAAATAAATACATACAAATATAAATATAAATTAATTAATTAATTAATGAAGAAATTGATAAGTTAAATGGAAAATTAAATGGGAAAGTAAATAAATAGGGGAATTAATACAAATACAAAAGTAAATACAGAAGCAAATTAAAACAAAAATCAATTTGTGTCACATTTTATAAATGGCCCATTTACTGTCTGGCTTTGGTCTGTTGGGACCACTGGCATACCGCCATTTGAATTCATTAATTTGTGGGACTTTAACTGAACTTTTATTAGGAGACTGCATGCTCTTTTGTTCTGTAAACAAAGCAGAGCCATTGAACTCAGTCTCCCACAATCCTCTGGGTATTCACACATAGGGGTGAACTCCCCCCATGGACCCAGCTTCCAGCTACTATTGGTCAGTCTCACCTGTGACCCGTAATGTCACCAGATCAATAAAAGGGTCAGCGGCCATTGTTCTTTTTTTTCTCCTCCTGGCTTCATCTACAGCAATGCTGCCCTCTCAGTGTGGCCTGCTTGGAGCAGACACACAGCAGAACTGAACACTCTCTCTTACAGCAGCGATGCAAGGGCCTGCATAAGATTCCTGCAACAATAGTTTGCGTCAACAGCTACTATGCATAGGTTCCTCCATCTGCACAGATGGACTGCACAGCATGGACTTTCTTCAGCGATGGCTTCTCACTCTCTCTCTCACTCCCCCTCCTGCTAGCTCATGCTCGGTGTATCAAATGTTTAGCTATTCCTCTGCCTCCTTTAGTGATAATGGTACATGTAATAAATAAACTCCTATTACTGGACTACACGGCATTAGGCAAAAACTCCTATACTAGATGTCTTTCTGATAGTGCTATAGCTAAATTTAAGGAAGTGATTCTATTTGCATTTAATTCAATGCCATGTCTCAATATAAGAGAGGACTCCTATGCTAATTTTAGTCCTTCCCAAATTGATCATCCTGTTGATAGTGCTGCAGGCTCACTGCGAATGACACTTGATTCTATCGCCCCTCTGAAAAATAAGATAATAAAACAAAGAAGGTTAGCTCCGTGGTATAACCCCAAACCCGCAAATTAAAGCAAACATCGTGAAAACTTGAAAGGAAATAGTGTTCAACCAATCTGAAAGAATTTCATTTAGTCTTACAAGATAGTCTTAAAACATACAGAAAAGCCCTCCGTAATGCCAGAGCAGCCTCATTAATAGAGGAAAATAAAAACAACCCAGGATTCTTTTCAGCACTGTAGCCAGGCTGACAGAGAGTCATAGCTCTAATGAGCCATGTATTTAGCCCTTAGTAGTAACAACTTCATGAGCTCCTTTGATGATAACATTTAAATTATATGAGACAAAATTCATCATGTCCTGCTCTCAACCAGCAACGATTTATCCTTAAAGACAGGAACCTTATAAACAACTGTAAAACCTGATATATATTTAGACTGCTTTGCTCCTATGGACCTTCTTCAGCTAACTTCAACAATTTCTTCATCTAAGCCATCAACCTGTCTCTTAGACCCCATCCCAACTAGGCTGCTTAAAGAGGTTTTACCCTTAGTTAGCAATTTTTAATAGATATGATCAATCTGTCTTTATTAACAGGCTATGTACCACAGTCTTTTAAAGTAGCTGTAATTAAACCGCTTCTGAAAAAGCCCATTCTTCATCCAAGGGTTTCAGCCAACTATAGATCTTACCTTCCTTTCTCTCTAAGATCCTTGACAAAGCATTCGCCAATCAGTTGTGTGTATTTCTACATAACAATAAACCACAAGGCCACCAGGTCATTCACCTGTTTTTTCTTTAAAAAATTCAATAAAATTATTAACACCAACGATGAAATGATCCTGCTAAAATAAAATAGCACCAGCCTTATCCTTTAAGAATGCCAGCTAATTGACAGAAATCAAAGCAACAGACAGTTTATCAGGTAGCTAGATATGTATTTAGCTTACCAGACAGCTAAGCAATAATGCACTGGATAGTTTTCTCCATAGCTATAAATTATACATACTGTATATTGTTGGCATGCCTTGAATACATTGCGCTCCGTCCATCTCTCTCTTTGCCACAGTCTGCTTTGGTAATGGCAGTCATAGTGTGTGTGTCATAGAGTCTGTATTCCTGGAGGGCTTCGTACATATGTCAGTTGTGGCACCCAAATGGGGCCTTTCAGATTCAGCACCATGGACAGCTGCTGAGCTGACCCAAGCAGCTGAGACGGAGGAGACAGCAGGACAGGCGCTGACAGGAGACACAGCAGAATCTGCAGCACTGTCTTTTTGATTGGTTAGTCAAACAGAGCAGGAAACATGCTATCTGAATGTTCTACCCAACACCCAAGGGCGCAACTTTGGCCTAGTGGTCACAGTCGGGATTGCAGGTCACCTGCCACTCACTGTCCAAAAAAGACTTTGTCCCATAAACAATCATTACATAAGAAACAGCTGTAAAACAATGTGTACATTTTTCTGAGAGTCACAAACACTCGAAAATGACTCTTTGTACAGTCTCAGAATCAGAATCAGAAATACTTATTGATCCCCGAGGGGAAACTCTTTCGTTACAGCTGCAGTATCACGTCAGCGCACACAGGAAGAGAAGCACTAAGCAAATCTAAATATAACACTATAATACAGGTCAGATAAATTAAGTACAAGTGGATATAAAGTATAAAAGCTATTTTACACACATTTTAAATCTTCTATCTTCAACATTATTTTGGTCTGCTACTATGAAGCATGATGGGAAAGAGGGCTGATGAGATGTGGCTCTGGTGCTCTGCTGCAGCCACTTGTGATTTGGCATAGAGTTGCATTAGAATCAGCAGCAGTGCTAATAGGAAAAATGTTCACAAACACACACAGATACACTCCGATTCTTTACCGCTTCAATCTTTCATCTGCTCCGTTGCCAGCAGTGCCCCCAGACAAATGAACCCTGATGTAGTAATTACTGGGTATCAGAGAGCGGAAACACTCCAGTCCCTGCAGCAGAGATTTGCAGCACAATTCAGGAACATTAGTCAGCTTTTTCACTGTTTAATCCTTTACACTACCATTGTAAAGGATTAACATCAATGTATAGGCCTAATGTAGGGCAGGGAAATCAAGAAAAGCACTAAGGCTTAAGGAAAAACACTTATATGTAACCTGGCAAAATGAAAGCAGCACAGGACACAGACATATCCTCTTGGGGTCTTTATTCTGAACAGGTAAATTTGGTGTTCAGTTCTGATAAAAAATAATGATAGTCAAAGCTTTAAACAAAACACGCAGAAGGTTCTCTGCTGTATATGCGGTTCCGTCAATGAACAAACTCAGTACCAGCTGAGGACTCTCCTCACTACACTGTAACACCTAGACCCTCACTGTATTCTGTACAGGAGGAATCACGATAACCATTAACTACAAACGTCTACAAGAGTGCAAAAATAACTATAATGGCTCATCCTTGTGCATTTGTCCCGAAGCACAAACAAAGTGGTAGCGTAACACTACACCAATTACATCAGGTTCTTCTCAAAACTGTTCTCTAGACACTGTCTGAATATCTTCAGAAACAGCCCATAATACCCGGAAAAATTGAGTGTCCATGTCGCAGTAAACACAAGATGGCTTCCCCCTTCCGAGTCTCTCTTTAAGCCGGTTCCCAACATCCTCTGCGCTTGCTGGTGTGAAAGCAGGCAGCAGCAGGCTGATGGATGAATGTGACCTTGAAGATGATTGTGTCACTTTAGATGATTTGGGCTCTTTGTCATAACCTTCACGTTAATGTTTGATTTATATCCTTCCGTCTCAGGGAACGCAGTTCTTTGTTTCCAGTTGACTGAGAAGCAGGGAACATAAATATCTGCTGACAACAGCAACACTGTGCTACTAACTTTGTACGCTGTATATGTGTTTGATACTTTATGTTGTTTTGCATATGCTCACTATTATCACAGGTTTTGCAAGTTTCATACAAGTATTGATTTATACAATGTTAAGAAGAGTCTTTAAAAAAAGACTGAGTCATTCAAAATTCAAAGTAATTTACACATATTAACAGTGCTGCTGCTGGATGATGAATATTTCCTTCATGATTTCAGAAAAACACTTTACTATGTTATTTACATAGATTATTTATGTCGATGGAAAAGGTCCCCACACTGTGGAAGACGTCATGCCCGGTCCCGGTACCCAAGGAGGGGCACCCCAAAGTCTTAAAGGGTGGGTAATGTACTTCAGAAACGTTTGTTGTTATATTTGTTGAAATTCTCTTTACATCCCGACAACAATCACTAAATCAAATGCTCTGGGGAAAAGGAGAAAACACTGGGTATCTGTGCCCGTCTGCCTGCCGACCTGCCTCACTCGGCCCGTGTTTCGGGGCAGCGGCTTTGGAGGGAGGCCTGAAGGGAGGGGCTGGATACTTTTCAAATCTAGCCGTCTCTTGCAAGTTTCTCCAACGTTACCTACCCGAGCTTCAAATGACTACAGACCCGTGGCCCTGACATCCCACGTGATGAAGCCCCACGAGAGACTGATAGTCTCCCACCTCTGGCCCTGGTCAGACCAGCGACACCGGGCTTATTCCCGCCTGCTGTTGGGAGACCAGCTCAGGGCCATGCAGTGACCACTCCACTTGTGTCCTGGATAACGGATTATCTGACCGGCGGGCCACGGTTCGGGGGTGGGGGACTGTCCTCTCCCCCGTCATGTTTACTCTATCACCTCTGACTTTAGCTACAACTCGAAGTCGTGCCTGCAGAAGTTCTCTGATGGCTCTGCCATTGTGGGGTGTATCAGAGGACTACAGAGCCAGACTGAACCTGCACGACATTAGCAAGACGAAGGAGCTGATTGTGGACTTCTGCGGGACTAAGCCTCCTCTGACCCCTGTGTCCGTCCAGGGGGAGGATGTCGAGGCGGTCGTCATCAACTTGACACTTAAATCAACTTGGCTCGTGTCTTACAAGGTGAAATGATGAGTCATGGATTTATTATGCATTATTTAAGCATCAGTCGTGTATCACTGAATGAAGGGTTTGGTTCTCAGGTCGTAGAGGCTTTCAAGCTGTGAAACAGCTTTTTCTACTAATGAACAGCAGTGTTGTCAGGAGACAAGCTGACTGATGCCCACGCTCAGATGTGTAGTGTGTGTGTGTGTGTGTGTGCGTGTGTGTGTGTGCCTGCCCAAGACAGAGCTCTATGACACAGAAGGGTAATTGGTGTCAGGTTTAATTAGTGACTCTGTACTTGACACCATATAGTGGTGCTGAGCCAGACCGCTCAGCTGCTAACAGACTGTTAGCTTACACCGTGGCCTCCGGGGAGCCCTGTTTTTCTGGGGTGGGACACACTACAGGACACATTAATGCGCAGACATGAATGCGCCCGCCTACGTGCAAAAATATGCTATCAATACATTTCAATTAATGCAGAGAACATTTAGCCTGGGGCGGCGCAGACAGAAAAAGGATTCACCGTGGCAACGGTTCTTTGTCTCTCTCTGATGAGAAACCATAGCAGCACCAACGCGCAGTGGACGGGCGGTGCTTTGTTAAACGGCCCAGACCGAGGTTGCTTCCCATGACAGTTATGAACCTGCGCCCCCCCGCATGCACAGCATTGTGTTTATTAGACACACACTGTAGTTGGATTTGTGAAAGACTTTTGAAACTCTCCATATTTAAATGGAAAATGAAAACATTTGTTTAGTTATGATACCAGTCATTTGAATCCATTTATTCAATAATGCCTCTATTTGTAAGCAGGCGGCACAGCTACAGTACACTGTCAACCTGTTTTAATTGAACGGTCTGTGTTTACTGTCGTTGATGCCCTTGCACAGTTAATTCTGTCTTGTATTCTATTGCCTTTGCTGCGAGCCATTATTACTTGTTGTTGCAACAGACTTGTTTCTTTATGGCGTTAAAATGCCAAAACCATTCATTTGCACCTCAAAGGAAAGTCCATGTGAGCATTCTGATCACAGCCTGCCCATGGCCTCTAATGTAATACCAGTGCTTCCATCTGGTGCTCCCTGGAGGTACTGCTGCATCTCAGCACTGATGTATCAGTCTGTGGAAACATGTTGACACAATAAGGCTACGATCAATTTCTGTTAAAAACAACAACATAACACAGCAGAATAATGAGAATATCTTGAATGAGCCTGAAGGTGCATCATTGACATGGCAATAGAACACTGACAAATAATAATTCTTCTTAAATAATTCTAACAATAATAATAATAATAATAATAATTCCACTTACTGTAACTTTTCTGGTATCAGCAGATGGAGTTGCTCAGTCGGAGTTTGTATATGGGTGGAGATGATAACCCGTCTCTGTCCAAAGATGGCGTCAGATGTGAATGTCATTGATCTTTCTCCAGTCGAACACTCACTCCCGGACGATGACCTTTGACCTCTTCAGTGCTGAGTGGTTTGGAGTGGTCACTCAGACAGCTCAGGAAATTCCATCAGCTGATGAAGGCCATGAGCGACAGCTGAAAGCTCTGTCTTGGATGTTGTGAAAGTTGTGGATAACTGAGGTGGACTGATGTGACAGATGGTTTGAAAAAAGTCTGGATCTGTCAGTTCTTCAACACCGGGTTGAAATGAATCTGGAGCTGTTGTCATAGTAACAAGTGTTTCAGCTTAAGCCTGCACGAGCTGAATCGAGAGCAAGCGGAACATTTTCAGAGACAAATGACACATTTGGGAGTAGCATTATAGTTAATACTTATATTTGACATTGCATTATATCACTATATAATACTATAATGCTATATCAGAGCATTCTCTTTGATTTCCACTATATATACTTCATAGGATTGTATTATTATTATTGCTATTATTAAATGTATATCGTACTTATTATTCATACTTACAGCTATAAACTTGTACTATATATGTCGCTGACACATCATGACGCACTACTGGACTTCTTTTGCACAAATATTTGCACAATTCACTTAGAAAGCTAAGGTGTTGTAATGTATAGCTTTCTTAATGGCATCTCTCTAATTTCTTTAACCTGATTTTATTTTTTATTTATTTCATTCGAATGACGTGCATTTATCTTCATATCTAGCTTTATCATATTTCTAACAAACGTTGACCATCATTTAAACACCAGCACGTATGAAAATGTGGATCATAAGTATAAATTGCCTACAGCTGGACTGAAGCAGTTCGATTCAGTAACATTTGAGTTCATTTCAGAAGGTAAAGGTCAATTCTATAAGCTGACAAAATGTTATTAATCATCCAGTTCAATCTGTGAAATGTTGATGTGCGTGAGACTTCTGCAGGATTTCATTTCGTGGTCAGAATATGTTTAAGGTACTTCCTCAGCCTTAAATGAACTACTGTGTAGCTGCACAATACCAAGTGACATATTTAAGATTTTAAAATAAGAGCACAAAGTTGTTCACGATTTTATCCAAAATGAATAACTGATCCACTGTGTTTAGAGCCGGGCTCGCTGGACGTCAGCCATGTTTGGAAAAATGGGGCCCTGTTTCATTTAAAAGACAATAAGCTTCTGAACAAGAAGCAACATCATCTACAAAACACAGCTTTCCCTCTGCTCTCTGATCACAAACAGCAACTCACACTCTCAGCACACTTTTGAAATGTTTATTTACAGTACAGAACATGCATGTACAAATCTGTTCCCATGGTAACAGAGCTTATTGTTTCATAAACATATATTTACAGTACAGACCAGAGTGCTCGCTGTCTACATGTACAGAGCTGAGGAACAGGAAATGGCTCTTTAAACAGTACTGTTGAATTTTAACACACATCTGCATTACATACACAGGATTAGAAAACTCCAACATTCGCTGTCTCAGAGATATCTGCTATATTCCACAGAAACACCTGAAATAAAGAACCGCGAGAGCTAAAATCATCAATATTTTCTCCAAGCGTGGCACCAAATACAAGACAAAACACAAGCAGGGTTGAGTTCAGAGGAGCTGGAAGCAGCAGGACGAGGAAAAGGACACAAACCAACAACCATTTGGCTTCGCAATTCAAAAATCATGAAAAAAAAAAGAAAAGTCAGTTATTTCTCACTGTTTTGTAAAAAGTGTGACAAACAGTCCCAACTGGAAATCAGGCCTTCGCTCATCAGCACACGTGCACGTGCACGATGACTGCAGCTGTGTATGTGCTGTGTGCATCGTTTCACACTGTGTGGAACCCTCTGAGCGTGAGCGCGGCACGAAGCAGACGTGCTGCACATCATCTGCTACCTGTGGCAGCAGTTCGATTCCCTCAGCCTGACATGATGGTGCAATCGTGTCATCCTCAGGACTGAAACCTCACAGGTTAACTGGCTGACAGGGGACCCCTGATTTCTAGTACCTGGACAGTGTAACCAGAGTATCAAACACATTTTCCATGGACACGACAAAAACGTCCCCCTGCGGCCCAAACAGCATTTCCCTATAGACCGCCATTATAAAAGAGAAGCCTGTAAAACTGATGACAGGACGCCTCGCACCGTAGACACGGTCAGCTGTTATTCTTTCTTTTATGAATTTTTAAACCAGAAAGGTTTTATGTTTGTAAAACTTTCCCAGAGCCTAGAAAGGGGGTTATAAAGTGTGAGACGTCCCGATGTAAAGCCTATTGGCCGAGTGGCAGAAACTAATGAGCACGTGCAGTTGGCCACACAACACGGAAGTAAACCTGAAAGCCAGAAAACTTCTGTGGCTTGGCACACAATTTTCATTGAAGTGAATGGGAATCTTTGAGTCCGGGATCCAGGTCTTATGATACACCCAGGGCCCCAACCAGGATTTAGCCATATTTAAATCAAAACGTGCTCAATTTGCATATCAAGCCTGATGGAAGCACGTGAAGCAGCCGAGTTCATGGCTGTTAAACTCATAATTGATAATAACGAGGACTGTTTATGTCTGAACTCTAACATTGCTTACTTGGTCATGAATCTTTACTGTGCTAGGAAGATACTGCACAGAACACAAAGTGTGCACAAAGAGCTTCAGAGCCTTCGAGCACTGAAACCCTCGCGGCTGCGGCCCTCTGGGTCTGTCTCTTTACGGACGAAGAGTTCGCTGCGGTGTAGACTTCAGCAGACTATTTTCTGAACAATAATAATAATAATGTGTCAATTTGGATATATAGCACAAATATTTATTTGAAGACATTTTTTTGGGACAGGTCCATGTAGTAGCTGTTCTGCAGCTTTCGGTCACATTTCCTCAGCAGATGTTTGTCCCGTTGTCATGGAACTGTAGTTCAGGTGAGAGTTGTTTTTTTATTCTTAGACTTCTCATTCTTTCTGTTAAAACTCCAAACTCCATCTGCCGAGGAAGCTCATTTGACACGATCGAAAGCTCCAACAATATTGCTTCTGTTTCAATCTCAGCCTGTGTTTTGAACAGTTTATGCTAAGTGTATTTATTTACCGAGGCTTTACATGTGTGGATTCACAAAATGTGAATTCTGTTCAGAAAAACACTCAGATTCCATGTCGAGAGGGAGCTCATGTACTGCGATCTGAAGTCCTGTCATGGTGTGTTTAGGTGGATATTTCGACTCAGCGTCTCTCTGCCTTTCCTGTGATGGACGTCTCGCTGCTGGAGTGTTTGGTCTGAAATGGCCGCTCTAGCAAGAAGCCCTCACTCTCCAACACTAAACGTTCAATTTCCAAACTCTACTGTAGCTGCTGGAGAGGCCTCCGTGTTTGGACAGTTGTACAAGGGGAAAAGAAAAATACAACTGCAAACCAAATGAAATACTACAGACAGAAACCTACTGGAGCTGTTTTAGCAAGGTGATGCATTATGGGAAAATATGTGAGTAAATGCACTTAAAATCCAACTGCTTAAATAAAATCAGACTGACTGTAACAGCATCTGGTTATACACATACAGTATATATGAGGGGAATTTGTATAATCAGAAGGTCTATTTTTGTTACCGTGACAACACTAACTGTCCTGTGGTGGTGGGTCAGTAGATGAACTCTCCAGGGACCTCCTGCAGGGCACTGAAGGGCTCCTCAAACTTGAAGCGCTTGGAGATGGCCTTCTGCTCAGCCAGGGCCTCCATCTCGGAGGTGGAGGACTGGCGGCACTGACCCAGGGTGTAGGCAGCCATGACTATCAGCTCCTCCGTCACTGGGCCTCCCCCCCCCTCCTCCTCCTCCTCCTCCACCTCCTCAGCTGTGGTTGTGCTGCTGGGAGGTTCGGGGCTGTTGGTGGAGCTGGACGCCTCCTGGTCCTCCACTGGGAGGATCTCCTCCACCGTCTGGGTTTCTTTAGGCTCTGAGGACTGCAGCCAGGGGTGTCTGAGACACTGCTCCGCTGAGGCCCGATCCCTGAACACACACACACACACACACACACACACACACACACACATGAATACACCTGGACATCTCACAGTCTGCTTCTATTCTGTGTTGAATATTTGCTTTCAAATCGGTAGGAAAATGGCTCAGCTACCACTTGAACTGGATACTGAAGTAGTCCAGTCGTGAGCACTGGTTCCCAACTTGAGGGTCCAGATGCCCACTAGGGGTCACCAAAGCTTCACAAGAGGCCTTTCAGATTTTAAAATATCGTTAAAAGTAATGGCTCAGTATTTCATTCAAAAAAGAAGACATTTTTATATATACACTACCGCTCAAACGTTTGGGGTCGCCCGCCACAAAAGCTTGATTCGGTACAGTCAGATGGCTGAGAGGAATACTCTATTTCTGAATGGTCTTTCATGCTTTTAGGGTGAAGAAAGTCCTCTTTACAAATAGATGTTTTGTACATGGAGAACAAAACGCTGTACAATGGTTCAACCAGACGGATAATTGAAAGGGCAGAAAGAGACAAAGATCCTCTGGGCAACCGTTCAATAAGAATAGAAGAAATCAGCAGTCGCTGGTAAAAGAAACTGGAAGCTGAGCGTTAAAATCTGCGCAGATTTAAAGAGGAACAGGTTCCTGTCTGAGTGTCCAGTGCACGATAATGCCTCTAACAAGCTGGAATTAACAGGCGCGTGGCTTTAGCAAAGCTGTTCTTAACACTTCAGAATAGAAATCGTAGGTTAGTCCAGGTTTAGCACTGTTGGAACTGGATCACGGAATAGCAGCTGAACATACTATAGACTGACCGATTCAATCTGACCACGAGGAGACACGAGGGCCCAAAGAAAAACGCCCTCTCAAAATATTTAGAGCAAGCCATCTTCAGAGCCTTATGGCGATGAGCAGCATCCAGCTGCATGGCGTTCCCCGGCGCTCCCTCGATCATCTCTTCTCTCTCACTAACTTCAAACCCAAAAAAATAGCTTCAATGCGCCTGTGTGAAGACAAACTCGGTAGCAAATTAAATGTATCATAAAAATTGATTTGAAGTCATTGCCAGTAAATACAGGCATGTATATACATTCACAAATGAATTTCAGGATGGCAGCAGATTGTCTGCAGGAGCCGTGACAGAGCCGCATGCTGTGTACTGGCCGTTCCTCTCCGCGAGGTCAGCAGTTAGTAAGTCTGCTAGACAGCCTTGCTTCACAGGGGCCAAAAGCCAGAAAAGAAACCCCACGACATCCGAGAAACACTGGTCAGACCGGCTTGGACCTCAGGTAGCTACTGGAAGAACTGTAAAACTGTACCCACTGTCCAACAAGACAGTGAAAGAGGAAACAACAGAATATCACAAAACACAAGCAACACACTACAAGAAAAACTAAACGTTTATTACTGCTATATACTGACTATAATATAAAATATCTATACATATGTGTTAAAAGAATCCCTCATTAATCTGCCGGTGTGTGAGGGGGTAGCAGGTGGAGGAGACTTAACAACATCGGCTGCGTCTGTCACCTGAACCTGTGCTCTCCTACCAGCAGACGGGACAATAAATTATGGAGTTTACTGTTTCTTTCCTGGCTGTCCCTTTTGTGTTCATAGTTCAGAGCGTTTATACACTTTTACAGTACCTGTTTGACTTTTACGTCAACACTACATTTTGTGTCATCTTTGTACTGCTTTGTAAGTAAGTTGTAACACTGACTGGATAAATGGAACTAAAGTGTTCTGATTGTTTCTTTCACTCTTTCAGCTGGTCTTCAAAATGATTCCGTTTTTTTAATCACACATAAAGGGACCATGTCACAGGTTGTCTCCAGACTGGGTAAACTTCCCATTACTGCCAACCATTTTCCAAAAGGAGCCATAAGAGTTGCGGTTAATGAAAGCATTCTTCCTACCAACCAGACAGCCACAGGTTCCACTTTGTGTCGGTATAAAAATCGATTTGCATATTAATGGACAGTGTATCCCTCCTCGTTCTCTGCTGCGCCTTTTCTACTCAGTGTGAGCACATTTGCACCACATAAGTTTAAGTGTCTGGAAGACAAGTGAGGTGTGGACTGACCGAGGCTGTCTGCGGAGCAGCGTCTGGATGAAGCTCAGGGCGGCCTGGTCCAGCTGCTGCAGCTCCTCCTCGGTGTAGCTCACACTGAGCTGGGAAATGTTGAGAAACGTCTCCTGCTTGTCCTCGCCCAGGAACGGAGAGATTCCTGTCAGCATCACGTAGGCCAAAACCCCAATACTCCTGAACACACCACAGTGTGACGGGTTAGGGCAGGCCCAAAATCCATGAAACACATATGACATATAAATACACTAAAATGTGCATCCGTGACCCAAATGGTCGCAGTATACAGTGATACTGTCTGTGGCAAGTATAGGCAAACAGGAGAAATAAAAATACATTTAAAAATAATAATATATATATATATATATATATATATATATATATATATATATATATATATATATATATATATATATATATATACTGTATATATAACAAGACCAAAAATAAGTCAAATCTATTTTTCACACTTTGAGTTTTTACTGTATTTGAGTTTCTTGTTGAGAAGCACAGTTGTATATTTCCTAACTGCAGTATGGTCAATCACTTTGAAGTGTGGAAGATACACAGAATGTTTGATGTACAGTATTTAAAGCAAAACAGTGTAGGAGACATTGTTGAAATGACAGATATCTACTGAAAATATTTATTGCTGTGGCAAAAAATCTATCTCATAAAAGACTGATTCAACTACAACAGGTAAATTACTTGAAATTATTAAAGAGATCCATGAAATGTAAAGACGACTTTATTACTAAAATTGAGATTGTGGTGTATACATTCAAAGATGGACATGGTGTGTTCCCTCCACCTCCTCCACCTTCTCTTCCTTTTTTCTGTTGTATGCATAGCCCTTCATGGACAGTTACACACGTTTTATGCAGAGCTACATAAAGATTTGTTGTTCTTGTTCTTTTTGTTGTTCTGACTTGTAAAAAGAAAATCTCATAAAATTCAAGTAGGAAAAAAGCAAAACAATGTCATGAACTACTGTGATTTGTTGAAAACAAAAAGACTTGCTTGAGAAGATGAAAAACGTTTTAAAATCCATATATCATAAGCTATAACTGTAATGTTTCTGTAATGTCATCACTGCTTTGTTGAGCTGTACATACAGATTCAAGATGAATTTATATTCCCAACTGGACTTGGAGGCAGCAAATGAGATGCTGAAGCGACGGCCACACAAATCTTTATGTGATTATAGCATCTCTCCAATCTGATGGTGTTCATTTTTAGCATGCATAAAATATCTCAACAACTATATGATGGATTGCCATGAATTTTTTTCAGACATTCATGTTCCCCTCAGGATGAATTGCAATCATTTAGGTGATCCTCTGACCTTTCATCTAGCGCCATCATCAGGTCAAATCATGACACAATACCTGCAAAACTAATGGCATTCCCATCAGCCACAGCTGTACTTTGTGTTTACTGCTACACAAGTTCAACTCATCAGTACAAAAAGAGCCCCACTATTTATTCATCGCTTGCTAACAGAGAGTTTTCTTACCACATATCTGTTGCTGTGCTTATGGGCTCATAATTTAGAATCTCTGGAGCTGTAAACACGAACACAAACATACTAGTTATCATTCAGAATGAAATCAGTGCAAACATTAGTGCAAGGTGGTAGAAATGAGGTAGAGCAGCAACTCACCAACGTACTCTGGAGTTCCCATAATCTCTCTGAGCTCCTGGTGGCTGCTGATCATCCTGGACAGACCAAAGTCCACGATCTTAATGTCACCCAGAGGAGAGCTGCTGGTCAGCAGGATGTTCTGAGGCTGACAGGACATCAAAGCACACATGTTGGTGTTAGACAGGAAACACATCTGTCTAATCTGTACCATCTATCATCTCTCCTTCATGTACAGTGCAGAAATGTTTTTTTTGTTTCACCAATTTCATACAGGATATACTCATTTGTGTTACAGTCGTATAAGTTTATAGTCTATATTCATGCAATAGTGCATTCGACTTAAGCCACTGATACATTCTGGCTTTTTATGAATGCCTTGTCCACTATGTCTCAGAATGTTCATGTTGGGACCAATGGCACTCCACCATTTGAATAAATTCATTTGTGGGACTTTAACTGAATTTTTTATTATGAGACCACATACTCTTTTGTTCTGTAAACAAAGGAGAGCCATTGAACGCAGTCTCCCACAATCCTCCAGACTTCACACCTGTGAACTTCCCCCATGGACCCAGCTTCCAGCTGCCTTGGTCAGTCTCACCTGTGACCTGTGATGTCACCAGGTCAATGAAAGGATCAGCGGACATTGTCCATCCTCTTTTCCTCCTGGCTTCATCTACAGCACTGCTGCTCAGCAACAACTGTCCACCAGTGTGGCCTTAGAGCAGACACATGGCAGAACCAAACTCTCTTACAGCAGCAACGCGAGGGCCTGCATAAGATTTCTGTAACAATACTGAGTTAGCGCCAACGGCTACTACACAAAGTCTGGGCAATACCTGTGACTTGCGTCATGCTTGTGGGACTGCAGGTCTGACTTGCACTGCCTCCGTGGGCCACATGTTGCGCCGGAGGCTTGGACCCTGTTAATAACTCCTTGCAGGTCTAGTTTATGATTATCTTTGATAATTCTGATAGCCAAATTGAATTGATTGCATCTACACACTTTGGTACCCCTTTAACCATTGTAAATCCCAACATTAAGTATGGATTTTTACAAAACCTTGCAGAAAAATTGCCAGTTTGGCAAATGGACTGGTGGTGGACATCACTGATCACAGAATTTAATCAGCGCTTTCAATATTTCGCAGCCATTGAGAAGGACATTAACCTGTTCGGAAAGCCTTTCTCTGTTGATGTGTAGGGAGTACAGGAAGATGTGCAGTTGGAGCTTACTGAAATGCAATGTGATGATACCCTCCAAAGTCTCCACCAGCAGCTCCAACTGTCAGAGCTCTACAGCTCTTTGGAAAAGTCCAGATTTCCACAGATGATGCCAAAAGGATGCTCAGTTTATTTGGTTCTACATACATATGTGAGCAAACATTCTCGCTTGACACTGAACAAGAGCAGGCTGAGGTCCAAGATGACTGAGTCACCTCTGTGATCTACCTACAATTTCCACTACAAGACTTACACCTGACAGCAATTTTTCAGTCCAAGGCCCAGCATCACTGTTTCCATCCAGAGTGATATTTACTGGTGAGTGAAATTTAATAGTGATAAAATTATCTTACTGCAGATTCAAGTCATTAAGAGTCTCTTAAGGTGTGCCCTGGTAGCTCACCTGGTAGAGCGCACGCCTCATTGAGTCCTTACAGCAGTGGCCCTTTGCTGCATGTCACCACCTCTCTCTCTCTCCCACATTTCCTGTCTCTATCAAATAAAGGCAAAAAGCCCAAAACAATAATCTCAAAAAAAAGTGTCTCTTAAATTAAAAGGCTTGTGACCCAGGACTATAGACTTTTTCCTCCATGTCAAGTCAATTTTATTTATATAGCCCAATATCACAAATCACAATTTGCCTCAAGGGGCTTTACAATCTGTACAGCATACGACACCCTCTATCCTTAGACCCTCGATTCAAATGAGGAAAAACCCTTTAAAAGGGGAAAAACCCTTTAACGGGGGAAAAACTGGAAGAAACCTCAGGAAGATCCCTCTCCCAGGAAGGACAGACATGCAATAGATGTGTGTACAGAAAGGCTAGAAAGGCGCTATACAAGTACAGTTCATTTCCATTTCCACAACCATGTGGCCCCTGGCATGAAAAGTTTGGACACCCCTGGTCTAAAGTGAAGGAGACAGCTGTAAATCATGTCAATCAGCCCATCAGCCTACCTAACATGACATGTGAACAGCTAATTCATCTATGGCCTTACCAGACCATACTGCTTTCTAAAACATCAGCAGCTATAATGTTGAAAGTGTTTAGAATTTAAACTGGTGTATGTTTTTTCAGGAAGAACCATGCAAGTCATGCATCTTGTGATGTATAGTCAGCAATGACATCAGACACATGGACCTGACATGTATCATGTATTTTCTGTTCATATTCTTACATTTTTCATAAGTATTTTAATGTCCAGTGAACTGGGTTTTATCTGAACTGACTGGTTCATTTTAGACACCATGGAGGAATGGGAGTGGAAATTAATGGACTATACAAGAAATGCAAAATAAAGATGGTAATGGAGAATCATGGTCTTGTGTCCACTGACCTTCAGGTCCAGGTGGACTACGTTGTTCTGGTGGAGGAAAGAGACTCCCTCCAGGATCTGCCTCATGAGCCTCTTCACGTCATCCTCACTGAAGGTCTCATCCTCCCGATCGGACACACACTGGTTGAAAATCTCACCTCCAGCAGCACTGCACGCACACACACACACACACACACAAAAACACACACACACACACGGACGAAGGACACACATCAGATTACAATGCAAACATGTTCACTTGCCCCTTTGAAATTCTTCAGTGTAAAAGCATCGTGGATCAGCCAGGTTAGCCAAAATCCATCTTCCTCTGCTTAACCTGTGCAAGGTCAGGGGGGCTGCAGCCTATCCCAGCATGCACTGTGCTAGACAGGTCACCAGTCTCGCACACACAGACAGACAAACACATTCATCTTTAGAGTTTATGTTTGGACTGTGGGCGGAAATCCAAAATACAGTCTGTTCACGTTTCGCCTACAACCTAAGGAGGTAGAGCGGGTCGTCCACTGATCACAGAGTTGGCGGTTCAATTCCCATCCAAGTGTCCTCGGGCAAGACAAGTTGCTCCCGATGATCAGGCCAGCACCTTGCATGGTAGTTTGCTGCTATCGGTATGTGAATGTGAATGAGAGGCAAAACTGTAAAGCTCTTTGGATAAAAGCGCTTTATAAATGTAGCCATTTAGCTTACCAAAGTGATTATGAAACTTGTCCTATGTCAGGCTTTTTATGGTGAATCCCACAAGACACCATGGAAATAAATCACTATCTAGCCCCAATGTGTGTTTGTGCTACGACTTGCTGGAGCACCTCCAATTATAGCAAACTAATTATGAGCTTCACTTTGTGCCATTTGTACCGCTGACTGATCACTTTGTCTCCAACTCTCACATGATAAAACAGGGCTGTGACTATAAAATAAACAGCGAAATGAAAACTGTCTGAACCAATCGAAAATACTTAAACTACTGCCCTCCTTAAAGTACCTTTAATTTCCTCTGACCTGAGATAAACTGATGGATGAACTCAATTAGACTGGGAGGAATGAGACTCCCTCTAGAAAAGAAAAGAGAGAGGGCAGTCAGGAATAGACAAGGCGTCCCCTCTGGGTGGTGGTGAATTAGGCTTTATCTCAGAGGAGGGTGGAGAAGGGGAGGAAGAGGAGGGGTGAGTGAGTGTGTTTTGCTTTTTCAAGGTGAAAAGAAAAGGCCTTTAACCCAGCTAGAGAGAATAAAAACACTGGCAAACAGACTGGAGGTTAGACCTGATAATAATAATAATAATAAAACTTTATTTATAGAGCACTTATCAAAACAAAGTACAAAGTGCTTCACAACAAGAAAAATAAAATAACACAGTGAATGACGAAATATAAAGAAATAAAACACATGAAATACAGAAAAGCAATAAAATAAACAGTAAAATAAACAGCCAGTTCACGTAAAATCAGGATATGCTTTCAGATAAAAATGTGTTTTGAGACGAGATTTAAACGAAGACACTGACTCAGACAATCTAATTTCTTCGGGCAAGTTGTTCCAGAGCCTCGGGGCCCTGATAGCAAAAGCTCTGTCCCCTTAGTTTTCATCCTGGACTCAGGAACAGACAGGAGACCCCTGCCCGAAGATCTCAAACTACGTGAAGGTTCATAAGGGATTACAAGGTCTAAAATATAATCTGGGGCCAGGCCATGAAGAGCCTTAAAAGTAATCAACAAGATCTTAAAATCAATCCTAAAACCAACAGGAGCCAGTGTAAAGAGGCTAAAACAGGTGTTATGTGGTCATACTTCTTGGTCCTGGTTAACAGCCTAGCAGCTGAGTTTTGTACAGTCTGCAGTCGTGTCAGAGCTTTTGATTAAGACAAGTGAACAGGCTGTTACAATAATCAAGGCGTGAGGAGATAAAAGCATGCACAACAGTTTCTGCATCACTAAGATTTAAAATAGATCGTATTTTTGCAATGTTTCTGAGGTGATAGAAACATGATTGGACAAGCTTAGTGATATGTTGCTCAAAACATAAATTGCTATCAAACAGGACACCAAGATTTCGTGCAACAGGCTTGATATGTTGTGACAGGTTACCAGTGGATGGCAGTATTTGTTTAGTGATGTGTTGGGGCCCAATAACAAGGATTTCAGTTTTCATTGATGCATGGTAATGAAAGTCACAGAGTTCCCCACAGGACCTCCATTCTGCACACTTAGCAGAGTGGGTGTGACAAAACAGTGCAGTCTTCCTGCTGTACACTAAGTGCTCAGAGCAGTCACACCAAACTTTATTGAAGGGTATTCTGGTTTATTACAACTATTATTGTAGTTTTGGCCATCATTCCCATCAGTAATAACAATGCAACCACAAGGGGGCACAAGCCAGTGTCTTCTTGTGCCAGTCCCAAGTCTGGATAAATGCAGAGGGTTGTGTCAGGAAGGGCATCCGACGTAAAACACATGCCAAATTAAAAATGTGAATCGTGAAAATGACTTCCATACTGGATCGGTCGGGGCCCGGGTTAACGGCCGCCACCGGTGCTGTTGACCTACAGTACCGGTGGAAATTGGACTACTGTTGGTCAAAGACGAAGAAGGAGAGGAGGAAGGTGTGTTCGTAGGCAGAGAGAGAAGAGGAAAGCTAAGAATGTAGGACTGACAGTAGGGACTTTGAATGTTGGGACTATGACAGGGAAGGCTAGAGAGTTGATTGACATGATGCAGAGAAGGAAGGTGGACATACTGTGTGTCCAGGAGACCAGGTGGAAAGGTAGCAAGGCTAGAAGCTTAGGAGCAGGGTTCAAGTTGTTCTACCATGGGTCAGATAGGAAGAGAAATGGAGTAGGAGTTATCCTGAAAGAGGAGTTTGTGAGGAATGTTCTAGATGTGAAAAGAGTATCAGACAGATTGATGAGTCTGAAGCTGGAAATTGAAGGGGTGATGTTCAATATTGTGCGTGGTTATGCCCCACAGGTAGGCTGTGAGTTAGAAGAGAAGGAGAAATTCTGGAGTGAGTTAGATGAAGTGATGCAGAGCATCCCCAGAGGTGAGAGAGTGGTGATTGGTGCAGATTTCAATGGGCATGTAGGTGAAGGGAACAGAGGTGATGAGAATGTGATGGGCAGGTTTGGTCTTCAGGACAGGAACGCAGAAGGACAGATGGTGGCAGACTTTGCAAAGAGGATGGAAATGGCTGTAGTGAACACTTTCTTCCAGAAGAGGCAGGAACATAGGGTGACATATAAGAGTGGAGGTAGAAGCACTCAGGTGGACTACATCTTGTGTAGACGTTGTAATCTGAAAGAGTGACTGTAAGAGTGACCAGTGACTGTAAAGTAGTGATAGGGGAGAGTGTAGCCAGACAACACAGGATGGTAGTGTGTAAAATGACTCTGGTGGTGAGGAAGATGAAGAGGACAAAGGCAGAGCAGAGGACGAAGTGGTGGAAGTGGAAAAAGGAAGAATGCCGTGTAGTTTTCAGGGAGGAGCTGAGACAGACTCTGGGTGGTCAGGAAGTGCTCCCAGCTGACTGGACCACTACAGCTAATGTGATCAGGGAGACAGGTAGGAGGGTACTCGGTGAGTCATCTGGAAAGAGGAAAGTGGACAAGGAGACTTGGTGGTGGAACGAGGAAGTGCAGGAGTATATACAGAGAAAGAGGTTAGTTAAGAAGAAGTGGGACGCTGAGAGGACTGAAGAGAGTAGACAGGAGTACAGGGAGATGCAGCGTAAGGTGAAGGTAGAGGTGGTAAAGGCCAAACAAAGAGCATATGAGGACTTGTATGCTAGGTTGGACACTAAAGAGGGAGAGGTGGATTTGTACAGGTTGGCCAGACAAAGAGATAGAGATGGGAAGGATGTGCAGCAGGTTAGGGTGATTAAAGATAAGGATGGAAATGTATTGACAGGTGCCAGGAGTGTGATGGGAAGGTGGAAGGAGTACTTTGAAGAGTTGATGAATGAGGAAAATGAAAAGAAACAAAGAGTAGAAGAGGTGACTGGTGTGGAGCAGGAAGTATCAAAGATTAGCAAGAGTGAAGTGAGGAGGACGTTGAAGAGGATGAAGAGTAGAAAGGCAGTTGGTCCTGATGACATACCTGTGGAGGTATGGAAGTGTTTCTGACTAGTTTGTTTAACAAGATCTTGGAGAGTGAGAGGATGCCTGAGGAATGGAGGAGAAGTGTACTGGTGCCAATTTTTAAGAACAAGGGAGATGTGCAGAGCTGTGGCAACTACAGAGGAATAAAGCTGATGGGCCATACAATGAAGTTGTGGGAAAGAGTAGTGGAAGCTAGGCTAAGGGCAGAGGTGAGCATTTGTGAGCAGCAATATGGTTTCATGCCTAGAAAGAGTACAACAGATCCAGTATTTGCTTTGAGGATGCTGATGGAGAAGTACAGAGAAGGTCATAGGGAGTTGCATTGTGTCTTCGTAGATTTAGAGAAAGCGTATGACAGGGTGCCAAGAGAGGAGCTGTGGTATTGTATGAGGAAGTCTGGAGTGGCAGAGAAGTATGTTAGAGTGGTGCAGGACAGGTATGAGAGCTGTAAGACCGAGGTGAGGTGTGCTGTAGGTGTGACAGAGGAGTTCAAGGTGGAGGTGAGTTTGCATCAAGGATCGGCTCTGAGCCCCTTCTTGTTTGCTCTGGTGATGGACAGGCTGACAGATGAGGTTAGACAGGAATCTCCATGGACTATGATGTTTGCGGATGACATTGTGATTTGTAGTGAGAGCAGGGAGCAGGTGGAGGAAAATCTAGAGAGATGGAGGTCTGCTCTGGAAAACAGAGGAATGAAGCTCAGCCGCAGTAAGACAGAATACATGTGTGTCAATGAGAGGGACCCAGGTGGAACGGTGAGGTTACAGAGAGCAGAGGTGAAGAAGGTGCAGGACTTTAAGTACTTAGGGTCAACGGTTCAGAGCAATGGAGACTGTGGAAAAGAGGTGAAGAGGCGAGTGCAAGCAGGTTGGAACGAGTGGAGAAAAGTGTCAGGTGTGTTGTGTGAAGAGTATCAGCAAGAATGAAAGGAAAGGTGTTCGAGACGGTGGTGAGACCAGCGATGTTGTACAGCTTAGAGACAGTGGCACTGAAGAAAAGACAAGAGGCAGAGCTGGAGGTAGCAGAGCTTAAGATGTTGAGGTTCTCTTTGGGAGTGACGAGGATGGGCAGGATCAGGAACGAGGACATCAGAGGGACAGCTCATGTTAGATGTTTTGGAGATAAAGTCAGAGAGGCCAGACTGAGGTGGTTTGGACATGTTCAGAGGAGAGACTGTGAATATATTGGTAGAAGGATGCTGAGGTTGGAGCTGCCAGGCAGGAGGTCTAGAGGAAGACCAAAGAGGAGATTTATGGATGTAGTGAGAGAGGACATGGAGTTAATTGGTGTGAGTGAAGAGGATGCAGAGGACAGGGTTAGATGGAGGCACATGATTCGCTGTGGCGACCCCTGAAAGGGAACAGCCAAAAGGAAAAGAAGAAGAAGAAGATACCCATCAGTAATAACAACATTGTACTCGCCACGTTAATTGCTGAGATCTGGTAACAAGGTAATGTCATTTAAAGTAAGTCCGCCAAGGTAAGAAACAGCCAGACGATCAGACATTTGCCAAACTTATTTGGCAAACGATAAAACATTTGCAACATTTCAGGTGGGCTCACTCATGGTTCCCACACCTTTAAACATCAAATTCAATGACTTTTCAAGGATTTTTCAGGCCCAGTTCCCTCAAATTCAAGGACCCAACACGGCATAGTTTGAGACACGCATCAAGGTTAATTACTGTTACAACACTGAGAATTCTTTATGATGAGGACTAGCAGACTCTACACAAGCTCACAGACAATTAAAAAGAGAATGTGTGAACACTTCTCACTTGTGCTGTGTTACAGTGATGTTACTTTAAGTAAAAAAAGCAGATCAAAAGAACTTCAATTTCTATTCTTGCACAAAATATATAAATTCAAGCACTTTCAATGACCCCTGTCTATTTATGTCTATTTTCAAGGCCTTGATTTTCCCCCTCAAATTCACAAACTCAAGGATTTCAAGGACCTGTAGGAACCCTGCTCAGTGTCAGTTTGACCTCCAAATAAAGTGTTTTATATGATCTGGATATTGTTTGCAACCTGTCTAATCGCCTGACTGCTCGTCAGTTTTCCTGTCTTGAAAGACGAGTCTTGTGCAACTTAACACACAATCTTGAGCGAGTGTTACTTCATCCAGTCACACTGGTAGCAGCTGATGATAATATGTTGTGGATATGAAGGAATTTCAAGGCAGTTAGTCTTGTTTGTTAAACATTGAACAGAATAATTTAGTCCATAAACCATTCGTAAAGGGAGATTTACCTCTGACTCACACGTCCTGATCACTTTCTTTAATACCACTTCAGTCTGGAACATATTTTTCAGCTTTCTGTTGCACTCTGACATGGTCAGCAATGTCAGTAGTATGTCTCTGTGTTCCCAGATCTCAGCTAATACTTTAGTAAGTGCAGAGTTATCATGGCTGATAGAAGCCATTACAACTACAACTACAACTACAAAAATAAGACCCAAATTGTAATAAACTGAAATTATCCTTTAATCTCTTTGAGTAAATGTGTCTTCTGTATTTCATCCATCCACAGCCACAGACTTGATCAAAGGCAGTGGCAGTAGTAATACTAACAGCTAAAATGGATTCACCACTCTAGCTACCACTGAGGTGCTCGAGGTCTGATCCTCTGTAACCTTTATCACAGGCTACTACTTTTTGGCTTGTGTTTGGGAATGAAAAGGATCTTTGTAGTCTGAGTGCTCCTGTGGACAGCCTACCAAGACTTGGGACAGCTGTGATCAAACAGGCAAACAAAAGGGAGCGAATCAAGCGCAGTAGTGTCAAAATCTATCCAGACAGTAAAGACATGCTGTCAGGGACACAGGAAGGTGGAAGAGAGAACCTCACTATAAGTGAGTAATGTCTGGCATTCATGTAATTTCTTTAACTTGATAAATCCACTGTTTGTGTAGGTCTGCATAGTGTACGTAAATATGTAGGACAGCAGCATTTTCCCCAGGGGTTATTTTGGCTGACTTTAATTAGTTGTTGCTGTTACTTTAAGTAAAAAAAGCAGATCAAAAGAACTTCAATTTCTGTTCTTGCATTTACAAAATTTACAGTGAAATTCTATGTGAACTGAGTTGGAACCTTTTCGATCCAGAGGTTGGGAGTTCGAACCCAGGTGCTGGCAATATTTATAAATTAAACTTACGGATTCTCTCTTACTTTAAATACTGTGCACACACACTGTACATCCTAACGTTCTGCAAGACCTCCAGCCACTAATAATGTTCACATTTCTGACCTAAAAGCTTAATTAAAATAATAATAATGTCTTAACAAATTGTGAATTTGTGCTCTGTGTGTCATGGATCCTCCGCTGGCTCTGTGGTTAAACCTGGTCACGGTCAGCTTCCCTGTTAGATAGCAAGGTTCTGGGTTCGGGTTCAGGGCAGTCCTCCATATAACATTGTAATTATGATTAAAGTTAGTTGTATAATGTGTGTTTATCATGTACTATCATTCAATGCAACTCCCACACTCTTATTTAGCATTAAGATTGATATGCATTTAAAAAATATTCATCATTTGTTGTCAGCCAACAGTGTATCTGAATAGTCCAGTGGTTTAAGATCCTTAGATTGGGAATTTGACTCCTGCTAAGGTCATGGTAACCAATTTTACCTGTAGCTGGCACTAACTGATTTGAAAAATTGCTGGTGATGCAGCGGTAGCAGCCGCAGCCAACAGTTTCCAACTCTCACACGCAATTTCTCCAGAAATTGCACATTCTAGTTTATATATTATATATTATTTCGCCATTCTTTGGTGTCTATTTACTCCTGTACTGTTTGTGCTAAAATAGTCATCTTTTTTTTTTATCAGGTAACAGTGTATCTGCATAATCCAGTGGTTTAAGATTAGCCACTTTTGTGCTCCTTCCAGATCCAAATGTTGTGAGTTCGAACCCTGCTAAAGGCATGGTAACCAATTTCAGCAAAGATGTTCAAATGGGGATGCTGAACAAGTCTGTAGCATTTGATACATTTTTACCAGTAGGTGGCGCTAAAGGATTTGAAAAATCTTCGATTCCATAAGTTTTTTGGTCGACTACTACTGCATGCTTTCAGCCACAGAAACCATTCAAATATAAAAATGTTCAGCACTTTAAGTACATTTGTGGTTGCATTCAATTCTTTTCTACCTCTTATACTTCAATAAAATTTTACTATAGAAATAAATGAAAGTGCACATGCACATGACCACAAGGTGGTTTCAATCCCGCCTCTGGCTACTACAATCTTTACTACTACTACTGTTTCTAATGCCGCTACTACTACTGCTACTACAACTGTTTCTAATGCCGCTACTACTACTGCTACTACTGTTTCTAATGCCGCTACTATTACTGCTACTACAACTGTTTCTAATGCCGCTACTACTACTGCTACTACTGCTACTACTACTGTTTCTAATGCCGCTACGACTACTTCTACTACTGTTTCTCATGCTGCTACTACTACTGCTACTACTGCTACTACTACTGTTTCTAATACTGCTACTACTACTGCTACTACTGCTGCTACTACTGTTTCTAATGCTGCTACTACTACTGCTACTACTGTTTCTAATGCCGCTACGACTACTGCTACTACTGCTGCTACTGCTGCTACTACTGTTTCTAATGCTGCTACTACTACTGTTTCTAATGCTGCTACTACTACTGCTACTACTGTTTCTAATGCTGCTACTACTACTGCTACTACTGCTACTACTACTGTTTCTAATGCCTCGACCACTGGTACCACTGTTTCTAATGCCGCCACCACTACACTGCTGCTACTGCTGCTACTACTGCTGTTCTAACACTGCTACTACTACCGCTACTGCTGCCGCTACCACTGTTTCTAATGCCGCTACTACTGCCGCTAGTACCGCTGCTACCACTGTTTCTAATGCCGCTACTACTGCTGCTGCCACCGCTGCCACTGCTGCTACCACTGTTTCTAATGCCGCTACCACCGCTGCTACTGCTGCTTCTAATGCCGCTACTACTACCGCTACTACCGCTACTACCACTGTTTCTAATGCCGCCACGACCACTGCTACCACTGTTTCTAATGCCGCTACTACTGCCGCTACCACCGCTACTACCACTGTTTCTAATGCCGCTACTACTACCGCTACCACCGCTGCTACTACTGTTTCTAATGCCGCTACTACTGCCGCTACTACTGCTGCCACCACTGTTCTCTAATGCCGCTACTACTACTGCTACCACTGTTTCTAATGTTGCTACTACTACTGCTACTACTGCTACTACTACTGTTTCTAATGTTGCTACTACTACTGCTACTACTGCTGCTACTGCTGGTACTACTGTTTCTAATGCTGCTACTACTACTGCTACTACTGTTTCTAATGTTGCTACTACTACTGCTACTACTGCTGCTACTGCTGGTACTACTGTTTCTAATGCTGCTACTACTGCTGCTACTACTGTTTCTAATGCTGCTACTACTGTTTCTAATGCTGCTACTACTATTGCTACTACTGCTGCTACTGCTGGTACTACTGTTTCTAATGCTGCTACTACTACTGCTACTACTGTTTCTAATGTTGCTACTACTACTGCTACTACTGCTGCTACCACTGTTTCTAATGCCGCCACGACCACTGCTACCACTGTTTCTAATGCTGCTACTACTACTGCTACTACCGCTACTACCACTGCTTCTAATGCCGCCACGACCACTGCTACTACTGTTTCTAATGCTGCTACTACTACTGCTACTACTGCTACTACTACTGTTTCTAATGCCGCTACGACTACTGCTACTACTGTTTCTAATGTTGCTACTACTACTGCTACTACTGCTACTACTACTGTTTCTAATGCCGCTACGACTACTGCTACTACTGTTTCTAATGCTGCTACTACTACTGCTACTACTGTTTCTAATGCTGCTACTACTACTACTACTGATACTAGGGATACTACTACTGCTACTGCTACTACTACTACACCTACTGATACTACTGCTACTCCTACTGATTGGATGATTGATTACACCTGCAGCATTACTAATTGCTGTCACTATTAAGATCTTTTCAGGAGTAGCAACCATGCTAGAATTTCAACCATGCTGTGCTTCTCAGTGGCAGAACGCTTGTGTCCTATATCTGCAGGGTTCAACTCCAAAACGAAGAATTTTAGAAAAAAAAAATCAATTCTTCCAGAGGGATTGGTAGCTGAGTGGTTAGAGTACAGGGCGCAAGGGTCAGTGGCTCAAGTTCCAGTGCTGGAAAGCATTTCCTTAAGAAAACTGTGTCAAACTCTCTGCATTTCACTGCATTTTCTACAGGCAATGCATTTTCTAGTTCTTGTTAATATCATAATTTCAATCTGTAAAATCAGACCATAGGATTCAATTCTAAAGGGCGTTGAACCCAGAAACACAATGCGATCCCCATTACTGTCACATCCGTCTGAGGTGAAGCTAACCCTGACATTAGCCTGACCAGGACCAGGCTAGTCTGGAGGGTTCATTTTCCATGGTCAGACTCATTTAAGCCTGCTTTATTAAACAGAATTTACTGAAGTAAGCCTGGTTAAACATCACATTCAAGCAGTCCTTAGACACACACACACACACCCTTACTACATAGGCTTTGTTGTGTGTAGACCCAGAAATCACACCCTGTTGCTTTAATGAGAAAACAGTGTGTGAAAGGAGGAAGTGCCAGAAACCAGAGAGCACAACAACAGGAGAATTCTGATTAATAGTTAGGTCAGCTGAGGGATTGTGTGTGTGTGAAATGATTGTGTCACTATTCCGCACATACACACACACACACACCTGCACACATGGCTGCTTTCTACACGTGCATTCAACTGCATTAGATTAATATCTGAGTGATTTGGCATTTTATTAACAACTGGATTTGGATTTGGTCCATTTACCTCTTACATGACTGTTTGTACACAGAGTTAGCAGTGTGTAAAACCTGTAATGAAACCTGCCTCATCCTCTCTTAAAGGGGTACTTCACACCTGCATTGACAAATTCTTGAAGTCAATGGTACCATCTTTAAACAGCTGCAAAGTCTAGAAGTCTTAATACTGAGCTCATTTTGCTAAACTGCCTTCAAACACAGTGCTTTGTTTTAGATTGAGTTTGATTGCCCTCTACAGAAAGTCCTCTGTTAGAGCACTGTAGTGTGCAGACAAAGAGTGGAGAATATAGGAGATAATTATGTATGATAATGTAGTTTATCCCAGTTTAGGGTAATGTCTTTAAATTGCTGGCTTTGTCTGAACAAACATAACACCATAGATAATGGAGTTACAATGATATAAAACAAAAAATTAGCAAAATAGCACAGTAGCAAATCCACATATTCATATTCATGAATCTGGAACCAGCAAGTGTTTGGCATTGTTGCTCGGGTGAGAACTGAACGTTAAGTGTGAATATCCAAAGAGGACTGAGTATTTAGTTTGTTTAATGATTGTTTGTGAACCACGCCCTGCTTTGTCTACATTTTTGCTGGAAATACATTTCCTTTGATCTAAAACCGAAACCGATTTCTGTGTGTGGTACTTTATTAAGGTCTTTTTTTTTTTTATGTGTGATTTTCTGATCACTTATGCGAGTATTATGCACATAAGCGCCCAGTTAATAAAGAACACATCTCTTTGTTGCACAAGAAACTGCCACAAAACCATTATCAAAATTGTGGGCGATTAATTTTGTATTGATTGACTAATCAAGTTGGCGCTCAGGGATCCAGATTGATCACTTAAAAAAGGGTTGAACTTTATCCATTTTTAGACTGCTCAGCGCTGTTTTTGGCCTCAATCTTCATAATTCATTTTTCCAACCCTTTGATCTCTTGCTATGGCACCACCATTAGGCTCAAATGTCTCCATATTTGAACTTGCATTATTTGGGATCACAACCCTGCCTCCTAAATATTAAATTCACATACTACTAGAAACAGCTAATGTTTTGAAAGAAATGTAATGTCACCCAGACAGCATTTTTAATCAACAATATAAAGAAACACTTTTCTTAAAAGTATCTGCAAAGTCCCAAAATGTTCATACCGAATGTATCTGAAAAACATTCACTGACAGCATTTTTCATTTGCTTTCCTACAAAATCCTCTCGAATCAACTAAAGCGTGACCCGCCTCACAGCACTTGGTTAAGGTTAGAGAAACACTGTTGACTTGGAAGACAGAACATATTTTCTCTAGATTTAGTCGAAACTATAATCTCTCCTTAAACTAAACCTGAGTGTCTCAGTAGCCTAAATGTAGCCACACGAGGGACACAGGACGTGAACCCCACTCCAAAAACGATGTTTGTTGGATAGTAAAAGATTCTTATAAAAAGGACTGCAATGAGGCAAATATAATCAGACAATTAAAAAATAATACTAAAATAAAATGGAATAAAATATGCAACAATAAGATAAAAAATATCAAAATAACAATAATAACACAGATAAAGATGCTGGAAACAAAGCTGTGTGCTAACATTAGTAAAAAGGCTTTTTTTAAATCTAGTTTTGAGAAGTGATTTAAAAGATGCAACGAATTCTGCAAGCCTCAGATCCCCAGGCAGGGATCTTATTATGAACATCATTTCTAACTGTAAGATTTTATGCACTGATGTTATGGAAGACAATTTTAATTGTTTTTAATACAGAGGAAGAAAAAATGAGGAAACAGAGCTTGCTCAGTAACAGCAGGCTGCCAGGAATCGACAAATTCCCTTTCTAACTGAATCGGTTAAAACAAATACACATTTAAATAAACATTTTAAATGCAGACCGCACTGGCCAAGCAGCCTCACTAAATGGGTCATCCACACTCCCAGAAATAGACACACACACTAAAAAAACCTTCTCTGCTGATTTGATCCCAAACTCCAGCAGACGGGCCTGAAGCCGGTCAGGGGCTTTGAAGCCCAGTGAGAGGTCAGCTTCATGCAGGCCAGAGGCAGGCAGAGTTTGATTGGCGAGTCGCTAATGTAATTAATGAAATCTGTGTCAGCGCAGCGCTGTGGGAATGGATCGATTCAGCTTTGATCAGCCACCCGTTCCACTCAACCTCACATGGTTTAGTTATAAAAAATGAAAACATGAACGTCAGCTGACCTAAATAATCTGCTTCAGTCATATCTGAAGGAAGCCTTTCACCGAAAGACAGGGCGAATATAAAAGTATGGGATATTCCTTTACGAGGATGCCGCACTGGGACTCACAGAGAATGAGTGGAGAAGTGGAACTTATCAGTCAAACTCTAATTGCTCCATCACAGTTAACGTAGAACGAAATGCACAGTGGAGGAGCAGTGGAGGAGAGGACAGCAGAGACAAAGAGACAAATGTGCGTGACAGAGGGAGGTCAACTGAAAGCCTCGGAGCGGCCCTTCATCCTGCACTCATAACGTATTCATGTGCAGCATTCATGAGTGATGGCTCCATTTACTGCAGAAAAAGAGCAACTTACAGTTTGGTAATGAACCCACATTTGTCCAAATGCCTGAAATCTGACATCACCATTAATTACATTTCGGGCTGAATTAACCTGCTATGGGGCCCCAGGGCAAAAATGAGCCATGAACCCCTATTGAGCCAACCCCACACATGATCCCTGAAACCCAATTTGCCTGGAGCTAACCAGTATTTCTATGCCGGAGTACCTTGCCCCAAGTTTGTGAGTATTTGATTGAACACAGCTTTAATTATGAATGTGCACCATGTGAGCTTTATATCAAACGTTCTTTTGTTTATTTGTAGTTTTTATCGTGCTTTAGTGGTCATTACCAAAAAACTGGGAAAAGTTTGGGAACCTTAATTAACTTAACTAACGGTCTGGGGCCCTGGGGGGTTTGCTTCTCTTATACTAATAAGTTTATTTAGAAGCACCTGTGCACCTGTGCAGCTCTTAAAATGACATTTACTCCGTCTTCCTCATTAAAGAAATTCAGAATCTATGACATTTTTCATTGATTCAAAAGTTTCCAGCCTGGATCCCACCGCACGGCTGCGTCGCGGCCATCTCTAGACAAAGCATGTGATCCCACCGGATGCGTCCCGGGCGCGGCTCTCCGCTCTGCTCCGCGGTGAATGCGCGGCGAGTCCATGTTTGATGGAAGCTACGTCAAGCTGCACAGAGCAGATGAACCAGGCAGGAAGTCAGACACAGAAACGGCATAGAGAATCTGGTCAATTTTCAAAATAAAACATCCTGTGCAGACACCCGGTCGTATATCAACAAAAAACACAGCTAAAACAGACAAAAATAGAAACCATTTAACTACGTAGCCTACCTACCCATGGTAGAAGCACAAGTCAAGGAAAAAGGACCAAATCAACAAGTCAACAATGTCAGGCAGGCAAAGCGCTGTGCTTCTGAAATGCTCCCGGTGGGGTAAGAAGCCGCTTGAAGGACGGAACAAAACCGGCTCGCAGACGCAACGTTATAGAGCCGTGCCTGGTGGAATCCCGGCGTAACAACGAGACACGGGATCTCTCCTTCACTGAAAAATCTATTCTCAGTGTATGTGCACTGGAGGCACTTCTGTAAGTTGCATACTGGACTATGATTGTCTCCGATCTAGTTGTCATGTCACAAATTTTGCTTGTACAAACTGAGATTGAGATTTAAAGCTGGGGTATGTGATTCTCAGAAATCCAGTGCCACAACAAACACCATGATACAGAGCGAACAACGACACAGCAGGTAATGTAACTAACGTTAGCTAGGTTGTGTGTTAGCAAACTGTCGCTACAGTAGCTGCTGTGAAGCTAACAGCCAGAGAGGACGAGACGGTTTCCCAGAGCCAGCACAGCAGCTCCAGACAGCGACGCTCACAACTCTGCTGCTGCTACAGCTAACATCACAACAGCAGCAGATCCTGGCAAACTAGAGTCAGCTGAATGTCTGCGGGCAAGTCCTTTAACGTCACCTGACACACAAATCATGGCTGGAATAGTGTTGTGTGGCTAGCAGACCGTGTGGAGCTCTTCGCTGAATTTGACAAAAAGACGTTTATTGGAGTAGAATGGCGTACCCTGCCTTTAAGGTGTCCCCCTTCAGCAGATGAATGTGGAAACTCACTCTGCACATACATAATTCAGTAAAACATCACAGTAAAGCTCCAAGAGCAAAAGGAAGTAACTATAAGGAAAATACATTTTCAGTGAAGCAGGGGCTTTAATGAGCGTTTGGAACATTAGATCTGCCAACTTAACCTTCTTATTTGACTGTTTGGCACTCATTCTTGCTGTAGTGCCCCACTGCAACAACAGACCTTCCAGGAAGTCTGGTGATACTCAATATTTTTCTTACCGTCATCAAATCCCACGAAAGACCCAAACCAACACTGAACGTATCCCCTAACAAGTGCTGTGTATGTATCCAAGGCCTGATATATATTATTCCTTTGTGCCATAGAGATCTATTGTTGCAAAAACTATAAAAACACATCACATCAAACATCCTTCGTCACCATGAACACACACACTGTAGTTTATTGTGACTCAGTCCCACACACCGTCCTGCTGCCCCAAACACTCACTACAGCACCACATGTGAAACTATGTATGTGTGGCCTGTTCTTAAGGATTTCTTCAGCTGTTTGGGACTGGATGCCAAAGACAGGGTGGGGAAGTCAGAAAGTATTGTGAGATAAACTTACATTTTTGGTTTTGGTCTTTTCATGGGAATTGTTGACAGTAAGAAGAATATAGAACACCAACCTTATCCTTTATGCGTAACAAAGCTGGCTAGCAGTCAACAGAAATTTCAATAATAGAATCTATACAGTTTACAAACCAGTTTGTCTTAACAAGTCGATCTGAACCGGCAACTCATTCCTGTGGTTTTTTTCCTCTGTCTGACTCTCTCTCTGGACGAGTGGCCATGCTTCAGCTGGTCCCGTGAGCTCGTGGGGCTCAGCCAACAGGATGAATTCCCAGCTGGAGCTCAGCCAGCAATGCAGCCATGGAGCTCTATGGCTCTCATTTATTCTCTCTGGATGCCCTCGTCTTTCTGTTTAAATGTTCTCTCCATCACCCTCTCATTTACACTATTCTCGCCTCTTCCTCTCCTTTCTCATCACTCTTCATCTCTGTCTTTCTTTCTCTCCCTTCCAGCCAGAAAAAAGCTGTGGCCCCTTTGCCTCACCAATCTCTCCCTCCTCCCATCATGGCGTGAATAGTCAAGTTGACCCTCATTCATAGAATATCTGGCCCCTCCTCTACATCTACTCCTCCATCTCTCCTTCAGTCCTCTGTCATCACCACTTGCCCCAGCCCCACTGACTGAAATATCTGTCAGCCAAAAAAAGATGGGGAGAAAAAAAAGCCAGAAAGAAGGCATTCTGCTCTATTTCCCTCCGATTTAAAAAAAGCACGAAGCACAAAGCAAAATGGGGGGAGAAATCACACAGGGATCGCTGGTTGTTTATAAGTGTTTATTAGGGTCTGATCATTATAACAATTTACTGATATACTTAACAGAGCTAATATTGTTGCTAGTTTTAAAAAAAAAGATCCAGTATATCATCTCCATCCCAAACAACAAATATGATGCAGATTGGTGATTGTTTACACTGCCATGTATTTGAGCATATTTGATGAAATTTAGGGCAATGTCATTATAAACACCCTGAAATAAGTTATAGTGACAGTCGAAATAATTACTGAGTGGTTGTTAAAATGGAATGTATTGTAAAATGTAAATTTAAATTGTGTTTTGAAAAGAAAAAGACAACAAATAATGACAGTAATGGCATGACACTGAAGTTGTTCTACAAAAGAAACAAAAACAAAGAAACCCAAAACAAAATGAAAATAAATAATACAGTTATAAAATATACACAAACATAACTAAATGGATACAATAAAATGATGGTTAAAGCTGTAGGGAATGAAGACTCATGATAAAGGTCTAACTGGTGATAATTCTTACATCCCACAGTAGATGAAGGGGTATAAAGAACGGTTTAGACAGTTTAAGGGGCAGTGGGCAGCTGGATGTAATGTGACCCAGGAAAGGGTTCCATAGTGTGTAAGATTTGTTCGTAGAACCCCTCAAAGAAAATGTTATTTTCTATTTTAAAAGGATCAGATTTCAGGCAAGACACGTGGCGAAGGCAATACAATCTGCCTCTGCTTTTGAGAGGGAAAGCGTGGGAGGCGAGACGCCAAAAATGGCAAGCAGCAGCATTGATTTACCGAGACAGGTGGAGATTAATGAAAAGAAACCTGGGAGTACACGAGAATATGATTTACACCTGACCTGCTCACCAAAGCTCTGGACTCCCTAAAAATTGACATTTGCGCTAAAATATAATCAGCGGTCAATGGACTACAGTCAGACATCTCTGCCATCAGGGACGACTTATCTTCGTCAGTCGCGGCAGCAGAAACAGCTCTGAGCCAACATAAATGGCGCTTGAAAGAAGTCGAAAAATGTGCGACTGCACCAAGTGATGCGGTTACGGACCTTGAAGCAGCAGTCTCCAGACTTACAGTGGGGCAAAAAAGTATTTAATCAGCCACCAATTGTGCAAGTTCTCCCACTTAAAAAGTTGAGAGAGGCCTGTAATTTTCATCATAGGTACACTTCAACTATGAGAGTCAGAATTGGGGGAAAAAAACATTGTAGGATTTTTAATGAATTAATTGGAAAATTCCTTGGTAAAATAAGTATTAGCTCACCAACAAACAGAATTCTGGCTCTCACAGACCTGTAACTTCTTCTTTAAGAGGCTCCTCTGTCCTCCACTCGTTAGCTGTATTAATGGCACCTGTTTGAACTCGTTATCAGTATAAAAGACACCTGTCCACAACCGTCACACTCCAAACTCCACTATGGCCAAGACCAAAGAGCTGTCAAAGGACACCAGAAACAAAATGGTAGACCTGCACCAGGCTGGGAAGACTGAATCTGCAATAGGTAAGCAGCTTGGTGTGAAGAAATCAACTGTGGGAGCAAGTATTAGAAAATGGAAGACATACAAGACCACTGATAATCTCCCTCGATCTGGGGCTCCACGCAAGATCTCACCCTGTGGGGTCAAAATGATCACAAGAACGGTGATCAAAAATCCCAGAACCACACGGGGGGACCTAGTGAATGACCTGCAGAGAGCTGGGACCAAAGTAACAAAGGCTACCATCAGTAACACACTACGCCGCCAGGGACTCAAAGTGCCAGACGTGTCCCCCTGCTTAAGCCAGTACATGTCCAGGCCCGTCTGAAGTTTGCTAGAGAGCATTTGGATGATCCGGAAGAGGATTGGGAGAACGTCAGATGAAACCAAAATAAAACTTTTTGGTAAAAACTCAACTTGTTGTGTTTGGAGGAGAAGGAAGGCTGAGTTGCATCCAAAGAACACCATACCTACTGTGAAGCATGGGGGTTTTCTGCAAAGGGACCAGGGCGACTGTTCCGTGTAAAGGAAAGAATGAATGGGGCCATGTATCGTGAGATTTTGAGTGAAAACCTCCTTCCATCAGCAAGGGCATTGAAGATGAAACATGGCTGGGTCTTTCAGCATGACAATGATCCCAAACACACCGCCCGGGCAACGAAGTTCGTAAGAAGCATTTCAAGGTCCTAGAGTGGCCTAGCCAGTCTCCAGATCTCAACCCCATAAATCTTTGGAGGGAGTTGAAAGTCCGCGTTGCCCAGTGACAGCCCCAAAACATCACTGCTCTAGAGGAGATCTGCATGGAGGAATGGGCCAAAATACCAGCAACAGTGTGTGAAGACTTACAGAAAACGTTTGTGCTCTGTTATTGCCAACAGAGGGTATATAACAAAGTATTGAGATGAACTTTTGTTATTGACCAAATACTTATTTTCCACCATGATTTGCAAATAAATTCTTTAAAAATGAGACAGTGATTTAGTTTCCCCCCCCCCCCATTCTGACTGTCATAGTTGAAGTGTACCTATGATGAAAATTACAGGCCTCACACATCTTTCTAAGTGGGAGAACTTGCACAATTGGTGGCTGACAAAATACTTTTTTGCCCCACTGTAAGTCTGAAGTCAAAGACCTCAAACTAAAATGTGAGGACCTTGAGAGCAGATCAAGAAGAAATAATCTACACGCTACAACCAAAACCAAACCAGCTGCCTAGAATCGTTAATCATTGTTTTCACTAAATCAATTGAATATCTTATTTGGTGTGTTTTTTTTTTTTTTTGTCCATTACGCTATCAGGTGTCATAGTCTAATATAGGTGACTGTCTTTCATTTAGCTAAAGATAATTTAAAAATCTATATACCCTATATCTTCATTTTGTTATCCAAAATGAATACAAAACAAATCTGAAATGAGAGATCAGACTTTTTCCACCCACTGTACATCGCAGATGTTGACATTGCTTTTATTCAGGAGACTCATTTAAAAGAATCACACTATACAAAACTACACAGGAGCTGGGTGTCTCAGTCATATCAATCGTTTTTTTAATAGCCAAGCACGGGGCATAGCCATTCTTATTCATTGGCCTGTCCCGTTTAAATGTACAAATGTGGAAGCTGATCGTAATGGTCGCTATGTAATTGTAACAGGATCCATTCATGATAATCCCATTTAGCAAATGTTTGGGCCCCTAATTATGATGATTGCTTTTTTGTTAAACTTCTTTCAATACCAAACATCAAGTCTTATCGCTTGATTATCAGCAGAGATTTTAATTATTGCCTAAATCAAATGTTGATTGACTGATCATCATCCAAACATATGAACACCTACAGGTCTTCACATAGAATTCATTCTCTGTGATTATGGCGTCTCAGATATTTGGCGTCGCCTTAACCCAAACACCCGTGAATACTCATACGCATAGATTACTTTTTGGTAGACATCTTAATACCATCAATTCAGAGTTGATGTTATCAAGCCAGGGTTATATCAGACCATTCTCCCCTCATTATGGATATGACTTTAATGAATCAGTCTATAAGCCATCCACCTTGGAGATTAAATGTGAGTCTGTTGCCTGATTCTGATTTTCTAGATTTTATATCTAATCAAATTGATTTCATTATTAAAACTAATGCCACACCTGAAATTAACCACTGCACATGGAAACCTTCAAGGTATATCTTAGAGGCCAATTCATTTCCTATGTATCTTATGAAAGAAAAAAGCACTGCCACTAATTGTATTTCATATTCAGTTAGATAAATGCAACTTCTCCCTCTGCAAAACTATATAAAGAGAGACTCTTCCTTCAAACTGAATTTGATAATCTCTCCACAGTTAAGCTGAAGAGATGCTTTTGAAATCTAGACTTGCCTATTACGAGTATAGTGACAAACCTAGTAGGCTTCTGGCTCGTCAACTGAGGCTGTCATCTGCATCTCAATTAAACTCAGAGATTACTGCCAGCAATGGACTCACTTGTGACCCTTAAGAAATAAATAATGTAATTCAGGCACTTTACATATCACTTTATTCCTCTGAAGAAAGTTTTAGCTTTGAAGTTCTCCACAAGTTCTTCAAAAATGTTCCGACACCTAAGGTCAGTATTGCTAAAGAGGAAAGATCAACAAAGCAATCATAGGTATGCAGAGTGGAGTCTGTCTTCACACCAAATCAGGTGTTGCGGTGTAAACGCCAGTCCTCCCATTCATTTGAATGTGGGTAGCACATTTATGCGGTGGTGGGGACCGCAGGGATGCCGAAAAAACACAGCAGCCCTGCAGCAAAAAGTTGAAACAGAATCAACTTTTGAAGAGATGCAACCCGACGTCACGCTGCGGTGGCCAATGACGTAAGCCGGCGATCAGATCGGAAGACACCCACAGGAAGAAGAACCTTGTTTACCATGTAGCATTCCGCTGTTTACCGAGCAACTGTGAAGATGGAAGAGAGAATGACTTTTCCAGAGCCGTACAACCATGCCATGAGGGAGCACATACACATTCATTGCTGTGCAGTCACTTGGCGTTGTATCACTCAGTACAAATGGGCCATGTGGTGACACATGACAAAGTAAAGCTGGTTTATTTCTACTGGCAGCCTGTGCTGTCTGTGATTGACTGTTTAGTTCAACACTCACACACAAAATCAGGATGGCCATTTTAAATGTCTTAAATATATGCTATTTACAGCGTCTTGAAATCAGATGTAAAAGTCAGGAAAATATTTGACATTGTTTATTCATGGGGAAACCACATGTGCATGTTGGCACCACCAGAGAAAAAGGGATGCGCTTTCACACCCGTAGCCTTTTGTCTTGGAAATGTTAACTGCTGCCTGTAGGTAAGGTCTGAGGGATGGTTTGAGAAATAATTATCAAGAGCTTCTACCTTCTGTATTTTCACAGCGGAGATCCAGCTTTCCTCTGATATGTGCTCATGATGTGCCACGACGCACACTGATAACTTCTGTTAATTTCTCTGCGATCACACAGCACAGCTGTTGTCATTAACCTTTTTCTTTATTTTGTCAGACAAATTTGTGATCATAAAATAGAGATTTGATGGATATCTCCGTCAGTGGTGTGCAGGTGCGGACTGGCCTTCGGGACGTTCGGGAATTTTCCCAGTGGGGCGGTCTTGTGAGAGCCGGTCTTTTTTCCCCCAACCCCGGCATTATACTGTATCGCCTACTGCAGGGCTGTTCAATTACAAATTCAGTTGGACTGATTTTAAAACCAGGAAATGTAGATGGGCCAGACATTTTCAGCAGCCTATTTAAACCTTTTTTTAGTTTTTGGTAATGATAAATTTTAAACAAATGCAAATGAATGTAATAGAAAATAGCAGATGTTTGGAGCTGGCGGTAAAATAAACAAACACTTGCCAGGCCAGGCAGCAACTGACGGCTTTCATTGTCAGATTTACGTTTCAGGGTTGACAGACATATTTTCAGTGGAGCACTTCCCTACTTGTGACTGTCGACAGCCAGATGTTTTGAAAAGCTGCTCAGCTGGTCGGAGCTCACATGAGGAAACGTTGATTTGTGAAAGATATGATTGCCGGCGTTGCTACATCCATAAATATCCTGCCCGATCAGTACTGCACATGTGCAACTCTCAACAGAAGCAAGCTGCTTCCATACACTGTATATGTAGTTGACTTATTTTGTCATACATCAGATTTATGTATGCTGGGCCACTGAGGTTGCTTCTGGGCCGGATGTGGCCCGCGGGCCGCTAATTGAATAGGCCTGGCCTACTGTATATACAGATATTCAATAGGTCATCTTAGCTGCAGCAACATGGCTGGTGCAATCCGTAATAGCAGGTAGCAGTTGCCATCACAACTGAAACTGAAAGTATCTAGCACTCATTAAAAGTATGTAGCACTTGTTGCCGAAACATGGACAGAAAGAGAAAACCTGTGGCCGGTGGTGTGGAGAAGATGTGCCAAAAAGAGAAAAAGGCTTTGCTGGCTGACGCCACAAAGTGTGCTAAGATTTATTTAAGCAGTCTGCAGGTGATGATGGACAGTGGTAGAGAGGCAGAAACATCAAAGAGGAGTGACCAGGTGTTTTGTTTGTCTCTAAAGTGTTTTAAAAAATGGACATCAAGTTAGACTGTAAATGGGTAAAATAAACATGTAATTATAAGTTTCTTCTAGACTACTCATCAATTTGTTTTCGCATCAACTAGCACAGATCCAATTAGAGGTGCACTATCGAATGTTATGTGACTGAAGGAAATTAGAGCACAATACATAATTCATACAATCAGGTTGGACTACTTTATTTAAGTTATTTATTGTTACATTACAAGCAACAGAATGAATGGCAAGTGTGTTGCATAATACACCACATATGTATTTGCCTATGTCAAGGTTGGACTATTCACCATAAATTTAATGAATACAACAATATTTGATGCTCATGTCAGACCGTCCAAATGATGTCTGTTTTATGCATGTTGAACAAACAGATGAACCCCAGTCAGACAGTGGAAGTCTTTGCAGGGACGACCCAGCCAGTGCCACTTAACAATAAAGTTTAAAAGTAACTGAAACATAGATATGTTTTGTGCTCTTATGTGGTCTTACTGATTGAAAACAACTAATTGCTGGTCATCTGGAAATTTCAGATGCAGAGTCAGACAACTTTGAATTTTTGCTTTCTGTACACACAAACATGGGGAAGAAAACCTTGGAAAAGTTTCATCGTTTTACATATTAGCCTAACACAAACAATACAAATGAACAGATTGTGGGTTTTTTTATTATTCATTCTGATCGACACACATGTTGTGTCAGTTCGAACTTGGTGTATCAAACTGGAGCCACTAGAAAGCAAATTCCTGGGCTGCTTTTTCTTGCCAGTCCACCCCTGGCGGTGTGGGAGTTTAGAGCTTTACAAAAATGACCTGAAAACATTGTTTTGCCACATAAACAGTATATTTAACCGTTTTTTTGTGAAAGTAGAGGCAGTAGTAACCAACTCCTCAAACTATAAGAATGCACCCTGTTGTCCCACTACCCTCACAGGTAGCTGGCACAAAGCAGGCACCCACACTTGAATCCTCAACTGCGGTCTGAGGCTGAAAATAGAAAACAACACATTTTAAGTATTTTATGACAAAGTAAAATAGATGACTGAGAAACGCATCCCATTTTGGGTAAAACGTTCCAGCTCACAGTAACATAGCCAACACAAGAGGTAATGTTAGCAAAAAACAACGACAACAAAAATCTGCATAAAAATGAAAAGACGTGTAATGCGCACTGTCAAGTGCTTCCACTTCCAGAGTAGTTACTGGACTCCTTTAATAATGCCATCTTGTTGAGCCCTTGCTATTCTGAGGAATGAATGAAAGAAAAAAACTGGAAAAACACTTGAGAATTACAGTATCCTTGAGACATGTAGCTCACATGTTTTCAGGGATCTAGAAACTTGAAAGACCTCTGATGAAAAAGGGTCTGGCACACCTACTGTTAAAAACATGTAAACAGTGCTACTATGAATCATGAGACAATTATACAGTATGTTGTCTGCTACAGGTGCCTAATTCCATTCAAGCAAACAAATATTCCTCACATCACTTATTTCTTAATTAATTCAACTTTTTCAAATTTTAGGGGAATTATTAATGGATTTAGAACACCAGCCAAACTGTAGCGTCTCCCTGTGTTAGTATGTGTGTGTGTGTGTTAGAGTATGTGCCTGTTGACTGTGTGTGTCCGTGACAAGGAGCACTATCCTCATTCAGGGCAGCAGTTAATTCTGGGATTATCCTTTTTATGAACAATGGCTGGGATTGGGATTATGGATTGAGGTGGGGGAGGATTGGGCCAACTGGAGCATTTAAAAGGGGCATTTATGGGATCTCCTTAAAAGGACAGATTGCATTGTATGGCATGTGCTGCTGACAGCACATAATCCTGTAAAACACTACAATCCGCACAACCCTGGCAGCCTCTCTGCTCTTTTCATGTCTCACTCCATGTAAACAGAGTGAAATCAGAGAGGCAGACTGTGGCAATATAATAGAAAACAAGTTTGATGATATTGGCCTTTTAGTAAAAATCTGGTCAGTTAATGTGCACCCATAGTGGACCAATACCCATTCATTTCATCTTTTAACTATAACTAACATTACATAGACACTCCACCTGTTTTAGTTGCACTTCCACACTTGGATGGGTAAGAAACTCTCCTGGGTGGATCAACAGTTCAAGGTTAACATTCTGCTACGTGTGCCACTAAAGCTGTGGAAAAAACTGCTTCTGCAATCTGCACCTTAAATATATTCAACTCGGTCCATTTTAGATTAATTCTGCAACTTTCTCAACTGCAAACAAAAGCTTTTGGAATTTGCGGCAGCTCCGATGTGTGCCATTCCATAGCAATGGCAGCAAAGGCTCATGGGTACAATAGTATTTAGAGCTGTCCGCTATACCAAAATGACAACATAAACAAAGCTGAAGAAAAAGGAAAAAAATATTTCCAGTTTACTATCATATATGACAAAGAACAGCAGTAGGAGAAGTTTATATATATATATATATATATATATATATATATATATATAAAAAAAAAAAAACTATTCACCCTCCGCGAGTGGTCTCATCCTTCGAGCTTGGGTCCTCTACCAGAGGCCTGGGAGCTTGAGGGTTCTGTGCAGTATCTTTGTTGTTCCTAGTACTGCACTTTTCTGGATTGAGATGTCTGGTGTTCCTCCAGGGATCTGCTGTAGCCACTCCTCCAGTTTGGGGGTCACTGCCCCGAGTGCTCCGATGACCACGGGCACCAGTGTCGCCTTCACCTTCCACGCTTTCTCCAGCTCTTCTCTGAGCCCTTGGTATTTCTCTAGTTTCTCATGTTCCTTTTTCCTATGTGGATGTTGGAACACTGAGCTACTAGTTGCTTCGCTGTAAGCCTTGATTGTGGGTTTCGAAGTAACCATTCATCCCACATCCGTTGCATGTAGCCCCTCTGACTAGGGTTACTGGAATAGTAGCATTCCAACAGAGCCTTGTTATCGCATCTCGCCCATCTCCGTCTTGTTCCAGTAGCCCATTTTTCATCACGGTGCTCTGGATACCGACACAGGAATGAGGCCACCATCAGTCACCTCCTCTACATGGATGACATCAAGCTATATGCTAAGACCGAGCGGGACATCGACTCACTGATCCACACCACCAGGATCTACAGCACTGACATTGGGATGTCATTCGGGCTTGAGAAGCGTAGTCGAATGGTGACAAAGAGAGGGAAGGTAGTCCACACAGAAGGGGTCTCACTCCCAGAAGGAACAATAGCAGACATTGAGGATGGGTACAAATACCTTGGAATACCACAGGCAAATGGCAACCTCAAAGAGGTAACAAGGAAAACAGCAACTGCCAAATACCTTCAACGAGTAAGGCAAATCCTTAGAAGTCAGCTCAATGGCAAGAACAAGGCCCAGGCAATAAACAGCTACGCCCTGCCAGTGATCAGATACCCTGTGGGAATAATAAGGTGGCCAAAGGAAGAGATACAGACCACTGACGTTAAGACACGAAAGCTCCTCACCATGCATGGAGGGTTCCATCCCAAATCCAGCACCCTGAAACTGTACGCTAGCTGTAAGGAAGGCGGCCGTGGACCAGTGAGTGTGAGAGCTACTATCCAGGATGAAACATCCAAGATCCACAAGTACATCAAAGATAAGGGCTCAACAGATGACGTGCTCAGTGAATGTCTCAGGCAATGGGGAACAGAGGAAGAGGTGCTGGAGGACGGACCATCAAGAAATCCTACCAATGGCTAGAGCGGGCCGGACTGAAGGGCAGCACAGAGGCACTCATCATGGCTGCACAGGAGGAGGCCCAGATCTACCACAGACAAGACACAAGATGTAGGCGGAAGGTGGAGGCGACAGTGGTGGTGGTGGTCGTGGTGATCCAGAGAAGTGCAGTACTAGGAACAGCAAAGATACTGCGCAGAACCCTCAAGCTCCCAGGCCTCTGGTAGAGGACCCGAGCTCGAAGGATGAGACCACCCGCGGAGGGTGAAGGACGAAGTTTTTTTTTTTTATATACACATACATACATACACAGTGGTGTGAAAAAGTGTTTGCCCCCTTCCTGATTTCTTTTTTTTTTGCATGTTTATCACACTTAAATGTTTCAGATCATCAAAAAAATTTAAATATTAGTCAAAGATAACACAAGTAAATACAAAATGCAGATTTTAAATGAAGGTTGTTATTATTAAGGGAAAACAAAATCCAAACCTACATGGCCCTGTGTGAAAAAGTGATTGCCCCCTAAACCTAATAACTGGTTGGATCAACCTAAGTGTTTGCGATAACTTGCAATCAGTCATTTACAGCGCTGTGGAGGAATTTTAGCCCACTCATCTTTGCAGAATTGTAATTCAGCCACATTGGAGGGTTTTCGAGCATGAACTGCCTTTTTAAAGGTCATGCCACAGCATCTCAATAGGATTCAGGTCAGGACTTTGACTAGGCCACTCCAAAGTCATAATTTTTTTCTTCTTCAGCCATTCAGAGGTGGACTTGCTGGTGTGTTTTGGATCATTGTCCTGCTGCAGAACCCAAGTTCGCTTCAGCTTGAGGTCACAAACAGATTGCCGGACATTCTCCTTCAGGAGTTTTTGGTAGACAGCAGAATTCATGGTTCCATTTATCACAGTAAGTCTTCCAGGTCCTGAAGCAGCAAAACAGCTCCATACCATCACACTACCACCACCATATTTTACTGTTGGTATGATGTTCTTTTTCTGAAATGCGGTGTTACTTTTACACCAGATATAATGGGACACACACCTTCCGAAAAGTAAAATTTTTGTCCAGAGTATTTTCCCAAAAGTCTTGATGATGCCCCAAGACTTTTGGGAAAATACTCTGGACTGACTAGACAAAAGTTGAACGGTTTGACCTCAAGCTGAAGCAATATATATACACACCACTGTATAGATAGATAGATAGATAGATAGATAGATAGATAGATATACACACATTAATATAGGCTAGTTGCTGATTAATGTGCTATCGTTCGACTAACCAATTGCTTCAGCTCTAATTAGTGAGACTCCCGTGTTTCTGTATTAAGGAAGATGGAGAATATCATTAAAAGAAAAATTTGAAGTGGGAATTTAAAGTGGGAAGAGCTGCTCCCACTTCACAACTCTATTTACTAGTCATGAGGAGTCCTACTCAGCCTGTGAACCGTTGTATAATGTCTTGGGATGAACCCTTCCTTCATCCCATTCAACACATAAATCCAGCTGGCCTCCAGTTTCAACATTGCAGTTCCTCTAATATGATCTGCTGCTATAAAATAAACAAAGGGATCAAATGAAGAGGGATCTGGTACTGTATCCTTTAAGGTGCAAGAGTCTTGTGGTACATTTGTACTGTTTTACTGCTTGATGCATCTGTACGGCATAGGAAAGTGTATGTCTGTGCAGTAAAAACACTGGTATAATCATCAGCACTACACTGTCAGTGGCTGTATGTGTAGAGGTCATACACCACAGATGACAGCTGATCCACAATGTGCCAGTACCATCTAACCTAGCAGTTTGCCCTCCACTGTTTGAACCCAGACTCTCATCTGTGTGTGTGTGTGTGTGTGACACTATGGTGAGGGACGCAGGCAAAATCCAATATGGCATGTGAAGCGAGAGACACAAGGACAGAAAGAGAGAGGAAGTGAGAGAGACCTTGAACTGACGCGCGCGCACACACATGGAATCAGGTCAAGCAAGGCCCAGGCATGACCAGTGAGATGAGATCACTGACAACTGGTGTGGCTACTGTAGTCAACACCATACAGTATCAAGTGTGCGTGTGTGTGTATGTGTGTGAATCCAACATACTGGGTCAAACTGAGCTGTGCTCCAGTTGGTCATTATTCAGTGTTATTGATGGATTTAACACAACACTGCTGTCAGTCTGTATAACATCCCCTCTCAGCCATAAGTCTGGGACACAGGAAACCCAATCCACCCATATTCTACAACACAATCTGTGCGTGTGTACAAAAGGACACAGGCGAGGCACATTGTTTGAATAGCTTGTGTTTGCTGGAGCATTAAAAGTTTGGCCTGAAGCTCTGCGGGACTAAAAAGATCCAGCTATATTCAATTCAGTTTATTTATATAGTGCCAATTCATAACAGAAGTTATCTCATTGCACTTTTCCTACAGAGCAGGTCTAGACCTTACTCTTTATAATATTAATTACAGTTATATTGCCTGTTCCCCTCTCACTTTTCCGTTGAGAATATCACACTGCTTACTTCCTGTAGAAGACTTCTATGTTTAGTCAATGAAATGAGGACCATGATGCAGTAAATGATTATTTTGGCTAGCAGTATAAACTTGAGTAAACTCAGGAAACCACTAAGTGGACAAACTTGAATAATTACCAGTGAAATAACTTGAGGCACCGTTCAGCAACTGAGAAGTTTTTAAAGTCAAAGGAGGCTATTATTAGGAATTATTAATTATCTGAAGCGATTTAGCTATCATACCTAAGTTGATGGGAGATCCTAATTTTGATCTATGTTTCTTAATTGTTTTTATTAAGCTAAAGCATCAGCCCCCATACCGGAAAGCTGTTGTTTCACCTGGGTCTTGGCTAAGCAGGGCAGCCGTTGCCCTGGAGGGCAGAGGTGAGGAGAAGCAGTGCCCTTTCTCTGGGGAGCTCGGTGGCGCTCGGTCACAGTAAGCATCTGTGTTACCTGATGGGTTCTCGGTGCTGGATGAAGCTCCCTGGAGTTCCATGTTTCCAGACACGCTGTCGGTCCAGCGGGGCGACTTCAGCTCGAGTCGGATCTCTCCTTCCATAATCAGGCTGATGACGTTCTGTTGTGATGGCAACGCGGTGTGAGCGTCTGCCAGTTGTTGACTGAATTTAAAGTTCGTTACGGTCCTCGTTAGGACTCAGGTGCTGCTGCAGCAGAGTGGAGAAGGCTTCTTTAACCTGGTAGCAGCAATTTAGGAGCGCTAATAGAGTTTCTTTGTTTAAGAGTTAAGTCTGAGTGTCTTACGCTCCATCTCTCTATCGCTCTCTATTTCTGCAGGGAGTGTGATGCTGCCCTTTGCATGCAGCTGGACAGAAACTGTTTTGCAGTGCGGCATGACAGTTAAAACATGCACATTATGTAAATATTGTAAATAGTGTGTTTTTTATACATAGTAAATATTTGGTTTGAAAAGAACTTGTTGAAAAAGTGGAACATGAAAACATGCACATTATGTAAATATTGTAAATAGTGTGTTATTTCTGTGTGGATTTTGATATAGGAACATACATAGGAAATGTTTGGTTTGAGAAAAAAAACAAAAATTTTTTAGGTTGCACACATCCCATGAAGCTTGATATGTTGTATGATGTCATTATTCAGTCCCACTGTAGAGTCACAGACAACACTTGTACTCAAAAAACGATATTACAAAATGTCATTTTAGACATTTATTATGCATCTACTATTTTATTCATATCTTCTGCTTCTTTTGTGAACCTAAGACTTTCGTAAACCCATTACAAGCACCAAAACAATTTGTCCACATGAGTAATGGTATGTTTTCACAAGAGATTTAAAGAATTTCAAAATCAAATTCTCTCTTTACACAATGCTCTAGGACAAGTGGTGTCATTATACAGAGAGCTGAGGTTTTTCTGCACATTTTGATATAAAACACATGGGTATCATGTTATGCAAGTGCCTTTAAAAGGTGAATTTCAGAAGATATGTAAAATCGAGAAAATGCCATCAGACCCCAGAGGGTTAAGGTTAAGACAACAAGAACTTTAAAATATTTGAAATATGTCATTATAGTTGAAAGCAAGGACTTACACTAATGAAACTGTATCCCAAATTATCACGTCAATGAAAAATAGCTTTGTTAATACAGAACAAGGTGAGCCATACTTTGTGCAAATGTCATATTAATGTCTTCACATAAAGAACAGTTCTTGTTAACAGAGTCTCTACTGTTCTTTATCAAAATTGGCATGTTGAGAAAAACTTTGCATTCTAGCTATAACATTAATTAAACATGTGTTGAGCGTCCAGCTAAAGGGAATATGGCCGCGCCTCACCCTCTTGAATTCCCCACGTACCTTTGATACATATTGAGGATGATAATTGAATAATGGAAAATGGACACAAAAGCATGAGGCCCATACTCGACCACAGCATCCTGTCCAACCTATGGCAGCACCTATGTGACTTATGCTCACGGATTTACTATGCATCTCTCGCCGTGCAAAACATCATGTGTTAATTTCCACTGTGCAAAGTCTCCAGGTTGTGAAAGACATCAACGTCTTTTTCACCTATGAGCCTTATGTATGTTTAAAAATAGTGATGGCTTGTTAGACAACAACTTGTAAAGTAATTTTATGTATCTTATCCTGCGTTCTATATGTGATGTAGATGGGTTGAGCTTTGACCAATGCCTTGTTTGTGTCTTGTCATATACAGAAGATAGCTCCTGTGCTCCACATGTATAAAAAGGAGACACAGAAGGAAGTAGATGTCTTTTTGGCTTTTCTCTTTTTCTTGTTGTGGGTGGGAAGCAGGAGGGGTGTTGAATACCAGTACTCTTTTTGTTGTTTGAGTCTCTATGAACTAGACTCTTTCTTTTTTGATTTTCTTGATTCTTGGATGATTATTGTGAGGTAGAGAGGGAACTTTTTGTTACCAGTTAATACAGCATTATTAGAAGCCTTTTGCTTTTTTTGCAAGATATTAATAATCCATGTAAGATTTGTTAAGCTTGAAATAAAAACAGATTGTACATTTTACAATCGAATTATAGTTCCTGGTGTAGGACTCTTCACTGAACGCCAACTGTGACAGCCTAACATCACATCTAAAGGCATGATGCTCCTTTTGGGATAGGCCGAACATTTTAGTAATTATTTGATGCTAAACTGTCAAATTGATGTTGAAGTTCTACTACCTGATGCATGATTGAACACTTAATTCAATTATATGACTTGTTGCTAAAAGTATTGAATTGTATTTGAATCCTTGCTAAAGATAATGGATTGAATTTTAATGGTTGCTGAATTGTAGCTGATTTGTTGCTAATATTCGAACTGAGGATTTGTTTATTAAATAGAAGTGGAGTTGTTGTTAAAGTGATAGGGCTATAAGAGGCTCGACACTGCCTTGTTAAACCGGGCGAGGTTCTTGAACCCTCGAATCTCGAAACCCCCTCAGGCTATCTGAAGTACCACCAGATTCTTCTACAAACTGCAGCACTCGGTTGACATCCGGCCTGTCTCTGAACACTTAATACATTTTGACATCCGGCCTGAAAGTAATGATACAACCAAGCTGGTTATCGCCAGTTAACTTAGGTCTCTTAAGCAGGCTCTAACATAATGTTTAACTGCGTATGTAGAATATAGATACCCGTCTGATACCTACAGTGGTGTGCAAAAGTGTTTGCCCCCTTCCTGATTTCTTATTTTTTTGCATGTTTGTCACACTTAAATGTTTCAGATCATCAAACAATCAAATATTAGTCAAAGATAACACAACTAAACACAAAATGCAGTTTTTAAATGAAAGTTGTTATTAGTAAAAGAAAACAAAATCCAAACCTACATGGCCCTGTGTGAAACGTGATTGCCCCCTAAACCTAATAACTGGTTGGGCCATCCTTAGCAGCAACAACTGCAATCAAGCCTTTGCGATAACTCGCAATGACTCTTTTATAGCGCTGTTGAGGAATTTTGGCCCACTCATCTTTGCAGAATTGTAATTCAGCCACATTGGAGGGTTTTCGAGCATGAACTGAATTTTTAAGGTCATGCCAAAGCATCTCAGTAGGATTCAGATCAGGACTTTGACTAGGCCACTCCAAAGTCTGTCAGCCTCACTAGAATACTTTATCAAATTCACATCTGAATCCATATAAGGTTCGGCTATTATGGCAGCTAACCTGCAGCACGCTGTGCTGTCCTCCTCACGTACTAGCAATTTATGTTTTGAGCAATCTTTGTTTTGAGCAACATATCACTAAGATTGTCCAATCATGTTTTTATCACATCAGAAACATTGCAAAAATCCAATATATTTTAAATCTTAGTAATGCAGAAATTGTTGTACTTGCTTTTATCTCTTCACGTCTCGATTATTGTAACAGCCTGTTCACTCGTCTTAATCAAAAAACTGTGAAACGACTGCAGACTGTACAGAACTCAGCTGCTCGGCTGTTAACCAGGACCAGGTGCGACCACATCACACCTGTTTCAGCCTCTTTACATCGGCTCCCTGTTGGTTTTAGGATTGATTTTAAGATCTTGTTGATTACTTTTAAGGCTCTTCATGGCTCCAGACTATATTTTAGACCTTGTAATCCTTTATGAACCTTCACGTAGTTTGAGATCTTCGGGCAGGGGTCTCCTGTTTGTTCCTGAGTCCAGGATGGAAACTAAGGGGGACAGAGCTTTTGCTATCAGGGCCCGAGGCTCTGGAACAACTTGCCCGAAGAAATTAGGTTGTCTGAGTCAGTGTCTTCGTTTAAGTCTCTTCTCAAAACACATTTTTATCTGAAAGCAGATCCTGATTTTACCTGAACTGGCTGTTTATTGTATTGCTTTTGTGTATTTTATATATTTCATTTCTTTATATTTCTTTATATTTCATTTCACTGTGATATTTTATTTCTCTTGTTGTGAAGCACTTTGTACTTTGTTTTGATAAGTGCTCTATAAATAAAGTTTTATTATTATCATCATCATCGTCATCATCATCATTATTAATTATTATTATTATTATTATTATGAATTATTATTATCTGAAAATAAAAAGCATACCTACTGTAGCCCTTTATTAGAAAAAATAGATCAGGCAATGCTTTATATTCTTTCCTATTCCTTTTTTGCACAGTTGATCTGTACCTTCCCTATTAGCCCTTTCAGCAGAAACAGTCTTACTTTACCTTAATTGCATCACTTATTCATGAGTTTGCTCATCATGAGAGTGAAAAGGTACAAATGTCACTATGGAAAATAAAGGGAAAAAAATCATTATTTTCCTACTGACTGTAGACGTCTGGGCATGTCAAAAAGGCCAACTGTATTAAAGTACTATAAAATATAATTCCAACACTTACGGATAACCATAGCCTTACTTTTAATATTTGAATATAATTCCTTATGTTTGCACAGCTTTGTGTTGTTTGATTATATTGTATTTCACCACACTGAATACTCACAGCTGGACAGGAAACCCAGAGTTAACTGAGGAAATTGATGACCAGCTTTGGGAGTATCCAGAATTACCAATGGATTTCAAGATTTAAAGAACATTTCAAGTTTCCAAATATTGGCAGATGTTCATATTTCTGGCTTCTGTGAGTGTTTTGGTGTCCTGTGCAGGTTGGATACTCACAACTCCAGGACCAGCACCATCTCAGAAGCCATCTCATAGACCTGGTGGAGGTTTACCACCCGGGGGCTGGCTGTGGCCAACTCGAGCACTGCGATCTCGTGGATGATCTCCATCCGGCAGTCTTGGCCTTTCCGTCTTTTCCTCATGAACTTTGCGGCGTACTCGTGGCCTGTGCATTTCTCCACACACTTTCTGACCACAGCAAACTTTCCCCTGGAAGACAAGAAGACCATCAGAATGGCTTTAACAAAAGGACCTATTTAATCATTATTATTATAATTAAGAATTTATAGAATGATCTGGACTGAAATGGTACAAAAAAAGTGAAAAAAAGAGACCTTTGGTGATACAAAAAAATCCCCCATCATCACATACTGTAAGTCCATGGTAAATTATTTGGAGGTGAACCTGAAAGTGAGTGCTCCTGAAATGTTGCTTATAATGCCTCATTGTACAGGAAAACTACGGCACGGGGTTCCCTACCCAAACCTTAGGGGGAAACCAACATCTAAATCCAACATTTATACAGACTCTGCCGACCACGAGCCCAGCCTGAGCATTAGAATGGACTTAACGTACGTTCCAGTGAAGAGGAAGAGGAGAGCAGAGGGTAAACATACCTGCAAATGTCTTCAATAACACTAACAACACTGTCTGCCCAACACATGTAGCTACGGTGCTGCTGTCAATCAAACACAGACAGCGACATGCCCCTCCAGCCAGCTGAGACAAAAAGGAACATTACTGATAGTTTTCTTTCTTTTATTATTAAAAAACTATTTACAATGGATTTAAAAAACATGTTGACATTATTTTTGACTACTAAAAGGGGATGACTAAATGTGATTTCAGTTGGACTTTAAACTGCAACTCCCCTACAACATCTCACATGCAAACAATTATCATTTTAAACAAGTAAATCTGTACAGTGTTTGCACCTGCAATTTTCAGTCTAAGCACAACACACAGTAGTTCGCCTTTTCTAATTCTATACATTTCTTTTTGCAAAATGCCAATACTAGACTGAATAACTACATCACCTCATGCAGATCATCAACTCTGTAAACTAAATTAAAAAGGGCCTACAAAATAATGTTCTCATAGCGATAAAGAGCAAACATGTGAACTTGATTGGACAAACATATGCTAAACACTTTAGCTGGCCACACACTTTCAGAACCAAACATACCACAACAGTGAGATCAAAGAACTCTGTAAATGCTATACAAAATGCCCTACTGTCTTGGCTGTAGGCTGAACGAGCAGAAAGAAAAGGAAATCATCATCCGTTCCCATCACTATAATATGTTAACTAATAAATGTCCTCAGGTTGTTTTCTGTTATTGAGAGAACACAGTGCTTTACATTCAGAGTGAATGGAATTTAAAATAAACCAACAAAACTTGAGGTTCTCAGAACCTTCACAAAGAAGAGCTTTCTAATCAGTCTGTGCTACAGGGCAGTTCAAACATTAATTATAGTTAGAACTAGTTGGCCTGCACAACAAGAGCAAAACAGATATCTAAGATGAGAGCAATTCACATCATTCTTCATGAAACCACAGCTAAGTGCAAGAGCAGAAGCTGTGGGACTAAAAAGAAGTAAAGCGTGCACTCAGAGTGCAGATCTCCATCAGGTGTGTCTGGGGGCATGTGGGCGGAGAACAGGGAGTGCAGGGCAGGCTGTGTGTCCAGCGTGTCTGCATGAGAGCAGTGGAATGAAGGGGAGAAAGTGTTTTTGTATGGTATAAGTTTTTCTATGTAGATGTATGCAATGTCTTTAATTCAATGTTTCTGTATAGTCTCAGTTTTCTTCAAGATGCACAGAATAGTGTAATGGTATTGTAACCAAGCATCCTGGGTTCGCCTAACTGTATGAACTTAATAAGGAAACAATACGGAACAATAAGTCCAAACATTCTCATTTAGAACATTTTGTTGTAACACACCACACACAATAAAACCCCTCCCTACCTCCCTCTCCCCTCCCAAACAAAGAAGAGTTGAATCTCACTCAGTTGTCCTTCCCGGCTCCCTTACAGTCAAGATGGTGGCAGAGATAACAAAAACGGGGATTTATTTATCTCGTATCATGCTTCAATATCAACTTTAGTGGATCATAACATATCAGGTATGGAATTAATCTGCAGATGCTCCGGTTCAATAGGAGACCCAACTTTTCAATGGATGTCAGTTTTTGAGCCACGACAAAGGCTAAAATGTGGCCTGCAACAGACTAGGTGAGCCTTGTTTTCAGCCTAGCCAATTTCCGGAAATGCCTTTTGCATGTTGTAAGGCATATCGTAAAATGGTGAATACTGCTGAAATGACGAAAGTATGAACTTTCCGATTGCGAATCACCACATCCACGAGAGGTTCTTGAGCATAGTCAGAAATGTGCACAAAAAATATCAGGCTGATGGGTCCAGTAGTATGCGAGATTAGCTGCGGACAGATACACACACACACACACACACACACACACACACACACACACGACCAAACACATGACCCCCTCCAGGCTTTCGCCTGGCCGAGATAATAAGACTGTGTGGTAGCCATAAAGGACTTGTGTCAGGCTGCGAAGCATGACGAGCAGCTCTGGGCCTGAAGCACCAGACTGGGCTGCCTCACCCTTAGCTGGCCTTGTGAGAGTCATGGGGCTGCTACAGTTGGGAGCTACAGATTCCTACTTTTATACATGTTTTCTGATAATGAGATCAGTGCAACTCTTCAAAATGAATTTTATAAACTGCATTACAAATATTAAGATTTTGTCCACAGAAATAACTAATTCTCAATTCTTGATTAATTCTACAATTTGTCAACCTGTATCTTAATTATTATATTAAAAAGTGGATTGGTCAGTTAATCGATTAGTGGATCGGCAAAAAATGAATAGGCAACTAAAAGAAAAATTCCAATAATTCTCTGGCTGCAGCTTCTTACATGTGAATATTTACCAGCTTTCTGAGTCTATGTTCTTAAACTGAATATGTTTGAGTTTTAGACTGTTGCTCAGATGAAACAAGTTCTTTGAGGAAGTTTTGTTTTTACTAGTTTCTGACATTTTATGGCCCAAGCAGTCAGATGAATCGAAAATGAAACAAATGTTTTGTTGCATGCCTAATCAATTCATGGTTCCCACACCTTCTTAAGACATCAAATTCAAGGACTTTTCAAGGATTTTCCAGGCCCAGTTCCCTCAAATTCAAGGGCCCAACACGGCAAGGTTAATTACTGTTACAACACTGAGAATTCTTTATGATGAGGACTAGCAGCCTCTACACAAGCTCACAGACAGTTAAAAAGAGAATGTGTGAACACTTCTCACTTGTGCTGTGTTACAGTGATGTTACTTTAAGTAAAAAAAGCAGATCAAAAGAACTTCAATTTCTATTCTTGCACAAAATATATAAATTCAAGCACTTTCAATGAGCCCTGTCTATTTATGTCTATTTTCAAAAACTTCCCCCTCAAATTCAAAGTCTTTATAAAATCTTTATGAAATTAAACATTTTCACTGAAACAGGGATGTCACGTTTTCAAAAAATTAACATGCGTACATAAGCATACACCCTAACCTGCCTCCAATGACTTCTCAGATGGTTTGGTGTCATGATTATCCACTCAACACCGCTCGCTAGTTTTCTCCATTTCCAATAACGACAATAGGCTAGTTTACTGATGGGTTAACAAAGGGTCAGACGGACAGTGCATTTTTGGAACGCTCCCCGGAGTGTTGTACTGTACACTGAACATTTTTAATTCAAACAGATGACAAATTGAATATACATTTTTCCCCACATACAAATGGTAGTTCTAATTTACAATAAAAAAGAGACAGTCCTACACTGATCACAAAATATACCTCAAATGTGGATGAAACATGAATTGGAAAAATGAATGCCTTAATCTGTTAACATAGTGCACAGTGCACCATCTCCTGAAAATTCATAGTATGGTTGACTCTACATGTTACACATTTCATTTCTGATAGCGATCAAGAACTGAAGCTTTCACAGAGGAAACCAGCAGGTTTATATAACTGTTTGCAGCCTAAAAACTATTGTTGTACACAGCATTATGTCAACTTTAACTGATATATGGAGCAAATATTGCTGCATTAGTGTCATGAATAACATTGTTCAATGGTGAGTTTCAGTGGAAAGGTTTAGTGTTTTATTTACTTTGCTTCTAGTTCCCACTTAGTGGGTGATATTGTGTAAGCTGAGGCTGAGAACATTAGTGGAAATGCTAACAATACTTTGTGCCTATTGTCTAGAGATAACATCACATGTATTTATCTTGATATTGAGGTATCAAACTGGTATGTTAGTAGCAAACTAAATGCTGGAGAATCCATTATGGCATACACTCTCAAAGAGGCCTTTCTGTCCATTCAACTGAGTGATTGTGGCATTTCCTCCTCATTTTGTCAACCCTTCATTTATTCAAACAAACTCTGATCATGCACAGATATTGTAGCAGATGTGACAATATTCAGCCTGCTGAAGAATTACTTGGGAACAAATGAACAGTTACTGTGGAATAATTGGTTTTAGTAATACTTTTAATAAATCATATTAAGGAAGGAAGGAAGGCTAGGATGAAGAAGCAGAGGAGACAAGAGAGGATGGAGAGGATGAAGAAAACATCATTATCTGGGTCAGATAATGATGTGACTCGCTGCCCCTCTAAACTCCAGGATTGCTATTCGTAAATATTTATTGTGTAAAGTCCTTCCAAACTTCTTAGTAACTACTTGCTACTTTCAGCACCATGAACACTTTAGGAATGTCTTAGCGTGTAAAGACTTAGTTTGTGTAAAGAGGTTGCTAGGAAGCTGAAGCGCTTTCCCTGACTTCTCCTGTCAGAAACATACCTTTTTAAATTTCATGTCATTCCGCAAATGATGGTAAAAGTGGAGGAGAGCTTTCATAGAATACTGACTGGCTGATGATTACACTGAGAAAAGTGAAGGGGACGGAGGGAGGGAGGGAGGGAGGGAGAGAAAGACAGAGCACTGCAGACCTGTATTTGATCCATGCATAGAGGGCTGCACTGGTCATATACTTTAGCACTATGTACTGTAGCATGCATACAATACAGTGAATATATTCCAACATAATCCCTTGTAAAATTCATTTTCCCATTTAACATTTTTCTACAAATCAGTTTGTCTACAGATGTGCCTGGACAGCTAATAGAACATGTAGTTCTGTGGGTTCTTGAAGCTAGGCTGAGTCACTGTGCAGTGGTAGAGTGAGAGGTCTTGCTTCTTTGATGGATTTCTTTAAGTGGACTTAACGTGTTTTGAGAGTGGCGGTAGCACAGTTAGTTATCAAAATACAGAATTATAACTATGATTTTATTTTTCACTTATTTTAGCATCCTTTTCTATGTTATCGAGTATCCAAAGTGTGTTTTGGTCTGGGTGTGGTCATGCCTGGGAACAGCAGATAGATGCTGTTTGGTTTGGGAGTCTGCTCTTTACAAACCATACTGGGCCACCACAGCCTTTTCTAAAGCAGCATCAGCACATTTTCAAAGCCAGCAGCCTGGTTCACAGACTACACCCTGAAAGAGATGGCTTTTGTGCGTGTATGTGTTTTCATGTGTGTGTGTACACACAGACCAAGCCAGAGGTGATGGCACGGTTGCAATTACTGTACAGAAACAGTCTAATGGACGCAGCGTTTGGCTTTGGGAGGTTACAGCCTACAGCCAAGCTGCAGCAGAGAGCCTTACTGTGCTCTGTGCATTAATACACTGATAAGATTTGAACACAATACATCTTATAGAGAGCTGTTCATAGGGTCAACATGACCTAGTTATAGTGTTTACTAAGTGAAGATTTATGCACCACTTATTTAAAACAGGTTACACCACAAACCTAGTTCTTTTATAGAGCTTAACTATAACTGTAAATATTTAAACTGCAGTTCATCCCCAGTTCAACTGGCTTGAGCAATTTAATCATGCTTAGATATCTGTGAACTAATAATTCTCACCTTGCCTGCTAAAGTGCCCTTGAGCTTTTATACACCACAAGGACTCCTCTAAGGACGCTGATGTTTTTCATGGCTGAAAAGCACCATGACTTGCCATGCCCCCTGTGTCGTGACACATTAATTATAGCTTTTAATTGAGTAGAATTTATGTGTCAATCAATGACATGATGATTATGATGTAGTCAATTTTGTTTGATGTCATATTATGGTATAACTGATATATGATAGTGGTTGGCTGTAGGAAGCCCTTCCTTACCTTCATCTTTGATGGACAATCTAAGTGTACCATGCACTAGAAATGTGTTTCCGGCCACAACAAAATTTTATTTATATAGCGCCAATTCATAACAGAAGTTATCTCATTGCACTTTTCCTAAAGAGCAGGTCTAGACTATGGTGGCTGACCATTATGAGCTTTGTAGGTGAGGAGAAGGATTTTAAATTATATTCTGGATATTACAGGGAGCCAGTGCAGAGAAGCTAATATGGGAGAAATATGATCTCTTTTCCTAGTTCTTGTCAGTACATGTGCCGCAGCATTCTGGATCAACTGGAGAGTCTTAAGGGACTTATTCGGGCAGCCGAATAAGGGATTGCAATAATCCAGCCTAGAAGTAAGAAATGCATTGACTAGTATTTCTGCATCATTTTGAGACAGGATGTGCCTGATTTTTGCAATGTTACGTAGGTGAAAAAATGGAGTCCTTGAAGTTTGTTTTATGTGGGAGTTAAAGGACAAATCCTGATCAAAGATAACTCTGAGATTGGTACTGGAGGCCAGGTCAATGCCATCTAGAGTAACAGTAATATCTTTAGATAACACTTCTTGAAAATGTTTGGAGCCAAGTACAATAACTTCAGTTCAATATCAAGAATTTGCAGGTCATCCAGGTTTTGATGCCCTTAAGGCGTGCTTGAAGTTTAGCTAACTCTTGGCTTGATCAATAGATATAATTGGATATCATCCGCATAACAAATGGTGTCGAATGCAGCACTAAGATCTAACAAGACAAGTACAGAGACAAGTCCATTGATGCAATTAAAAGGTCATTAGTAATTTTCACCAGTGCTGTCTCTGTGCTATGATGCACTCTAAATGAATTTTATCATTAAAATAGCTCATGCTCGCATTACTACTGAGGGCTATAGGAATATATGGTTCAATAGAGCTATGACTCTCTGTCAGACTGGCTACAGTGCTGAAAAGAAACCTATGGTTGTTCTTATTTTCCTCTATTAATGAAGAGTAGCAGGCTGCTCTGGCATTACAGAGATCCAGACTGGTTCAGGTTTTCGTGATGTTTGCTTTAATTTGCGGGTTTGGGGGTTATACCATGGAGCTAACCTTTGTTTTATTATCTTCTTTTTTAGTAGGGCAATAGAATCAAGTATCGTTCGCAGTGAGCCTGCAGCACTATCAACAAGCTGATGAATTTAGAAGGGACTGAAATTAGCATAGGAGTCCTCTAGGAGTTATATTGAGACATGGCATTGAATTAAATGCAGATGGAATCAGTTCCTTAAATTTAGCTTCAGCACTGTCAGATAGACATCTAGTGTAGGAGTATTCGCCTAATGGCGTGTAGTCCAGTAATAGGAGTTAAAAAGTTATTAAATAATGGTCTGACTAATAACAACGTCCACATGAATATTAAAATCACCTACAATAATTACTTTATCTGTTTTAAGGACTAAACTTGATAAAAACTCAGAGAATTCAGATAAAAATTCAGAATAAGGACCAGGAGCGCTGTACACTGTAACAAATAGAATTGGCTCCTCCATTCCTTAAGGCCAGTGCCTTAAGGAATGTGAGTATTAATATGACTGGGCAGAGTGGATTCAATTAGGCTTATATTATTTTTCATGACCCAGCCAGGTTTCAGTAAGACAAAATAAGTCAATATGATACTCTGATATTAAATCGTTCACCAGTACAGCTTTAGATGACAGAGATCTGATGTTTAAGTGTCCACATTTAATTCTCCTATTTTGTTGTGCTATTTCAGCACTGGTAATTTTGTATAGGTCTTTATGTATAACTCTTCTTCTGTTAACTTTAGATTTTATTAATTTATGTGGTCAGGGGGTAGACACTGTCACAATGGAGTTTTGGGTGGGTAACTGCTCTGGAGGCGCAGAGAAGCATGTAGGACTGCAACTCTGCGTCCTGGTTTCAACTCTGGGTTGTCATGGTTTAGGTCCACTAATGAACTAGGCCAGAATTCTAGATATAAGAGCTGCTCCATCCAAAGTGGGATGAATGCTGTCTCACCTAATCAGACAAGGTCTTCCCCAGAAAGTCCACCAACTATCGACAAAGCCCACATCGTTTGCTGGACACCACCTCGACAGCCAGCGGAGGAATGAAGGCATGCGGTTAAACATGTTATCACTGGTCAGGTTTGGCAGGGGCCCAGAGAAAACTACCATTGTCTTTGCATTTGTACACACCGACTCAACATTAATTTTAGTGACCTCCGATTGGCGTAATTGGGAGTCGTTACTGCCGATGTGAATAACAATCTTACTGTATTTACACTTATCCTTAGCCAGCAGTTTTAAATAGGATTCAACGTCGCCCGCTCTGGCCCCAGGAATACATTTGACTATGGTCGCTGGTGTTTCTAACTTCACGTGAGTGGGGAGAACTTGTTAGAAACGTGAACAGGTTGGTGGTGAACCGTGGGCTTTTTTAGGATGGCTAACAGGAGCTACCTCTGGTTGGTCTGCACCGGCTACTTGGGGCTGGCTAACTACAGCAGCTAACGAGTTTCCATGGTGCGGAACCGCGTTTCCAATTCACTAAGCCTCGCCTCCAATGCTACAAATAAACTACATTCATTACATGTACCATTATCACTAAAAGGAGGCAGAGGAATAGCTAAACATTTGACACATCGAGCAAGAGAGAGCAGGAGAGGGAGAGAGAGAAGCCATAGCTAGCAGCTAAGCTAAAGAACGGTAGCTAGCACAAATGAATAGCGTGTAAACTGTGAAATTAGTGAGGAAGTCGCTAGAAGTTTAAATGTATAGCAGATAATTAGCCGCTGTAATGAAGAATCGAACAAAATTAACTGGGATGAGGTAGAGCAGCAAAAATACGCTACCAGTAACACACAAACACCGGAGACCAGAAATGAGACAATACGCTTACCGCAGCACGTCAACACGTCATTTACATGCAGGACATATTAGCTATCAGTAGTTTCAGTGTATTCAGAGCCTTCAGCTGTCAAGCTCCTCTCCTGTGGAATCAGGTCCCAGTTTGGATTCAGGAGGCAGACACCATCTCCACATTTAAGAGTAGGCATAAGACTTTCCTCTCTGACAAAGCTTATAGTTAGGGCTGGCTCTGGTGAGTCCTGAACCATCCCTCAGTTATGCTGCTATAGGCCTATACTGTCGAAAGACTTCCCATGATGCACCTCTCTCCTCCTCTCCATCTGTATGCATTCTTATCCCATTAATGCATGTTACTAACTCGACATCATCTCTCCCCCGCAGTTTTGTGCTTTCTCGTCTCTCTCCTACTGACACTTTCAGCAGGTATTACTGCCTCTTTAGAGTCTGAATCTTTGATTGTGGGCCACCTGCTGTCCCCCACGTTCCTGCTCGACAATCTCTACTACAGTTATTATTATTAGTCTTATTATTATCATCATCATTATTATTCATATTATTATTACTATTATTATTTTAATATTATTACCACTACCATTACTATTATTTAAAATTTCTATGTGGAATTTGCATTGTGCTACTGTACTACTCTACTTTTCTCTCTCTCTCTCTCTCTCTCTCTCTCTCTCTCTCTCTCTCTCTCATATATTGGGCTTTATTGGCATGGGAAACAGATGTTAACATTGCCAAAGCATGTGTAAAATAAAAACACACATTAACATAAAGATGTCATTAAATGTTATAAGGCCAGTTTGACGACAGAGTACAGTACCAAGGTGATTTACTGAGTTTCCTGATGGACGTTACTTACAGACGCTACTTGTTGCTAAAGTAACATTAGCTAACCTAATCGCATTGGTGGTGGTTGAGGTGAGTTTCCCCCTTCACTGTAAAGCACTTTAGGTATCAAGATAATGTTTTCCACGATTATGTTTTCATGGTTAATGTCAAGTTGTCATAACAAAGACATCTCAAACAATGTAAACTTTGCATTAAAAGTGACATAACTGACCGAATGACACTTAATGACAGTCAGAAACCTTCATGAAGACTCCTTCATGTGCATGACAGGTGTCATGTCTTGGTTATGATGGTGTCATGTCAGTCTTATGCAACGCCTTCAAATAAAGTGTTACCAATAATGGTAACCATAGCCATGACGATGGGCTCCTAGTTTGATATTATGTGCAATCACTAAAGAGCTCTGCACAGGACCATATGGGGTAATAAGAGAGTGGCCATGTCTTTCACTAAGACCCATCATGGAAAAAGCTTTGAGTCTTAACCATATGGAATTCAATGACTGCTTCACCACTGTCTAAAGGAGCTTGGCTGCAGGCCATCTGGGATTCCCACTGCAGAGACATACATGAGGGTATTATCTTCCCCATCCTCAGCCTACCTCAACCTCTACATGTGAAAAGTAGCCAGCTAGTGGGGGTCAAACAGCCACTGTTTTAATGCACTACTAACGCATTCTTATAATCCCCTTTACAATATCCAGTTTCCTTATTGTTCCTATTCATGAATGGAGTTTTCAGCAGTACACACTGTAGGCTGTGAATGAAATGTTTTTCAGCAGCCCACTCTCAAATCTCACATGTCACAGCTTCTGACAACCACCTGAACACACCAACAAGAAGTCTTCGTACCAACACTCAACTGTGTAAAACATGAAACCTCAACAAATACACATATAAAGCCAACTCAGTTTTCACTCTTCAGAATTGATAAATAATTTCATTCATTGTTCAAGCAAAAATAGTGAAAAATGCCAAACATTTTCTAGTTCCAGTCTCCAGTGTGAAGATATGCTGCTTTTCTCTGTTTTATATCATTGTAAACTGAATACTGGGTTTTGGTCAGACGAAACAAGACATTTGAAGATGTCACCTTGGACTCTCTGAAGTTGCAAAGGGCATTTTCCAATTTTTTTGACATATTACAGACTAACCATTTATCGATTAATTGAAAAAATGAAGTGAAAAAAATTTGTTTATTTCGTAACATACTGAACTAAAGCCAGTGGCTGCCTGGATGTTAGGAAAGTAATCTAAAATCTCATGGTTTACAAAAGCGTCGGCAGAAATGCAAGGCTCTACAGTACATTTTGCATTTTGCTCATATATGCAAAATAGTTACTGTTTAATGCCAACTGCTAGTGGAATAGCAAAATGGACATTAAAAATGTATTATTTTAAAAAATGAGAAACATTTCGTAATTTAAATTTTTTTGAGTGTTACTGCGTTCTCTTGATATCTGCTTTTTACAGTCAGAATGAAGTTGGAAAATGTCTTTATTGATCAGAGGAAGTGATGTCTTGAGAATGCACAAACTGAGGTTTATCTGGAGCGTGAACATGCCCCTCTGTGAGAAACTGAGTGGTTCAGTCCACACATGCAGGGAGTTTCCCCACAGAGCTGGGAGGTCAACTGAACGGAGAGGCATGAGCTATCCACATGCCAGTCCAGAAGCTGCTCACCATACACACCACACTTCACACTTCATAAACACACACACACACACACACTGCTAGAACACTGCGCTACAGGCAGAATGTTCTGCATGCTTGTTTCATGACCCTGCTTCACTTTTAGGCCCTGCTGTACAGCTGTGAATTTCAGCAGCAGAGACAAACCACAAACTGGAATAAATGTGACAGAACCTTCCATCGAATAGAATGATTAAATGATTAAGTAATGTCCACATTCCAGCTGGCACTAAATCTCTTATCGTACGTTTGATGATGTTTGTTGTCCAAGTAAAAACTCACACTCACAACAAACCAGAAAAGAGCAGTACACGGGCAGACACAGCCCAGTTTAAGGCCAAGGCTTTAATCTGAAAAGGCCTCATGAATGGAATTCCACCACTGAGTTCAGAAGGAACTGGCCAAGAGTCGGCCAGGGAATGAACACAAGTTGTATGGCCAACGAACGGCAACCCCTTCATCTGTTATTACACCGATTAACCACCAGAACAATGACTCCTGCTGATCCAAAAATGGGCGAAGAGGTGGAGCTGAGGCGGCCGAATGAAGCCTGGTTGATGGTTGGCTAGCCACCTGAGAGGGCCCCCACCTGTCACGCGGCCTTAATTATGCAGAACTTTAAGCCTTAATATAATTTAAACGGGTGAGTTATATACAAATTCACCCCCCTCACAGCTGAAGGGGGAAATTAGCTGTGGAGACCAAAACAGTTGTTTGTACCAGGCTGTAAACGTGTTTATTTCTGCTGTAAAGTTGGGCATTTTAACACGGGGCTCTGTGGGGACTGACTCGCTTTTGGAGCCTGCCTCAAGTGGCCATTGGAGGAACTGCAGTTTTTGGCACTTCTGCGTTGGCGTCATTTTTCAGCCGCGGAGGTTGCTGCTTGGCCAGTAGTCTTCCAGCTATGAATATTCATTTGGAACACTGATGACTTCACAACAGCAGAGCTATGAGCTTATATGAAAAGAAGGCATGCCCACTCACAAACCAGCTGAGAAACGATACATGACCAAATGTTGCTTTGAAAAAACACTGAAGAACTTCTGATCAGGCTCATGGCAAGAACTACTGGAATTGCATTCAGTCTATCAGTCAATTAATTTATGAATCCATTGACAAAAAATTACAATTTTAATAATCGATCAGTCATTTAAGACATAAGAAGCAACGATGCCAAACAATCAGATGTGAGGATTTGCTGCTTTCTGTTTTCTATCATTGTTATTTCAACATCTTTGGGTTTCAGCTGCTGATCAGACTAAATGAGCAGTCTGAAGACATCACCTTGGGTTCTTGGGAACTGCTGGATATTTTTCACTATTTTCTGACATGTCATAGTAAACAATTCATTAATAACAATTAATCTATTTACCTATAGCAGTCAGCCTTACATGAGTCCTTATTAGGGCTGAACAATTAATCGGGTTTATGTAAAAATTACAACTTGAAAGAGCGCAATTTTTACTTTGCAAGAGCCATGACTTTAATTATATCTTACATACTTCAAGTTTAGGCCGGTGACTGTTGATTTAACCAGACTAAATGACAACTGTGGCCAGCTAATTGCTCAGCTGTAGTTTATAAAAATTAAAGTAAGAGTTGCAAAGTGGGAGGGGCTGCTGGCTCCTTATTCTGTATTCCCATTTCTATTTTTTTATTGTCTCTTCAATGTTACTGAACATAGAAACACGGGACTCTCCCGGTCGATATAACAATCAAATAGATTTATGTTATGGCCTCCTGTTCTAATTATTTCTACTTTGTTTCTGAGAAATCCGGGGGGTTTGGTCAGTTTGGCATGGCGGACGGCTCTAAATACCCATGAGCCTCGGCCTCCATTGCTATGGAGAAGAAGCCAGTCAGAGGTGCAAATCAGGAATTTGTGAGCAAAACACGGCGCCATAATTCATCCAAAACTGACCCCAAAAGTAAATTAGTAAATCAGTTCTCTCAGCACTGTAATCTTTAGCTTCCACCCGTCGTTAGGGACGCACATAACCAAATTTTAAGCCTGGTAATTGGATGTTTCTCAGGAGTTTTTATGTCCATGGGCTTGTACCTTTGCCTTTTAATCAAAAGATATTTTCTAAGGCAGCTGTTTATGTTTGTACTGATGAACCAGAACCCTGTTCTTCGTACGTAACTGAGTTCGCTTAATTCCACGGTTGAGGATTTGACCAAGTCTGGATTTTATCACTTCTTCAAAGCTAGATTTAAAATCTGCAGCTGTCAGAGCAACAAGTGCTGGAACCCAAACCTGCAAGTGCAGCTTATTAACATCAGCTGGATTGTGAACAGTACCTTTTAGGCTGAACTCCCAACATGAAGTCATTTTCAGATACAAATGCCTCTGTTCCTTAGAGCGATGATGGTCTGAGATGAGAAGGTGGAAGTTCTTGGCTTTGTTAAGCCACATTTGAAGGACCAGGCCCAGGAGAGTGTCATGCTGATCTAAGGGCTCTAACCTGTCCTTTAAAGCTCTCCACTGAGACCTCCAGGATGCCGTGAAGCAGTCTGTAAAACTAATGTTAGCTCAGGCTGCTACAGTGCACAGCTTTCAGCTGTATTATCAGGGGAAGTCAGCCCAATATCAGAACATTGTCATGATTAACCAGCACGTTGGCCAACTATGCAGCTCTTACCACTGACCAGTAAAGATAACACAACTTCTCAATGCCATGATTATATTCGACCATTATTGAACAGGCTGAGGTCTGTAGTATAATTTCTAAAAAAAAAATAAAAAAATAAGTTTAAATTTGAAATAGCAATCGCAGTATTGTTCGGCCGTAGCCCTCATGACCGGCCCTGCTACGCCTCTGACCATTTACACCGCAGCATTTAATCCAGTTCCACCGACACAGACTGATACCAGTGCAAAGAAAGGAAGCTGATGCACGAAATCTGAAACCTTGAAATTTGCAGAATCCACACCGCTGAACAAAATGATAGAATACTAAATGAAAAACCTATAGGTATATGGAAGTACATGAAAGTCTGAGAACACTGAATGAAATTTGAGAATATGGAAAGAAAGTCTGGAAATTACCAGTGAGCAATAAAACAGGATTATATTATATCTAAATATGTATGTACGTAAAAGAGGGAGAGCGCTATGAGCTTGCTTACATCAAACAACACAACAACACAACGCGTGGATCCAGTGTAACGCCTGGTGCACACAACTCCAACAAGTGAATTTATCTTCTTATCTGCCGACAATCTCCCTTATCGACTATGCTGCAGATCAGAGCAGAACATGCAGATTAGGGTAACCTTTCATGTTGCTCTGAGGCAGCTAGTCCCAGTCACAATGTCAGGTCATGCGATGCAAAGCCACACACACACACACACACACACACAGCCTTTGTTTTGGCCCTCTGAGACTCAAACATACATAGCTAACACAGCTGTATAACAGGAGACTGTTGGCTGAAATAACTTTGATTCCCGCTCTGATCTCTGCGGCTCCCTGGTCAGCACTCACAGAGCCGGTGATCAGTCAGAGGAAAGGCAGATTCTAATCAAAAAGGGATTGGCCCTGTGACTTTGTTGGGGGCTATATCCCATTTCAGCTTAGCATTTCCTCTGCTAATTAACCTTTAAGAAATCACGTGACACCTTAGCAGTTCCAAGGGTACACAGACAGCTGGATCCGGTGTTTGATCTGATGCCTTCTGATGTATAAGTTGTATTCAGTCACACTGACCCCCCCAGAAAACACGCCAGCCCCGTACTCAGCCGGCAGGAGTAACAGTAACAGCTGCTGATACTGATGTTGCCGTGGTTCCGATGCATTTCTGCGCGGCAGCAGTCAAAGCAGTCCGTCGCTTCCGGCCAGCACGAGCGCTCTGAAAGTAGCTTGGTAAGGTGACAGAAAGAGGCGTTACACCATTTGTTTGGAAGGTCTGCTCAGACTTAGCTGTGTTGCTGAAAAGATCTGCATTTACTCTAAATAGCGAGGCACAAAGGTGCTGCTGCATTGTGTGCCCGGCAGCTCCATGTTCTCTCGACTAAACACTTTTTTTCCAACTTCAGGGCAAAGTTCCCGCCTCGCGAACCCCCGCTCCACCGCCAGCCAGTCTTACCTGCCGAGCTCTCTCCCGGGGATGACGGCGTAGTGCTCGCTGAAAGGCTCGTTGCTGATGGTGGTTTTGATTTCGGACAACAAGCCGCTGACGCTGCGGCCCCGGCTCGGTCCGGCAGCCGGGCTGTGCTGGAAGCGGGCTCGGCTTCTCGACTCCCCGGCGCGTGGACGTTCGGGGATCATGGCGTCGTTTAATTGGAGCGGTTGGTTAGCAGAAGTCCAGATGAAAACTTTTATAAACAGTAGCACACAGATATTAAACAGCGACAACTTCAAAAACCTTTCGTGCGACAGAAAAATCTCAAGAGTTTAATATTGTGTCGGGGAACGCCGCGGACAGGCGCATGTTGATGAAGACGCTCGTGCCCGGCTCGCTCCGCACTGCCGCCGAACCGGGGCTGCGCTTCCAGTAACCATGGGAGCTTGTGTTGATTGACAGACGGGCTGGCCAATTGGATGGAGCCATAGTGGAGCGAAGCGCTTTCTGCTCAAAATTATGGAGTCCCAAAATGTTCAATATTAAATAACTAAATGAGTAATTATGAAATAGTAACTAATAGTGAAATAATGAAAACAAGTCATTACAATGAAATGTTATTTTATAATTGTTATTTTCATAATAACAGAGTTTTATTTGAGTTATTTTTTACATTACAGAACATTTTATTTCAAAATGTTTAAAGTTCCGTTTTTATTTTTATGAAGGCATTTTTCCCTATGACACTTTTATTTCATAATGTTACTTTTTCAGTGTTGGCAAACTCCTCCCTCTAAGTCTCTATATGACTCTAAATCAATAAACTGGATATTGATCATTAACATCACTGCAATACTTGACATAATTGTGCAATATTCTGTGTTTAATACTGCTGTGCAATAAACTTTTCAGTTTAATTTACTGATATTTATTCATACTTCTATTACTGCTGTGCAATGTCCACCGTCTCATAATCATCTTAACAAGCTACACTTAACTTGGCAGTACTCATTATTGCACTATTACTTATTACTTATATTATTACATTGTATTATACCGTACATACTCATCAACCCCTAGAACCACTTTGGTCCTTCATTTATCTTTATCTTAGCAGTGCTTGTGTTCCTGTGAGCGCTGGGGGACACTGAGCCGCTGTGAGTTTCCCCTCGGGGATCAGTAAAGTCTTTCCACAGAGAAACGAAACGACACAAAGAGAAACACTAAATGACTACAAACAACTCTGCCTTGTCTTTTTTGCGTCTTGTTTCTGTTTAGGAGGGATGGGGGGCCTTTGGCAATGGGCCCCTGGGGCCAACTGTCTCATAGTCGGTCCTGTCCATGTACAGTAGCTATTTGGTAGTTTTTGAGAATTGACTTGGTTGTGGCAGAGTTGTAGTGGACTGTATTATATCAGAAGGCTTTCTAATATTTTGTTTGCCTCACAACTTCACAAACCAGATATAAAATCACTATAGAGTCTGACCTGACAGTGTATTATCATCATTACAGGGGTTTCTGTTTCATGTATCGTTTCACAAATTATCATAGCTAATTTAAGAAACCAAGGGTCTATTTTCTACAGAACTCTTGTAGTGTGACATGGGCTGTATGGGTGGTGGGGAATCTCCAGGTGAGTTCTGGTGGTCTAAGTCAAAAACCCCGGCCCAGTTTTTATTCCCAGTCCGACCTGTGTGTAGCCAAGTCAGTCAGTACTAAGTCAAAGGCTGCTGGACTTCATATTTTATTCTTAAAGGATAATACCATAAAGATTATGGTTTATTACAACTTGGGTATCATTTTCACAATTTTGGCCATCATTTCTGTCAGTTCTGATTATTGTACCCACCAAAGTAATTGCTGAGATCTGGGAATACACATCTCCGTGGAAACTGAGCAAACGCCATCAGCTCATGAAGGCCACAAAATGTGGCTGAAAGCCCCAGAAAAAACAATGCATACTTTTTTTTGACAAAATGTTTTTCTTTCTCCCAAAAGTAAGAAGAGTGGAAGTTCATGTTCAGTGGATGACAGCTCAATTACCTTGTGATCAGAAAATCAAACGGCTATTTCCAAGGTCAAGAATGAACCTTGAGATCTGATTTGTCTGTACAATATATCCACACAATGGCAGCGAAGTAACAAAGTGACCTTTTTATTGAGATTCATAAACAGCTGTATTGTGTGGTGGAGCGATAGCACAGTGAGTATTTAGCAACCCGTTCTCAGACCAATCAGAACTGTACTTTTCAACATTATTACGAAACAAAACAAAACAATATGCATGCTTCAGTATCAGCTCCCATGCCACCATCCATCAAGTCATTCACATATTCCCTTTGTTAAATTCCCTTTAAAAAAAGAAAATAAAGACAAATAAATATCTTGAAAAGACACAAATACCAAACAGCTGCTACAATTTGCCACCACCGTACGCCATTTGGAGATATTCCATGACTTTTTACTTCTCAAAAAGCTTATTTAAATATTTCTATAATAGCTGTGATGAATATCAGTGTTATGGGAGTGTTCTTAACCATTCTTTTTAAAATAAATACCAGCACATATGAACATATCAACCCAATAAAAACAAGACGCCCCTACAGTCTTTACATTTTCAACAAATTACAAAAAAATCTCTATCTTATTCTCTATCTCATCTTTTGTCATAAACTGCACAAAGCACAGATTACTTGTTGATATGAAATATATGACATAGTGAGACATCTGTGACATGGAAGAATTTCCTGAAAACATTGACAGAACCTTAATAATGAAACTGATGATGCCGCCAGAGAAAGTGGTGAACAGAAAAGGAGAAATACTGTAAGCCGAATGGAAACAGAAACCAGAGCAGCACATTTTCTGCACTGAGCGACAGATAACCAGCCAGCTTAACAGATAATAGAAAAGACACATATCAAAACACAAAGGCTCCAAAAGTGAAGGCAAACTCTTCGACTGATGCTTCTTATCACAACATCAAAAAACTGCAAACTAACAAAACATTCAAGGAAAGCTTCAGGACTTCCCTTTACTTCTAAATACAATACAGTATAAATAACAGTACAAAAGATTGTAGAAAAAAAGACGGAAGATGCAACATAATCACAGCCTCGTCCTCCTGCCTGTAGAGATGAGGGGATAAGGCCTCGCCACTGCCAAGGATGAGTGCAGTACTAATGATCTGGCAGCCAGTACCAGAAGAGTGATCTGATTCTAATCAAATTCATGCTTAAATTTTCATATATGTAGTGGCCTGAACCTCTGCAAGAATCAAACAGGAAAATCCTCTATTTCTGTTAGCGCCCCACTACCCCATTGTGATCATTTCTGTAGCTAGCCCGCAAATAAAGCACCATTTAAGCAATATCGCACATCATTTGAGATGTTTATCTCAGTAGTCTTTCAAATGAAAATGATAAAAAAGTGAAGTTTCGTTATTTAAGAAAATAGTATCAGATCATTCCATGAAATCCGACAGGCTGCTGATGGTTAATGACGGTCAGAAGTTCAGCTGTGGCCAAGTTCTCGCAGCTGACAAACATGCAGACGTGTGTTAAACACTTCAGAGGTCGCATCTATCTGCTCCTCCGCCCGCTTAGTCAGGGGTGGGGGGCTGGAGCCCATCCCAGCATGCCTTGGGTGAATGACAGGGAAAGAAGGTGTACAAGTTGCCAATCTCTGTTGGGGCCAACTGACAAACCCTTTAAACTCGCAGTGATTTAGGCCCCATTTACACTTGGCATTTCAAGGGTCTCATATCTTAAACCCAATGCCAGACAAGAATGTCGATATTGGATGATTCTGTGAAACCCCAGATAACGTTCAATGACAACGTTTTTTACATCCAATGCCAACAATGAAAAAAAATCTTTGTGCTTTGTACAATATATGCGCATTTCAACTACAGTATGATTAAGGTTAGGGAAAGATTGTCGTCATGACTAATAAACTCCGGTTACGGTGTGGTTAGAGCTGGGCAAAAAAACCTTAATTGCAGCTCTGTGACGGGACGCAAACTCTGGTCTCCTGCATGAAAGTTTGACGCACTAAGCATCCATCCACCACCCCGACCTCCACACCGTTACTTTCCAGCTCGCTGGACGTAAATTGTGAGGTACTGTATCATCTAATACGGACGTAAGTCCCGGGGATACTGGGCCGCATATCTGGATAAACTCTAGATGTGATTTAATACATTTTCATTTATACTTAGCCACATGCATTATATGCAACCGTCTTGCTTTTCTTGCACTAGATGCAAATGTAGGTAGGACCCATTCTGATCCAGAGGGTGGTGGTAATCCAACTGAAGGTTTTTGTGACAGTCAAAAAACACCAGGAGAGGAATAGCCTCAGCTAAAAACTAAGTTTAGCTAGCTAGCTAACAACTCTGCAACTAACACAAATACATGGACAGCTCGCATGAATGGACTACAAATGAGAGAAACATTTTGCAAGCCATCACACACTAACCCTGCTCTCTTAAAAGAACATTACACTCCTATAACATTGTCAGACTCAAGATGTACAGTGTAAAAAAAAGTATCAAAACCAATGCAGCAGAACCAGAGATGTCGTCTTTTTTATTCCACACATTGTTGTTCCTTGTCAAAATGTGGCGCCTACATTACCCAAAATGCAACTCGGCAGCCGACAGTTCATTCAAGGATTTGGGTGTGTTGTGAGGCTAGTAGCCTGGAGCCTCACTTCTTTCTAACTCCACACCAACACATTTGTTTCATTTTCTAACCTGTAGTCTTCAGATCCAACCGACGCTGACTCAAGTGACATCACTTGAGGACATTTATCAGACTTCACACAGCTCCGTCTGGAGACACAAAAGGCTTTATACTACTTTTTCACATATGCAGTAAAACTCCCCAACACCTGTAAAAAGTCTTTGATGGGTAAAATTAGTGGAGTTCCCCTTTAACCATACAGATAATTCAACGGTTGCAATGACCAACCAGGTATGAGTAAAGATAATGTATGCAGCTTTGAGAGATGAAAGCTTTTATACCTTTTCAACATCTGGCTAAAATCTGTTGGATTTGAATCCAGCTTTAATGCTTCTTGGTTGCATTTATACTTGGCTTCATCGATATCAGACAGCTACCTGCCCAAGATGTATGAGGTGGCTAAGTGTAAATGGGGTAACAGAGTCTCCAATGAACCTGACTTGTGTTTGGAGCACGAGAGGAAACCCATAAGAACACTAGGAGAACATGCAAACTGTTTTCATAAAGAACCAAAGCAAATATCTGAACTCAGGACTTTCCTTATGTCAAGTACTAACCACTAAGCGCCACAACGCCACAGGCCACATATGAGGCAGTAACTAACTGAGGCACAGTTTCAGTACTGGACTGGAGATGTAGACAAGGGGCTGGTACTGCTGAGGGTACACTGCAGTCATCATTGTCTGAAAGAACATGGTAGACTGTGGAATAGATTGGAGTAAAGGTCTTAACTATTGCATATATTACACTGGTTTGTCCAAGGGCCCCAGTACACAAGTTTATACCAGAAGGGCCGGATTGGTTCTGGGAGCCGATCCAATGATCCCAGGCCTTTGGAAACCTACATGCTGCTTTGCACCAGTCACGTTTTTTGAGACAGTAAAGGCTCAGATATTGGAGTACCTGCTCCGTGCAAAGAGCAACACCATGGTGATGGTACACAGAGAGAGGACGTCCATCAGTGGAGGACTGGAATAAGAGTACGAGCAGCTCCCATTCAAACAGCAGGACCAGAGATGCTGAAAGAGGAAGCACCACTCTGGCCAACAGGATTCACAGAAAGTCCCCTTTAGCCAGCTGGAGACAGTGTCCACATGCGCTTTCTTTGTTGTCAAGGAAACACGAACTAGCAGTTTGCTTGGCCGACACGGTCACCTTCAGTCTCCGCAGAAGGAATCACAGAAGCCCTTGTGTTGGAATTGATGGCTACTTTGACAGAGGAGACGTGACATCATCTCTGCTTTTGAAAGCATTGCAGAGCACGAACGTTTGGAGAGACTGTTGGAGTTCTTGTCAGTAACATTGCTGTCCATTCAGAGGAGAACATGAAAGGTCTGTGCCCAGCTGCTGTCCTCACCATGGACTGAACCAGAGGGAGACAGGGAATGGGAAGCTGCAGGTCCAGATCTAGGCCTTCCTGGACGATACCAATACTTCTCGAGTATCAGAACTAGAAAAAGTACAGTAGTAGCTGTTCGGCCCATTAGGGCCACCTATTTAAGGGGGTATACTACACCCTTTACCTGGATTTGCTGTCAGTGTACTGTACCTGAATTAGACCAAAGGACCACTGTTTATGAAGTATTCCCATATTACTCTTTCCCCAGTTTCAGTGTGCCAGACCTTGCCAGACTAATTCCTAAAAGACTTTTAACACCTCTCTTGTGTCTCTGCTCATTACTGAGGAATATTGTAACAGCATTATTGACATTGACGTATCACTTCAGTGGTCCTTCAGTTCCTCAGGGTTCAGATTTTCTTCCTGGACTCATTTAATTATCTACAAACATTATCTGACTGGAGCAAACAGACAACATCTATACAATTTAAGCATCTTGACATTGGTTATAGTTTTCGATTTGATTGTAAGGTTCTACTCATCACCACTAAGGCCTTGAATGGCTACATCGCATTTCTTTAATTCCTTATGTACCAGATCCTCAGGCAGGTTGCTACTGGCCCGCCATGGTCCAGACAAAATACATAATGATCCTTGTAGGCTCTCCAGATTAAAAACCAGACATGATTTTTGCTTTGGCATCAGGGCTATCAGACTTTGCATCCATCTGATGAGCTTTTTTAAATCTGCATTATACTTTGAATTACTTCTTTAAAGCCACATTTATAGATTTATCTGAATGAGAGCAACAAGCCACCTGAGAATTTGTGTGCTGGAATGTTCACACATCATTCGCATTCAAGTTTGAATTCAGAGAAAAGTACAAATGTATACGTCAAGATTTGAACGTGTTGCAAGCTACCTGTCTATATTTCTTTTATTTTTCTTTCAGATTCTATTCGTTCCATTTGTTTTGCAGTATATGGGCATTCTGTAGGTTTGATCATTTATTACTTTATCACTTAAATCTTTTCTGTGAATTCAAATTTTCAACCCAGGTGTAAGGATAAATTTAAAGATAAATTCCACCAAGTTCTCAAGTATTTAGCTTTCATAATAATGTCTTAGATTTTATGTAAAGTTCTTGTTTCATCGATATTGTGGAGCTATCATTTTACTTGTTGCTGTTGCATTTTCTATTATAGTAAATATTTTTACCATTGGGTGGATGATGCATTTTGCTACATGCAACTTTAAATGATCTTGATTCCATTTTACATACCCTTTCTTTAGGTATGCATACATATATATGTATACATACATATATATATATATATATATATATATATATATAAATATTTTTTAAAAAAAGTTGTTGTGTTTCATATTCTACAGTCTTAGTGATTAATATAAAAATAACCGTAGTCCTGCTGTGCTGCTGTCATAAAGATCCTCACAGCTAAGTGAGAGACTCTAAAACAGTGATGTATATAAATCCACATGACCAAAAACTTTGTTGAGTACAATCCAGGTATCTTTATGACGTATTAAATGCACGAGAGCCGCGTTTTATTCTCGCATTTTAGCCCAGCCAGTGTTGCACAGAGAGGGACGCAGTGTTGATTTGTCTGTCTCACTCCAGGCCGAACGTGCTGGTTTCCTCCACGGCGATCAGCACTTTCTCATACAGCATGGTGTAGGACGGGTATGGAGGCAGGTCCAGGCGGTTAAAGCAGGTATGAGCTCTGAGAGAGAGAGACAGCGAGAGAGACAGGCGGACTGTTAGACAGAGTCATGGAGTCATTAGTTTGGTTTTTTCATCAAAGACACCAACACATGCATCTGTCCTGGAGGTCCAAATATGTACATTTTTTATTAATGCAAACCGTTGGTATAAGCAGCTGGAATGAGGACTCAAAAGGGATTTATCCATTCAATATTTGATCACACCTACATGTAGTATTTCCCTAATATATTTAAACACCAGATTTTCCAAAGTTCTATGTTGCTTTTATTGTCTCCCGACAAGAAAGGAAAAGTGCTGCATAAAAACAAGACATGCCACAAAAAGACTCTTAAAGGAGAGTTAGACATTTTGGGACATACCTCACCATGAGGTCGCCAGGTAACAAGTGGGAGTTTCAGGAAGTTATTTCCTGGGATCCCCATTAGTCTTCTGGGGTCCACATTCAAATAAAATTCATATAGTGAAAAATGTTTGCACTTCATACAGTAAACAATAAAGTTACATCCAAATCATACATACACAAAACATTAACACAATAAGAACAATTTGAGTCGATCGACAGGCAGAACAAAACAACAATAATAATCTCAGTTCATCTGAACATCCATATTGCAACAAAAGATAAATAAATAAACTTTTTCACTTGGTTATTTTGCAGGCCTGTCTTCAAGAACCTCTTCAGCTTCTTCCTAAAACCTTCGGTTGTAGATTCTTGAGATATAAAGCTGGCGAACAGTTCCAGTGCGATATGGCTCTGCATGGCTGGTTTTTACAGCATTAGTCTTTGGTTGGAGTGTGCGACCCCTCGTTTAATAACTGTGTGTATTTCCAGAGAATAATACTTTGGAATACAAACAATATGGTTGTTTCAAAAAATATTTTCTTAACAAAGTTAATAACTGCATCTGAACCTATTCTCAGCCTTCAGCTGTGGGATCAGCATGCATTTGATCTATGCTTTCTCCTATTGAACAGCAGAGTGCTAATGCTGCTGCTCTGTTCCGCACTGTTTTGGCAGCAGTAATCCAGATGAGACAATACTACGGCTTGTATTACCTGCAGGGTGCAACAGGGGCTGAGACATGGGGAGCACCTTCTTATAAGTGATGGTTGCTCATCAAGCATGACCCCCAAATGTTTAGACACCATACTGTAGCATTCTGGCTTCAGAGAAGCTACAATTAAAGAACCTTTTGCATTCTACCAGTCAGGTGGCTTTCCATCCAATCAAGGGCAGAAAAATTCAAACCATAAGCAGCAAGTTTCTTTAAGAGTATTTCATGGTCTGTTAAATCAAATGCAGCGCTGAAATCAAGGACAGCCAACCACCGTGTCCCTGTCTGTATCTCTCAGCCACTGATCGGTCATCTGCATTCAGGCTGCACCAGCAGACTGTCCCTCTTTATAGGCATGTTGGACTTCTGAGTTAAGTTTGTTCACAGAAAAAAAGTGAAACCTGATCAAACACCTGTGTCTCCATCAAGTTACTAAGTAGAGGAAGAATGCTGAGAGGGCACCTATCCTATTTGGTAATACCTTGTTTTATTTTCCTAATTCATTTTAGTTAGTTGGTTTCTCACCAGACAGCATGACTTAGGATCAGCTGCACCACCAGACTTATTTGCCACCTTTTTGTCTGTCGCTCTGAGACATTAAGACTTTCTGTTCTTCATCCAGCCAAGAAGCTTTCCTTGCAACAATTCTACAAATAACTGAAGTGCTTTTTCCACATTGTTAATTGTGCACAGTCTGCCCCACCCGCTTCATGTCCCTCATAAAATCCCAACGATCTCTGATGAAGAACTCTCGGTCTCGCTCACTGAATCCAACAGAAACTGATACAGACTTTGAACCCAATCCTTGAACATTTTTAAGTAAAGGTGAGGCCAATACAGGTTTCTGAACAGTTAATATGCATCCGAGTAGGCAAGTTCATCATCTGAGATAAGTTACATATATTAGCAGTTTCACTCAGTTTTCTGTCCGATGAACAGATTTGTTGGAACCAGTCTATACTGAAGTCACCTGAAACATGGATTTGTGTCACGATCAGAAGCCCTGTGCAGCATTAAACACCTTTCCTCTACATGATGAGCATCTGCTTTAGCTGGTCTATGAGGCTGGTATGAGGTAAATGAATCTCCATCCAAAGCATCTCAATAAATGGATTCGTGAGGTCGTCTCTCAACAACCGGTGTATGATTTTGAATATAAATTGCAACACCGCCGCCATAGTTATTTCTGTCTTTTCTATGAACACAGTAACCTGACACCGCAATGTCATTATCATCTACTGATGTCCAGATCTGACTGAGTCATGCATACACACAGAACAGTCCGGATCATGCTTGACTTTAGGAAATAAAGTAATGAGAGCAGGTTTGGAAGCATGGCTTTATAGGAAACAAGGTTAGATACCTGGGTAGTGACGTGACTTTGCCCCACTTCTCAATGCAGAAGCGGCGGAGGCCGTTGGATCCCCGCAGCGCAGCGAAGCCTTCGTAGGGCACGCTGGACGTCCCAGTGACGAACTGCAGCAGGCGGAGACGCTGCTCATTGTTGAAGCGCTCCACGGCGGCCCAGAACCACCGCATCACTATGTGACCATCATGGTAACCTAGGGATTGGGAGTCAGGGAGTTAACATCAGAATAAACTCAGGTTAAAGGCTTTGCATAGACAAGTATAGTATTGACCAGCTCTATTATGAATGCATACTGTATGCAATACATTTTTTAAACTAAATTAAATGAAACTTCAAAAGGTCAATATTGGCATGTTGACTGCAAGGCAAATAGCAGAAAACATGCTGAAAAACAGGGAAAGGTTTTTTTAAGTGGTTGATATAGCATTTTCACGCTAATCCCAGAAAACACATCCACTATTGACCTCTGATAAGCTCCCCCCACTACACAAACATCCAGTCAGACGAGGAACACGCCAGCTGGAAAGACCTGATGCTGCTTGACATTTGGGGAAATTTGCTTTCTTGCTGGGGGTGAGATGTTCAGACTGATACCACTCTCATGTGTGTACGGTAAATGTGAAGTTAGAGCCAGTTATCTTAGCTTCTGAAATCAGGGGGACACAGCTAGCCTGGCTCTGTCCAGCGTCTCTACAGGTGTACAGTCAGGCAATATTATTCGTTTGAAATACGCTCCTGGCCAAGTCCCGCACATAATCCGCCGTAAAACCACAACTTGTCATTTTTACACTTTCGTTTATATTTGTAGTCTTTATGCTAAGCTAAGCTAACCAGCCGTTTAGTGGCTCTAGCTTCGTATTTAGCATACAGACAATGAGAGGGGTAGCTTCTCATCTCACTCTGGGGAAAAAACAAATAAGTGTATTTCACAAAATGTTAAACTAATAATATGGCCGGACCATACAGAATGCATTCACACCGTCCTGAGCCTCAAACACAGTGAGTCACACTGCACCCTGATGTGGTCAGGCAGATCTAATAACCTGTTTTTCCTGATCCAGATGATATCCATGTACAGATGTGCATGTTAATACTACGTGTAAAAGGGGTCTATAAGGATTTGAGGTACGGTTTTCTACACACACACACACATACCTCCTCTGTACTCTGTGTTGCTCCTCCAATCACTGAGGTCGATCTCTACTGTACCGGCGATAACCAGCTCCAACTCCCGCGCATCGAACACAGACACCAGCCTGGAGTCCACCACCTGGGGAGGAGAAAAACAACACCAGGTGTGTGTGGCTGCACTCATGTGTACATGCATGTGTGTATTATGATGTATTCACATGTATGGACGCTGCAGTCTAAATGAACTAAATTACTTTATATTTCACAGCAATTACTTGGAGGTGTTGACATGGTGTTAAATTGTCTCCCTGAGGATTATTATTGTTGGGTTTTGTTTAAAATGTCACTCCCTATAGCTGGCTACAGTAGACCTATGACCTTATTAGTGTTTTTATGAATGAGAAAAAAATGTGTTCCTAACTAGTCTTAACCTTCTAATAATGTTATTAAAATCATTTTATGGTGTTATGTATCATCTGAGAACTGAAACGGTATCGTTTACCTCATAGAAGCCTCTGACCAGCGCCTCTGTCTGCTGCACCACTCCTCTCTCCACCCTCCACTTGGCCATTCGCTCTATATAATCCTTCTTGTTCTTCTCAGTCACCTGGAGGTTGGAGCCACCCGACTTCAGCTCCCGCTCCGTCACCTGGCAACACAGGAAGTGCTGGGTCTAGCTGACAATGTAAGCCATCTAAGCAGTAAACTGAAAGCTTGTCATTGTGGAGAGACGTATATTATAGTATAACAATACTATGTATATCCCAAAGAACACAACAGGTCATATGCATGTGGTTAAGATTGTAAATATCTAGCTGATGTGGTCATCCACAGTGACCAACACATGCAGACCTGGCCAAAGACCTCCTCATTGACGGTGAAGGTGAGGTCCAGGATGTCAGTGATGTCGTTGTCTTTCATCCACTGCAGAGACTGGTGGAACTCCTCATCCAGGTACTCCAGATCAGACAGGTCTGTCGGCCTGAGAGACACACAGAGCTCACACATACAAGCCACACAACTACACAGTGCCAGTCTGCTAATCAGTTAGCTAACGCACTTTCATGTCAACTTTCCTGAAGATAAGTGAAATGGAGGGGAATATATATTTAGAACTCAGAAAACAGGAAAGACACAGACCATAAAGTTACCCCTTTATGAACAACTCGTACCGTAGTTGATGAATTCATCCTAATTTTAAGCTTCATGATTGGATGTTTTTTACCGAAATGCTTCTTGGGGTTTGTAGTTTACCTCTCTCCTTCAAATGTTATGTGCACAGGCTCGTACCTGTTAGTAATGTTAGATTCGCAAAAAACGAATAGTTATTTTTGAATGACTCTTAAAGAGGAACGAGTTAGGAAGTTAACTTGTTCGTTCTCCACACACCCCCTGAGCCGAAGAACAAGTGAGAGCTGCTGCTCAGCGACAGACTCTCAGTCAGCGAGCTAACCCAGTATCACAAAGCACACACCCACTGAGCCGAAGAACGAGCCGTTCACGAGGACAAACCCCCTGAGCCGAAGAACGAGCCGTTCACGAGGACAAACCCCCTGAGCCGAAGAACGAGCCGTTCACGAGGACAAACCCCCTGAGCCGAAGACAGAGTGAGCCAGACTTCGATGTCGGATTGTTGGAACTCTCTGAGTCGGAAGCGAGCAGTAACTGCCGGGCCTGGGAGCCGATTCGGACTGAAAGATTCGCAAAAGGGACGTTCGTGACGGCTATTTTCCTGTGTTCCTTTGTGTTTATATGATTGTGGCATTTAACAGAGTTGTTTATTTATTAGAATAAAAAAGCTAAGAGAGATTGTGGAACGTAGCGAACTCGCCACTCGCACACATCGCCTAGCTGGAGAGAGTTTCTGCATTAAAAAATACAAAACCAAAAGAATCGTTCATGAGTCAGTTCACTAGTGGCGGCTGAAGGAAATGAACCGTGTTACTTAAAAGAACTGGTCTTCTCATCACTAGTACCTGTGACTTTTTTTCAAAGAACCAGATATATCTAACACAGTTGTTCATCTTTTCTACTGATGGTTCATCCAGGAGAGTTTCATGTCCATCCAAGCCTCAGACTGTCAGTTACCTTTTGACTTTTCTATGCATTAAATAAATTCAACTTTTACTTCTTGAACCCGAGATGCCCGAAATAACTCCTCCCACTTCACAGCTCGGTAACACGTAAGACATGACACCATCATAACCAAGACATGACACCTGTCATGCACATGAAGGAGTCTTCATGAAGGTTTCTGACTGTCATTAAGTGTCATTCGGTCAGTTATGTCACTTTTAATGCAAAGTTGACATTGTTTGAGATGTCTTTGTTATGACATCATGACATTAACCAACAAAACATAAACATGCCATAGCAGGCCTCATTATCAAAGTTAAAGAAACTATTTAGCTTTATGTGTTAACATTACATTATACTGTCATATGTGCTTGGTTTTGACATTAGACCAGGTCATTAGACCATTATAATGTATAAAATAAGTGTCATGAATAATTCCCTTGACCTCAACTAAAGTGGAACCATTTGGACTTGTCAAAGATGTCATTAAATGTTACAAGGCCAGTTTGACGACAGAGTACAGTACCGAGGTGATTTACTGGGTTTCCTGATGGACAGATAGCTTTACTTGTTGCTAAAGTAATGTTTCAGCTCCCATCCGGAAGTCATTCTCAATTGTGAAAATGGTCTGAGAACTCAGAAATTTAAGCTACTCTGTGTTGCTTAGGCCCTGCCCTCAGGGAGGAGTCTACCTGAGTGTCCTGAGTTAGACACTCAGGAAGACTCCTCCCTGAGGATGGGAGCCGAAACGTCTTGATTCTGAAAACAGTGTCCAGATGACTACGACTGAAACCTTTTCTACGATGGAACACTCCTGGACGAATGAGGGACTACACCGTCTTAAACTCAAACAATGTCAACTTTGCATTAAAGGTGACATAATTGACTGAATGACACTAAATGACAACAGTCATAAAGACACCTTCATGTTCATGACAGGTGTCATGTCTTGGTTATGACGGTGTCACGTCAGTCTTATGCAACCCCTTCAAATAAAGTGTTACCCACAGCTCTATAGTAAGATTGCATTTTCAGAGAGTTCTCATGTACACACTGCGTATGTGCATGCAAAAGAACAAGTATGTGTGTCTCTAGAAAAAGATTTAGATTTATATACAGTAGACTATATGCATTTCCATATACTGTTTTAACCTCTGAAAGAAGTAAATGACCCATGATAAACGTTGTGGTATGTGTGAGTGTGTGTACTGACTGTCTGAGCAGGGCCTTGTAGAAGGGTCTGGTGAAGAAAGCATCCAGCAGGTACTGGTGGATCAGAGCCAGGCCCAGGATACGACCACTGAAACGGAACCTGGACTCACACGCACAAGGAACATTAGAATTAACAATAGAATCAGTTAAACAAAGCGTTGACAGTCTCACATGAACAAGTAAAATGAGCCAAATGTCTCTGTTGACGTCAATGTCATGCAGCTAAAGGGCATGAAAGTAATTTTCCATCCTATTTATTATAATACATATTTATATGCAACACATACTGTATATAAACTTATGTCTATATCTTGATCAAGTGGAGCCACAGGGCAAACTATAGAGGTTTTCAGTAGTGCCCTTAATAAAGTACAGTATTTACTATAGGAGATGAATTATTTATGCAAGTAATGATTATGGATAAAAACTAGGATCTGTGCCAATTTCAAATTAAGTGTATATTTCCTCATTCATTTCTTTATGTTGTTTTGCTTACTGTTATTCATTGTTATATTGTAGATGCTGGTTCTGGTTTTGCTACCCCACTTTTTGTCTTTTTAAAAATAAACTTATCATCATACAGTCCCCGCAATCAGGTGATTATATTTAAGCAGCCTATATCAGTGAGTGTTTTACTATTTTCAGCAGCTGACAAAAACAAGAAATAAAAAAATTGCACATTTTAAATTACACCTTTTTTTTCTAGGGGAGGATCCCGAGACCTCGCAGCAGCATCGCATAGAAAAAAGAGAGCCATTATTATTATTATTATTATTATGGGGATTTGTTTTTTGTGTTATATTGTATTATCTTATTTATTTATATTGTATATTTTTGTATGAGAATGCTGTTTTCTACTACTTTCAGGGAGAGGGAGAAAAAAGCTATAAAAATTTGGTAAAAAAAAAAAAAAAGTTTTCCTTTACTGATATTTTACTCCATAGTCTGTTAAGGGTGTTGTGGGTGTTCATTAAACTGTGTACTGAATGACTACAGTAAATGAGTAAACACAAAGTGTCACAGCCCTGTCCAGTACACAGTACATATAGTTATAGTATTCTGGTTTGTTGGAATAAATAGAGAAATTGTACAATCATAACAGTAACACTTAGCGCCAAAGTTGCAGATGATAAACAAAGTAAAACCAATTCTTGAGTTTCTCATTCAAGACTTCAAGGCCACTTACACTGCCTCACATTTCAGGGTGTACGCACATGCTTCATAGTCAACAGTCAGTAATTTCAGTATGTTTCGCAAAACACTGATTCACTGTGTGTGTGTGTGTGTGTGTGTGTGTGTGTGTGTGTGTGTGTGTGTGTGTGTGTGTGTGTGTGTGTTGTATTGCACAGCTTACCATTCCAGATGATTCTCAACAAATGCGGACATGGGGCTGATTTGAACAGTGTAAGTATCGTTAGCTGAGTATTCAAACAGTCCGTAGTATGGATTGAACAACTCCTGAGACAAGAGGAAGAAGAACTCTCTGGACGGACCACTGTAGTCCAAGCTGAAGAGACAAGAAGACAGAGAGAGGACACATTTTTACACATTTGGTATATTACAGTTAAACTGATAATATAGCCTTCTTTTGGCCTATTAAAATTATTTTAAAAAATAGATCTGCTCCATTTATCCACCTCCAACAAAAAGGGCAAAATACAGCTTAATTAATTGACTGAGTCTATTTTAGATTCCAATAACTATAAATAATGTTTCCAAAGGTTTATACACCCCACCAAGAATATATTCTTTGTCCGAAAAACAGAATACACAAAGTTTAAAGCAGCAGCCATCGATGTTTCTGGCCACAAGCTGTTAACACAACACTGACATATTATCATCTTAGAAATTTGTTATGGTGAATGTGTTAGCAAACAGTTGCCTATTTACACATCTAGCAGACACAGAGCAACATTAGCATTCATTTGGAGTCATGTTTGTGTCCACCTGATGAATGTATGTACAATATTCACACTCCTTTTAGCTCTGGTTTGGTCTCCACCAACGCTGGCTCTATATTTTATTTTACCTTATAGATTCTATAAGGGCTCATCATTACGCATGAACCCTTTAACATTTGACTTAGTCATTTGATCCATCATTTATATAAAAATATTGAGTAGTGCAGCTTTAAAGACATTGTAAACAGTACTAAAACAGGCTGGCTGGGAAAAAGCTTGCAAGAATAGCATAACTTACTGCACTGTAACACATTTAGCTGTGTTACCTCACGTGGTCACGTGGTCATGTGTGTGTGTGTGTGTGTGTGTGTGTGTGTGTGTGTGTGTGTGTGTCTCTTACCCCTCCTCTCCCAGGAAAGTGACGTAGAGTTTGTTCCTCTGCAGCTCTTTGCGGGAGTACGCCATCACCTGATTAAAGGTTCCCTCCAGCAAGTGTTCCCTCCTGATCAGCAACCTACAACAACCAGGACAGCTCACACATCACACTGGGACTATTCCCATGCAGGGCAGTAGCTTCAGACCCCCCCCCCCAAAAAATATATTTTTTGACCAGACACCAAAAGAAAAGTCTATAAAATCTTTGAATGATTTGGATTTTTGACATCTTATTTATTCAACTTTTCAGTAAAATTTTCCAACATGTAGCTTCATGTCTAACTTCAGTTTCAAAGCGTTCCCTACAAGAGCAGGAATACAATTCTTGTGGGGAAATAGTTAATTCCTAAAAGTATTTACATTTGAATGTATTGTTTACTGGAACCCAAATTCCCAAAACACAACTTTCAGAGGACATTACCTCACTGTCTTCTAGTAGCTATGGCCCTGTCTCCATGGACAAAGCACAGTTAACATATACTAAAATATAACTGTACTATACTACTATTACATACGTTGTCACACAATAGATCAAATATCATAAATAAGATGATGCAGATCATTAAACATATATTTGGGACCAGATCATGATTATCTTATAAATGTTAGGGAAAGCAGTGTGAGCTGTGTCAGAACTGTGATCTGGATATTTCCTACCTACTGTCTACTGTAACTGCTACAATCTAATGGGAGCATATACTAATACTGTATTAAGGCTGTCAATCTTTCACTTTTATTTTGATGGTACAATAAGTTGTTTCATTGGTGTAATTTGAGTCTTACTTGATCTTGCCTGGTCCCTGGCCGTAGCCCTTGGCTTCTAATTTCCTGTAGAAGTTTCTTAGTTTGGCTTCAAAGTCTCTGCGGTAAGGAGCTGGAGCCCTGGCCCTCTGCAAGCCTACACACACACACAGTCAGAACAGAAATAAATACAGAAATAAATGAAAAGTATACAAGAGAAGTTAATATAAGACACTGCAAAAGGTCTTTGTATAAAATTAAGTGATTTAAAAGTCAAGAGTGATTCTGGGAGCCTGAGATTGAGAGGTAGGGAGTTTCATAGCGCCTAGACAAAACACGCCAGGAGCTTAATGACTTTTTGCACAAGAGGTAACAATTTCTGTAACACAGTGGTGGAGGAAGTACCTTTACTTAAGTTAAAGCACTAATACTATATGTCAAAATAATCCATTAGAAATAGATTCCTGCATTCCAAATGTTGCCTCAATAGAAGTACAGAGGTTTTATCAACAAAATGTCACTGAAGTATCAAAAGTGCAAAGTGCTCATTATGTGGAATGGCCCCATCCAGAGGGTTATATTATTCAGGGTTCCCACTCTTTTCTAGAGATCATTTTCCAGGACTTTTCCAGGACATTTTCAGTGATGATCTAGCTTGTATGACAGACAGGGATCGGGTCATTCACTAATGTGTTCCTCCCTGTGGAAGTCTGCAGTCTATGGCTAGAGGACGATTGTTATTATACTTTTATTTTTTTTACAGTATTCCATCATGTTTTATTTTGTTTCTTTTGGAAAGCCCTTTGTGCTCTATGCTTGCAAGTGCTATGTATATACAATTTATCATTGTCATTATTATTAATTTATAACCTGAATCCCTTTTTTCTTATGAATTATACTAACCACTGCTGCCTGAACACCAATAACTGAATTATAGCCTGAACACCAATAACTGAATTATAGCCTGAACACCAATAACTGAATTATAGCCTGAACATCAATAACACAAATAGTAGCCTACAATTTTGCCTACTGACAAATCTAGACTGAACTTTACATACCTTAATGTAAAGTTAGTCGAGTTTGCTAGGATTATTCACTGCCACTGACTGTGTATCACACCAAACTTTCGCCCCTTTACTAGTAATATTACGTGGAGTCTTCAATGAGGCTAATCACACCCACTGTGAGCTACTGCTACAAAAATTAAACATTTCATGTTGTGTTATGGTCCATTTTACCTTAACAATGCAGCACTGTGTTTGAAGGGACAATGCTAGCAAAGTAAAAAAGTATGTTTAGCCAGTATTTAGCCAGTGTTTGACTCTCATACAGTTGGGCTCCCATTCGTTGTTTTGACCCCGGCTTCCCATTCATTATTATCCAACTGTCTCAACAATGCCCAACACACATTTGAAACCATTGCTCCTAGTCAGAGTTCAATCACAAACCTTAAACCTTTGCAGGCAAAAAAAGCTAGCAAGCACGTCAACTTAATAAACTGAACCAAGCATGCTAACCAATTTAACATTATTCAACCACTTAAAACAAGCTGGGAAGAAAGCAACGTTTATCTATTAACCTACTAAAAACTAGGAAAATAGGAGGTTGTTGAAATTATTTTCCAGGACAACACAAGAATTTCCAGGACATTTTACTTTTTCTCTCATTTTCAAGGTGTTTTCCATGACTGGAAAATTTGTCAACTGTTTTCCACGTTTTCCAGGATGCATGGATTATTATATTATTGGATTATTATTACTGATGAGTTAACATTTTAGCAGCATTTTAATGTTGTAGCTTATCAAGCTGGACCTAATTTTAACTACTTTATATACTGTTGGGTAGTTCAAATTACAACAATGCATTATATTTTATAAGCTGATATGTTTTGTATGAACACATTTTAAGTAAATAATTAACAACTTTCAAGCAACTGAAAAGTAAAGTTAGTGGTGAAAAATATACAATATTTCAATATTTTATGAACAGAAACATAGTAGAGTAGAAGTATAAAGTAGCATAAAGCATAATATATGAAAAAATGTTCCACCACTGATGATCATGACTTTGGTTAAACGTTCACGTCATGTCAGCTGTAGGCAGGAAATGGTTTTCTGCATTCAGGGTGTTACAGCAGTTAAGTTGTGATGAAATGATTGTAAAGTGTGAGCCAGCTTTTCATTAGTCACCTGACAACCAAAACGACAACTGACTGACATCTTTAATGGCAGACATTTTGACAAGTCACAGCAGGAAAAGCACAGGTGTAATTAGCAAATTTAATAATAACTGCATTCCATTTAGGTTCACAAGTTCCAGGGCCCTGGTGTTGTTTATACTGGCACACTGACATGGTTAACTGGGCCACAAAGATGGAACGCAACCCTCATTAAGGTTTTTAATTATACCTGTGCTTTTCTAGCTTCTGGCTAGCTGGTACATGTTTACCTTTAGCCTAGAAATGACCAGTTAGGTCACTCAAACAGGAGAAGTAAATCAGCGGGATTTACTTTGTGTAAAATAAAACAAAAACTGTAGCACAGTAAGTAGTGACCGCAGTGGATTTCAGCCAATACAGCTTTGGTTCAAAAGCTGAGCAGGTTCATAAATGGCTGTGTTGGTTAGCTTTCTACTGGCTTTAGCAATGTACACACTGTTCGCTCTGCAGCTCCAATAGCAGAGTGACAAGAGAGAAAAACAAAGACAGAAATATACAAATCACATATATTTGATTTATATATATCGCTTTTTCATATATTGTCGTTCGAGTAAAACATATGGGGAACAACCATGTTAGCTTTTCAGACCTGTTCCCCAATGTGTCAGTGTGCATCACATGTTGCTGATGTAACGTTTATAGCCTGCAAGTTTATTTATTCATATATTTGGACAAGTAACTTGTTATTATGCTGGATGTGTTTTCCCCTTACTCCAGTCCTTACCAGAAAACTCTTGATGGAAAGCCCTGAACATGCATTGCAACTGTTGTTTCTAAGATTACACAGCAATTTATTTGGAAGACATTTTGTGTATGATTTCTTAGCACTAAGACCAGGTAGGCATATTAATCGACTAACTGTTTCCAGCACTAAAACAATAAAGGAAAAAAATGACTAAAATGTGACTAAAACTAATAAGCATTTTCATCTAAAGACTAAGACTAAATCTAAAACAGCTGCCAAAATTAACATTGAGTCCAATAACTGAAAGTTATTTACAATTTTGTTATGCTATTTCTAAATTACAAGAACTGTTCCGCAAGAACACAAATCTGTTCTTTGCATTCTTGGGTTTGAGAAACGCCCTCTGTTTATCCAGTATAGCACAACTAATGAATGAAGCACAATTACAAGCCAGGCTTCCCTGTGGTGACTCAATTTCTCTTTATAGAACCTCTCATCAATGACATACATACCCCAATACACATACACATACACACACACACACACACACACTCTTGTGGCCTGCCTGAGGTCTACTGTAGCTCATTAAGATAACATTAGTGCACCCTAACATAGCACCACGGGCTCTGTCAAGCAGCAGTGATTACCTTTATGGGGTTTCTGTGTGTGTGTTAGTGTGTGTGTGTGTGTCTAACAGAATCCACAGGATGCTTCAGATAGTGTGCTAGATTGGTGTGCATCTTCACTGTCAGCAGGGCTTCACTTGCATATGTGAGGAACTATGTACCCACTGATTACTGTGATGACACACATGGTGGCTTCAGATGACATGGCAGATAACACACATACTGTATGTAGGTGAAGGATGTGTCTGGAACCACAAAGCTTCCTACTACTATTTGTTTTTATGTCCCAGCTGCCCACTGACTGAACCTGTTATGATCATGTTATGAATTATGAAGTAATTATAATGTTCTCTGCGTGTTCTCTAAATACCTGTTTCACAATAATGCTGGCATACTGGCTGTACATAACAATAATTTCTAATGATTTAACTAATTAAATTAATGTCACCTAGACCCAGATAAGCAGCAGAAATAGACAGACAGATTAACCAATTAAAAACGATTCATTCATTTAGGTTCATTAAGTTTTTGCTAAAATCTTCACTTGTCTATAATAAGACGATGAGCTTCCTAGCTACTGTAGCTAGCAGTAGTGACAGTGTTTGCTACAGGATTTAACAGCCTCCTGCAGCACAGTCCTCTGTCACAACAATACCACTTTTAGTTTGTACAGCTGGTGTGTAATGTCTCCAGACATACAAAATCATTTTAGAAATACTTACTGCCTACAGTAGGTAAGAGAATATATTTGAGACCTGCAGATACCCTGATACTTGGGATGCAACTTTTTATTCAAAATTTGAACAATCATTCGAGTGAGGGAAAAATTAAATATTCAATATGTAATGATCTGTTCAAATTCAATACAATAGTCAATAAAATTCAACAGTAAGCACAAAAGGTCTGCGTATGGAGGAGGCTTGTTGACGTCGCCTATGATCGAAATCAACGTGGCACCGAAAGACATCGCCACTGGTGTGTTCACTGTTGCTTTACCTGGTCCGTGCTTGTAAAATATCCACTGTGTCAATGTCTTCTAATACCAGATAATGCCTATCTCTGTGTTTTTCTGTAAAGTGCTAAAATATGTTGCCAAATATACTTTGGCAGCCATTAATACCTGGGCAGTCCACCCAAGTAAAGTGGGAAACACGGTTTATTTTGTCCTTACAGGTACTACAAATTGCGAGCATGTGTGTGTGTGGCTGTGACAAGTTGGTTACTGTCTGTGCCGCTGTGCTCATGACGTGAACCATCGTGCGGCGCAGCATTCAGGTAAATTTGACCGGCACAGAATCGGATTTATGAGACTGATTGGCCCCGGTCACGGCCAATCAAGCTGAAAACCATCCGATTCCGATCACCGGCTGATTGATCAGTGCATCTCTAGCAGAAACGACACAGAATGTATAGAGAATATAGTAAAATTTATAATTTACAGATTCCATTCACATTTATAGAGAATTTTACAGGAAGCTGTAAAAAAGACAGTTCCTTGTTGTAAGGTCATTATCATTCATTAATTGTCTGTAGGAAGGATATTTAAAGAAAATAGTTTACCAACTGTGTGCTTGACACCCGTAAGAAAGAAAGAAAGAAACAGTGAACTCCAAACATTTATGATTGGCTGGCTAGAGGACCTACCAGGAGAGTTCTGTGGTGAGGAGGTGGGGGAACAGCGAGGAGAGAAGCTGAAGCCAGGGTGGATGGGGTGAGGCGGAACATAAGACATGATTTCCTCTTCATATAAACTGCAAGAACATGACACAGAAAAGCATAGAGGACATTATTTCTCTGAACTACATAGAGTCCAAGCATTAGTTAGTTAGTAATTTGATAGTACATTACTGTAAAAGGAAATAGATGTTGTTACCCAACATGGGTACACTAGGTTTAGTGTGTTCTTTACCTTAACAGGATGACTAGGTCTGCATCACATGACAGCTTCTCCACCCCCTGAGTACCTTCTGTCCGAATGTAGTGGATTTTCTCCCTGAACAGTCAACAAGACAAAGTCCTTATCAGTTATCCTTTTCTATACTGACTTGAGTTCAAAAGGTAAATGAAGTTAAATATTTGGGTTTGGTACTGAGGCACATTCTCCCTGACATCTTGAGCTCTGTTTTCAAGAAAGATGCATCTGTATTTATGGCATTATAGTCATTTTGTAATCACAATTTACATAAATACAGGCTCCAACCCATCACAGCTTGTAATACTGACTTCAGAAATCCGATTGTGGTGATTTTAGTGCTTGTATGTATTTATTTAGGGAGCAGTGGTGGCTCATGAAGAAATAATTGGTTATGAGCAGTAATCATCAAATCAAGTTTATATGTCAGTCAGCTAGGAGAATTGCTAAGTTAGCTACACAGCTAACTGAGCTAACTAGCTAACAGCAGTTAGTGCGTTATGACCTGACATGTGACATGCTGCCCCCTATGTTTTTGGAGTATGAATTTGACAAGTGGAGAGTACTCTCAATTCTTACATATTGCCTCTTTAAGAGTTTGAGTTTGGCGATATTTCTTAGCTGGAAAAAACAACCTTTCACAACCATGTTAATTTGCTTGTCAAATTTTAGAGGACCGAAGATGACACCAAGGTTCTGGCATGGGCATGTAGGTTTGTAGGGGCCCTAGGTGATTAGCTATACCCCCGATGGAGTTGGAGGGACCAAGTAAGACCACTTCGGACTTACTATTGTTTAAATGAAGATGTGAAGTGTTGTTATTTTCACCAGGTTCTAATGGGGGGTATAGCTGTGTGTCATCTGCATAGCAATAGCAGGAGATACTGTATTTATGGAAGATTGAGCCTAAAGGGAGCATGTATAAGGCGAATAATATAGGCCCTAAAATGGAGCCGTGAGGTACTCCACAGGTGATGGTAGCAGATGAGGAGAAGAGGTTTCCAGTTTTGACAGAAAAAGATCTGTCTATTAGGTAGGAGGCGAACCACTGGAGGGTGCTACCCTGGATACCGACCTGGCACTGGAGACGGTTCAGCAGAATAGAATGGTCAACCGTATCGGAGGCGGAGCTAAGGTAGTAGATCGTTGGAGACTTTAAGTAGAGCTGACTCTGGGCTGTGAAATGCTCTTAGACCTGACTGAAATTTCTCCATAATATTGTTAGTTTCTAAAAAGGACAAGAGCTGAGAGTAGACAATTTTTTCCCATGACTTTAGACAAAGATGGCAACTTAGATATAGGCCGGAAATTATTTAGAACACTTGCATCAAGGTTAGGCATTTTAATAACGGCATGTTTAAAGTGAGAGGGAACAGAATCATCAGCTAGACTACTGTTTAGGATGAGTGAAATTGTAGTACCTACAGTGTTGAACACTTCCTTCAACAGGCGTGTAGGAACAATGTCCAGGGGACAAGCAGTCGGCTTAGTGTGTGAGAGACTATGTCTTTAATATGAGCAAGAGACACAGGCTCAAACTTACTTAGGACTGTGGAGCAAGGAGGGAGGACGAAGGGGTTGTAGGGAGGAGGTGAAATTGCAGATCGGATGTTATCAATTTTACTTGTGAAGAAGTTTAGAAATTCATCACACGTGACTGGTTGACACAGAGCAGGCAGTAGCAGCAGGGTTAAGGACTGTGTTGATTGTGTCAAATAGTACTTTGGGAGAGTGGGAATTTCTGGAATTAATCTCAGCAAAGTATTTTGCCCTCTCTGCTTTGACCGATTGCTGATACTTAACAAGACAACTTTGCATCATGTCAAGTGAGACTTGAAGCCTGGTATTTTTCGATTTTCTTTCTGCTTTCCGACATAATTGCCAAAGAGCGCGGGTGTCCTTGTTCAGCGAGGGTTGAGTTTTAGTTTTAGGTTTCCTGAATTTGAGTGATATCTACACAAGTTGAGTTGCACCAGGCAATTAACTGCTCTGTACTCAGGCAGGAGGAGTGGGCCGCAGTGTAGTAGGATAGGAAAGAGGCTATGTAGGTGTCAGAGAAATTGCTGTGGAAGGGTTTATTGTACCAGAGTAAGTACAGTAATACACAGCTACAAAGAGTGCCGGACATGGACTCCCAGTTTTAAACATCAAGACTTCAAAACTAGAATAATAATTTGTAGCAATGGAAGTGCACGTTATGTAGTTTCTGAAAATGATAGCTAGCCACCCCCACGGCCACTGGGCTGAGGGGAACTGTAAAAGTCATAGTCAGGGGGGACATACTTCCAAGAGCTGGCTGTGTTCACCAGGTTTCAGCCAGGTTTCTGTCAAAAATAGGAAATCTAAGTGGGTGGAAGAGATGAAATAATTCAAAATGAAAGACTTATTCAAGAGAGACCTTACATTTAGAGGAGCCAGATAACACAGGGTGGCAGGTGATGAGGAAACAGGGACACAATGTTATATGTAAGAAAGGTTGTTTATGTTTGCAGCTTTTAAACTGCCATGTGGGCGGGATAACCTGTCTGTCACAATAGTCTGAATGGGGAGACCAACAGCTGAGGGGGTTAATGACAGGTGGAGCCCGTAGGGGATGTTCTCATGGGAAACAGCACTCTCAGGTGGAACTGTATAGGAAACAGGGGGGTAGTGGGGTGTGTGTATGGACAGTAAACAGTCAGTCACATGGAGCGGACTGTACGGCAAGCATCCGGCTACGCAACATGCTGGGGTGGACTCCATCAGTCCTGAAAAGGGAGCAATGATCCCAAAATAGATTAAAATTATCAATAAAACCAATATTGTGAGCACTGCAGGCGGACTGGAGCCAAGTGTGGAGGCTGAGGATTCTGCTAAAGCGCCCTGCTCCATGGGCCAGTGTAGGACCGGAAATAAAAACAGAATTTCCACAAGTACTTAAAACGTTAAAAAGGTCATTAAAATCCTTTTTACATTGTCATTATTATTAATTTATAACCTGAATCCCTTTTTCTTTATGAACTATATTAACCATTGCTGCCTGAACACCAATAACTGAATTATAGCCTGAACATCAATAACACAAATAGTAGCCTACAATTTTGCCTACTGACAAATCTAGACTGAACTTTACATACCTAAATGTAAGTTTGGCTAAAGATTTCTCTATCTCTCCCTCGCTGCAACTGACACAACCCCTATTCTTTATGCAAATGACTGCGATGGAATGACATGCAATGAACCTGAAAACACAAAAAGGGAATTAAGTAGTAAAAATTGTGTATCTCTGAAAAATACCCAACAGACTGTTGAAGCATCACATTAGCTTCAGATGAATATGTTTTTGCATGGAACAACCATTGTGGACCAGGAACCCTCACTACATACATACGATAAAAATCAAAGTAGACTTCAATATTTCTAAATCAATTCTTTAAGAAAGAAGCATACCTCAGCACATGGTTTCTGCTAAGGCTGGGCTGTCGCTCCTGCAACATGTCAAATATGTTCGGCTGTCGAAGGAACGCCACTATCTTGTCATTGTAAGCTAGCGAGAGAGAGACAAACAGAGAAGCAGTCAGACATTAGCACAGCCTTAGTCTAAGACAACAGTTAAAACAATGTTTTGTCTTAGGTTGATCGTAGCTTCTAATTTATGATGAGACGTTATGACAGTGCCTACACGGAGTGGTCAGTTGTTGTGAGTCAGTGTGATGCTGGCTTCGTATGGCGGCTACCAGGCTGTTTCCAGGCCTGGCCATCAGAGAAGCCCCACGACTCCTGGACACATCAGAGGCCTGGGAACAAACACCAACAGGACACACTTTCACTGAGAGACAGCTGTTGTTCAAAGAAACTCACAGTTTGACACTATAACCCTCCTGTCCCCCCAAAAGCTTTGGGGGATGTAAACAGGAAGTATAATGTTGCCATGGATTCAGTGAGTTAGCTGTGGGCTGCAATGTGAGCCCGATGTGTTGCAGGGATTTCAGGAACTGAAAGAGAAGCTTTTCATACAGTATAAAACAGCTGTAGACAGCAGATACTGTAAGAATCACCCACATTCATTCACAGATCAGTGCAGAGACTGATTTACTGACTTTCCTGCTTTAACCACTTTAGAAGATATTTTTTTGGTTGGAGAGTGTTTAATTGAAATTAATTATTTATATTTTAAGCATTAATCTGTTGTTGCAGCACGTCTGCAGCATTAGAATAAACTGCTATTATCCTTTTTATGTATCATTTTTCAAAACGAAGTGGAGCATTGTTTACCTATAGTGGTGAGAAAAAGTGTTTGCCCCCTTCCTGATTTCTTATGTTTTTGCATGTTTGTCACACTTAAATGTTTCAGATCATCAAAGAAATTTAATTATTAGTCAAAGATAACACAAGTAAACACGAAATGCAGTTTTTAAATGAAGGTTGTTATTATTAAGGGAAAACAAAACCCAAACCTACATGGCCCTGTGTGAAAAAGTGATTGCCCCCTAAACCTAATAACTGGTTACCTGCCTACCTCCCTGCTTACCAACCTGCCTGCCTGCAAGCCACCTCCTAGCTTCCAAGCTAACCTCAACCAGCCAGGCTCATCCCCATTCTCCATCTTGCCTGTTCCCTCATCAGCCATCATCCCCATTCACCACCCTCCTTCCCTTCATGAGCTTATCAACAAACCATATTACCAATCATACCTCATTTGTCTGTGACCTGCATTTGGGTCCCCTTGTGTTGATGGTAACAAAGCGTTAGCCACATTAGTGTATGGAGAGCATCTCCAACTGCATTTATTGTGCTGCTTTTCACAATACTTCGATACTCCAAAAATGAAGGGAGCACAGGACATTCCAGTCATGCTAGAGTTATCTCTTAGGAAAGGAAATCTGTGTGGATTCAAATGTAACTAGTGTGAAACTCTGAATCGATAGTACAGGTGTGTGTGAGTACCTCCCCGGCACTGTAGCTGCGTAATCTCTGCAGGTGTTGCCTGTGGGCGAGGTGGCCGGGCAGCCGGCCGTTCTGCAGAGGGATGCGAGGGTCGATGAAGGTCGTGGCTCGACTGTTGTGGTCCACAAAGAAAGACTGAGAGAGAGAAAAAAATGGACTGAAACTGTCAAGTATGTATTGTAAAATAGTGATTTGAAATGATCTGCCATGTTTCAATTAACAGATTCTGGATCAAATCTTTTTAATATTATTTTTATTAATTATTATTTATTTTTCTTTATTATGTTTTCTTCTCTTTTCCTTCCATACATTCATGCACACATTCATTCACTTGCCCTCAAACCACGTATCAACACTCAACCTGAACTTATCAGACAATATGTCAGTCGGATTGTTACATGACCTATATATCCTCCTTCCATATGTAATAGCCCTGTTTTCTTTTTTTAACTGACACTTTAAGTGTACACACAATGGGCCTCATGTACGAACCACACGTACGAACAGATTAGCTCTTAAGTGGCATGCACGACCAATTGAAGAGAATTTGTAGCATTCACCAATTTTCTTGTGCTTGTAATTTTCTCTGAGGTACAAACAAAATTCACGAGTGATCCAGACCTGTCGTACGAGTCATGTACAGATAGATGTACAGATTTAGAGCTTAAATATGATATCGAATAACTAAAATGAAACAAAATCAATACTCTGTTCACCAGATCATCATCATTATTTTTTAGTGTCTACCTTCACGTCAAAGCATTCACTCTTTATGTCTGTCACAACGTTGATGACGTTGGCAGCTGTACTATTAATATTTTCTAATTGTTTCAGGTCTGCTACTTACACCGCTAAAGTTGTCATCTTTTTGTCTGCTGATTTCTGACAGCAGGACTTGTGACTTTAAGGTGTGAAATTCTTCTTTTCACTCTTTGGTAACAATTTTGTGAAGGAATCCTGCCCACAAATGTGGCAAAACAGATGACCTTATATGGAAATTTTAAGGGCGCTGATTATGCTAATGATCAAATCTCATGAACACACACCTCCTCAAGAACAGGTGATTGTAGACTGTAATGAGTAATTAAGAACAACGAGTTTGGTGAATCTGTGAGAATGGTGTGTTTGGTTAGTCTGTCCTCTTCCAGGTCTCCATGGTGGAGAGGAGGTTGCGTGGCTCAGGTCTGTTTGACGACACCTGAAGTTGCTCGACGTCCTCCTGGATCCATTCTTCATACATGTGTACAATCTATCTATAGTTTCATCATCCTGATTGTCAACACTGTAATTTTATTATGTTGGTCTATTCTGTACACATGACATCTATTTCCTGATCCCTCCTCTGTTGTTCTTCCTGAGCTTTCTTCCATTTTCTCCCCGTTAAAGTTCTTCCTCATCAAAATCGAGGGTCTAAAACGGTCTGTATGCTGTACAGATTGTAAAGCCTCTTGAGGTAAATGAGTGATTTGTGATATTAGGCTATATACCGTAAATAAAGCTGAATTGACTTAACATTTTGTACATTTTGTACCTCAAATATCACAGGGTTCATACTGCTTAAAACAACATATTAAAACAGCTGAACATGAGCATCAGTCCAGTGTTTTGTCCTTGGTTCATTTTGCACACTCCATCCTCTTCGTTTTAAACACTGTACATTTTATATTTAAATGGACTGTACTTATATAGCGCCTTTCTGACTACTCAAAGCGCTTCAACTACATATCACATTCACCAAAGTAACTAATCACTCACACACATTCACACCCCGAAGGGGTCGGTGGGGGTCAGTGTCTTGCCCAAGGACACTTCGACACATGGGCTGTGGGAAGCCGGGATCGAACCGCCTTCCGATTGGTGGACGACCCGCTCTTCCACTAAGCCACAGTTGCCCTATAGTTAAGATTCCTAACTTCCAGTACTTGTTGATTTTTCTTTTCTCTTACTATGATTACAGTGACCGTTATGCACCAAAATACCAAGGCAAATTCTTTGTATGTGAAAACCTACTTGGCAATAAATCTGATTCTACATATGTAACCTACCTTGCCCTGGGGGTCAGTCTTGATCTCCCAGCCTCTCGGCAGCTCCAGCTGAGTGTCTGCGAACTTGTTGAGGAAAACCACCAGGTCCCGGTTATGTTGGTAGCGCTCGAAGTTCCTGGCATCGCGACGCACCTTCAGGATCATGTGTTTCACACAGCTGCTGGTGGTGAACATTCGGTAGGCTGCCTGGAGAGAGAGCAGCTACAAGTTTACTTCTACATTTAGAAAAGTTAATAAAGTACTGTGTCACTGACAGTGGAAAATGCTGTTTTGATCTTATTTTGGCTATCCATTTATGAGTATGAGTATGAGTATGAGTGTGTGTGTGTGTGTGTGTGTGTGTGTGTGGGAAGAAAGGTGTGTGTATCTAAAACAGATGCTTTCCTCAGTTTTGCATTGAATATACAGTTTGCGGTTTTATCCGAGTCTTTGTGCGGAACAACTGAATGTTATATTTGTAGTCGTACCATTCCCAGAGTAAATACTCCTGGTGTGCCTGTAACCTGTAACTAACAGAAACAGCAACATACAGAAAAATTAGTGCCTCCATAGTCTCTTACATTACATCGTGTTATTATATTATGAAAGAATTGTCTATTGTTGTCTTGTCTGTTATTGTCTATCTGGCATTTATTTGAAGCAGGCCATCTATCAGTCAACATTTGACCTCATCACCACATGGAGTTGTAGTTGCAAGGAACTGTTTTCAAACTCTTCCATTTGGATTCATTTTTGACGCTGTGACATCTAAGATTTCAACGTTGACTGCCTCTTCGAAAAAAAATCATATTAAAGGATAATCTTCTAGACCTAAAAAAGACCAAAACCAACTACGTGTTAGTCCGTCTGTCAATACGTTCTGACTTCTCCACTTTGTCTGTGGCTCTCAGCCCCAGAACCATTGATTTCTATTGAAGACGTAAATCTTTAAAAACAGCTCACAAATATGAAGTGTCATTTTAAAAAAAGGCTGTAGTTTCAGTGAGTGTTTGGGGCAGCAGGACGGTGTGTGTGGGACTGAGTCAGAATAAACTCCAGTGTGTGTGTTCATGGTAATGAAGGAACATGTCAGCCAGTGCAACAGTGCGGCTCACTGATGTGTTTTAACAGTTTCTGGACAACAAGTGGCTCAGAGGAAGAAGATATATTCTCAATATATATATTATATATATATTGGGATTTGTTGATAATCGATAAATATAGAATATCAACAGATTAGATGATTTTTTGAGGCTTTTTGCCTTTATTTGATTGGAACAACTGAAGAGAGACAGGAAATGTGGGGGAGAGAGAGAGGGGCTGACATGCAGCAAAGGGCCACTGCTGTAAGGACTCAGCCTTGTACATGGGCGCGCTCTACCAGGTGCTACTGGGGCGCTCCCCGAGATGTCGTTTTTAACCTTTTCATGACATCAGTGTTTGCCTTCTGTTTGCATCAGCAATGCAATGCTTTCGGCAGATGACTATTTGTTGACTTTGTTCGCACTTTGGAAAATGTTTGAGACTGATGAAGTGTACATGCAATTTGTAGTTAGTCAAGTCAGACATGTAAAAGCAGAGACGAGGTTCTTTACTAAAAGTGGGACATCTGCACTGTTATTGACCTCCAGTGTGATGATTGTGATCCAATGGTCTATACTGTTTGCTGAAGAATTGATCAGCTTTCACTTTCACTGGCTCTTTATTGGAAGCCGTAAACCTCCATTAAGTTTAATGCGACTTCTGAATCTAAATGGGCAGCAGGATATAATGATACATGGGTCTAACCCAAATCCTAACAGACTATTTCAACAAATAAATGATTACGGGTCAGAGAGATATACTGTCATGTGATTCTACCTGTAGTAAAAACTATAAAGCTCTAATTTAGCACAATATACTGTATATAGGCAATGTTCTCTGTGTGTGCGTGTGTGTGTGTGTGTGTGTGTGTGTGTGTGTGTGTGTAGTAGTAGTACTCACATAATTGCTGTGCAACACAGTGAAGAATTCTGGGTGTGTGATGAACTTGACGGCAGGAGATTGGAGGAGATGGCTGATCTTCTGGTAATTTACCGGGGAGGCGGGGGCTGCAGACAGACAACAGGGGAATTTCTCTGTATTTTTAGCAGTTTACTAAAGTAGGTTTTGACTAAGGTACAATATGTACCAATAACAAATATAATATTGAATATTTTAAATGAAATTACAGTGAGAAAATGTAGTGCATCAGAAAATAAACAATTGCAAAGTACATTGATACAAAATAGATCCAGTATTTATGCCTTCAGATGGTGAAGACAGGTCAGTAGTCCCACAAATGAGCATGAACACAATCCAAAACACTAGAGGAATGATCTCTTTAGTCTGTTCTGTAGTTGGCATGAAAAAGCAGAGATGGTCACTTTAAACTGTGAGGAGGCTCAGACCCGTACCCGTCTGAGGAGAATCCGAATCAGTCTCTGTACTGCCGCTCCGCTCTAACCTCTGACTCCCACCATCCTCCTCTGTGGCCATGGTCCTCTGGATGTTCTGGTACCTGAAGAAACAGCAAGTCGTCCTCTTACAGGAGTATGAAGATGGAACAAGTTTATTTATTTGGCTTGTGAAGTATTACTGGGTTTGTAAAGGATATCTGCATCTTTCACAAAGACACATTTCACATGTTTCAAGACCTGTTCAGTGCTACTTGTGCTATTGAGCTTTTGTATAATATTATTGCATATTTCTCATGATCTTATTTGTTGATCTGCATTGCACTGCACTTCTTCGCACAAAATGTGCTTCACAAACAAAGGTTGATGGTTTGAGTTTCCTTTCCAGTCACCAGATGTCAGCCTAACTCCACTATAGGACCTGTATGCAGCTTAGAATACTGTACTGACTGCGACGATGCCTCCACTCCCTCATATTTCCTCCTTCCTCATTGTCTTTTCACTGCAAGATTATTATTGTTTAGTTGACAAAAACAACTAAAAACAAAATATTCAGAGGTACATTGATTGCTATAGTTATTGGTATTTGGTATTCAGGTGGGTTTTTTAGTATATAGTATTGGTCAGTTAAATCAGTTGTGAACAGTTTAACACGTCATGTGATGTCAGAAACAGTCACTGTGCAATAACCCTGTAACACTAAAACATCCGCTGTACCTACAAATCACTTATTATTAATTATGTATATTATTAGTTTAAAATATGTATTGTGCAATAACATGTAGATATAATCCATCACTGTCAAATGTAAATCTAAGTAGCCTGTACATACTGTACATAGACTTGTATACAAACATGTACTGTACATAAACCAACTACTGTATGTAGATGAAGAAACTTCTTGCTTTACCCATTCAATATTTATTCCAGCACTCTTTGCACTCTTACACACCATTGCACTATATCCCTGTTTTTTTGTGTTATGTATCTATTTTTTCACTGACTTGTATGTACATAAATAATTATATGTTTATGTTTGCTTATCTTTGTTCAGCTATATGTCTGTGTCTTCCTGAACATAGTTTCTGGGACAGTGCAGAAGTACACTGAGTGCTACTAGACCGGAAGTCAGATTCCTTGTATTTGCAAACATACTTGTCAAATAAAGCTGATTCTGATGTACTTTTTCATATATAACACTGTGAAATTTAACTCACAAGTGCAACACTCTGTTTAGCATTTTAATTCCAAACTCAAAGCAAAATAAAGTGTTGTTTTGATAGCTTAAAAATATTCAGGCACTTAACTGGTGTTTTCATTTTTAATTATTTTAAAATTATATTCATTTTATTTGATTTTATTCTGCCACCATGACAAAATATTTGTCATATTTACCCATTTAGTGCTTAAAGAGAAACAAATATGCTAAATCAGTTAGAAATATTGCCAACACATGCCACGTGACTGATATAGGCTACAGTGTCTACTTTGAAATAGTATTAAACAAATGCAAGAGACAGGCCACATAGGAGAAGATAAATGAAGAGATACATTTCACAATACATTTTCTCAATTTAGTTGCAATTCTTGCTGTTTGATAATATTGGTTGATACACGAGTGCCTGATGATCATTACAGTTGGAGCTCTCTCTCTGTATTCTCAGTCTGACCTCCTGTTGAGTTGTTCCATCTGCTGGGTGGATCCTGAGCGGGGGATGCCGTGGTTACACTTGCTGCTGTGGCTCGGTCTCTGCCAGGTTGTGGTCCGGTTGACATGGTCCACATAGAAAACTCTGCCATGGCTGTCGATACGAGCTTCCCAGTCTGTGGCAACAGAGAGGTGGGGGAGTGACAAAGTTATTAGCTACGTTTCTATATCACTGTTAAGAATGTGTTTGTCTATCACATCTCAGTGAGCTAGATGTAAGCAAACCTCCTCCTGAATGTCATTAACCCTAAAGATAAATGAAAAGAAGCTCAAGAACGGATTTGAACTGGCTGGTACTGCCCAAATTGTTAATATTCCCTGGTTGTCAAACAATATTCATACTGCCTTCAATGCCTTGTTTTTTCTGTTGATGAATTAAAAAAATCTTAATTACAAAATCTGAAGCTTCCTTTCAACTGTAAACACAATAAGACACATTGCAATATTTTTATCTACAGACAACTTGCTATATTTGAAGGTACCATTTGGTTTATTATAATTCACAAAATATACTTGCCAAATATAGCAAATTCTCATATATTTATTGAGATACATACAGAGACTGTATGTTATATCACTCAAACTCAGGAGTTTAATAAACTAGATATATTACTAAAATAGCATGTACATCCTTACTTTCATAATCACTCACTCTAGATTTCAGCGTACCCCACACACATATTCCAAATCTTTTTGTGTTGACCACCATCCGCTCACAAGGACCGAGTTTCTCCTTTAAAGAGAAATAGGGAGATAGGGTATTTTCCCACTACTTTGATGCTGTAAGTCATAAAACCAAAACTGAGAGGATAACTAATCCCTTCATGCCTGCCTTGAAGATCACCAGGACTTTCGTGTTGATCAGTGGTAGGATCTAAGACTACGGAGCAAATGATTGGAGAATATAAGCTTGTCTTTCCATTATGTAAAACAATGGTTAAAAAAAAAAGAGTACAAAAAGATCAATTCTAGTATAACACACATCCCCTAATAGAAAACACAATGTGTCAAAAACAAGTGAATCCATCTTGGATCACAGGATGGAAATTCATTAGGCTACAAAAATCTCCTTCTTATCAAGTCATTTTGAAACAAGCTGTAAACACATTGACTTGTTATCACCTTACAAAGTTGTTCGCCAAGACTTGCCTATTTACACATCCATCATATACAGAGCAACATTAGCATTAATTTGCAGTTGTGTTTGTGTTCATCTGATGAACGTAAGTCCAATACTCACTGTACTTTTTAATACACAATTCCCCATGTCCCTAAATGCAGCGATTGTGCACCATTTGTGACTGTCTGCCTGCACCCATTCTCTCCCTCTCCCTCCCTTTACTGATGTGCATCTGTAAGCAACCCAGTTACTTTTCCAGAGACTGATACTTCACTACAGCACGATCTGGGCTTATAGGCTCAATCCACTTTGTTCTTTCAGACAGAATATAAAAACACCACAGTGAAGACGACTTGGCACTTAAACTGGAGGTAAGTAATGAATGTACTGTACTTATGACCACTTATATTTAACCACACACTGTCTACAACTGAGGGTGCTTTCACACCTGACCTGTTTGTTGCAGTTCAAACAAGCTCTGGTGTGTTTGCATGTTTGGTTCAGCTTGTTAAGGCCGGTGTGAGAGCTGTCGTTCAAACTCTGTTTTCAAAGTAAATTTTTACTTGCCTCTATACAAGGACTGGCTTTTTTCACCTACGTAACATTGCAAAAATCTGGCTCATCCTGTATCAAAATGATGCAGAAAAACTAGTCCATTCATTTGTTACTTCTAGGCTGGATTATTGCAATTCCTTATTATCAGGCTGCCCGAATAAGTCCCTAAAGATTCTCCAATTGATCCAGAATGCTGAAACTAGGAAAAGAGATCATATTTCTCCAATATTAGCTTCTCTGCACTGGCTCCCTGAAAAATCCAGAACAGAATTTATAATCCTTCTACTTACCTACAAAGCTCTTAAGGCTCAGGCACCATCGTATCTTAAAGAGCTCATAATACCTTATTTCCCCACTAGAACACTGCACTCCCAGAATGCAGGGTTATTTCTGGTTCTAGAGTCTCCAAAAGTAGAATGGGAGCCAGAGCCTTCAGTTATCAAGCTCCTCTCCTGTGGAATCAGGTCCCAGTTTGGGTTCGGGAGGCAGACACCATCTCCACATTTAAGAGTTTGTGCCAAAGACTTTCCTCTTTGATAAAGCTTATAGTTAGGGCTGGCTTGGGTGAGTCCTGAACCATCCCTTAGTTATAGGCCTAGATTGCCGGGAGACTTCCCATGATGCACCTCTCTCCACTCTCCTTCTCTCCCTCTCCATCTGTATGCATTTTTATCCCATTACTGCATGTTACTAACTCGACATCTTCTCTCTCCCGTAGTTTTGTGCTTTCTCGTTTCTCTCCTCTCTCTTTCTGTCACTTTCTGACTGCTTTATAGGAAAAGTGTAATGAGAAAACGTGTTATGAATTGGCGCTATATAAATATAATTTAATTGAATACAAATTGTTTTAATTATTATTTATTAATAACAACAAACACTAAAGTTAATTGTTATGTTTAATCTTCATAAATAATAAAGTAAATTAATCAGAACAAGGACACAGTGTGTCATAAATGCAAAGCAACAAATATTCTTGCATATCGAAAATGGTATGACAATCCCCCCCTCCTTCTCCCCAGAGATTAACTGTGAGTAAGTGATAAATTATTAGTAGGGATGGGTATCGCTAGGATTTTATCGATTCTACTACTTTTATCGATGCTCTTATCGGTTCGGTTCATTATCAATACTCTTCTTCTACAATCGGTTCTTTTTCCATTACTAAATAACTGCTTTAAAAATAAAAATAATAAAAATAAAAACAGAATACATTTTGGATTAGAATTGAATATTTTAAATGTCAGTAAAATAAATCATATTCCTGACATCAAAATACTGAGTGATGTCTGTGTTCTTCATTCTTTCAGTCCTTCCTCCTGTCCTCCTCCCTCTGCTGCTGCTGTGATTCACTGCAGATAAGTTTCCGCTAGTAGAGAGAGGAGGGGCTGGTTTGTCTCACCCAGCACTAAGTTTACAAGAATTTGCCAAATTTTAAGATTTGTGGCAAACTAAGATAAACAGTTAGACTACATACAGACAGCTTCGTTTTAGCTTGTTTGTAACAATTCGCTATTAGCTGAGCTAGCGTGCTGTGCTTGTGTAAAACATAGCCAATTAAAATATCGCTTTCTACATGTTTGCTGCTTGTTGAACAGGTGTATTGATTGAAGTATTGCGTTTTACTGTCAAAGGTTTTATTGCACTTACTTACAGTAAGTAAAATATTTGTAGATTATAGCTTAAAAATGATTAATTTAAAAAAGTTATCACAGTCTCTCTGTCCCTCCTCTCCAGCCACATTCCCTATTCCCCAGCTCCCTTCATTGCCATTTTCCATCCATCCACCAGATGCCCTTGGACTTTCCCTCCTTTCCCATCACCTGATCACCTTTTGCTTTCAAGCTTCTGTGAACTGAACCTGCCTGGCTGTGTGTCTGTTACCAGTTTACCTGCCAGCCTACCAGTAAGCTATTTTTGGTCATTAAACGACTAAAGTCATCCTGCTGCCTCTGTCTGCATTTGGGTCCTTCCCCTGTTGACACTCTCCCGCACCCACGAATAGTTCAAAAATGACAACAGATTTTGTTTAATGTAATTTCTGTAATTTGTGTGAATTTGTGTTTCCTGAGTGGTTTGGGGAGATTTGAATTCTTGTCATAAAATATATCAGTAGAGGTCAGAAACATAAGCAGGTTGGAATTGGAAAGCTTTTGTTATTGTGGCTATCTGATATGCCACAATTAGGATTTCATTTGGATCTTAAATGGCCTCAGTGTGAATGTGTGAAACAGGGACTGTAGCAGCTTTTATCAACTCTGGCTAACTGCTGGAGGAGGAGAAAGATGAAGACTAGAACAGACAGAAAAACCCTCTGTTATTTGTCACGACTCCTCTGCCCACACAAACACACACAGAACAGCCTCTTATTGCCAGTCCTGACCATATTTAGGGGAGTTAGTATTCCTAATTTGGCTTTGTAGTAGCCCTGCTCCATTTTAATCATGCTGAAGGTGTTTTGGGTCAGGTTATAGGTGAAAGAGTGATCTAATAATGACAATCACTTTTTCCTCTTAGTTTCAACAGAAATTATGATCAGGCTTTGTACTCCTGCTCAAACACAAAGTGCAGCTGAGTGTCACTAGATATAAATGTAGTCCTGTGCCTGTATGTGTTGTAAGTGGATCCAATCCATGGTGTCAGATGACTGAACACATTGCTTATCTGGTGGAAAGTGCTCCAAATTGTGCTGCTATTGACCTCGACATACTTAAAAGTCAAGCAGGAATGTGCTTCACACTATGTGGTTATATTCTGTAGGAGATGGTTAGTGCTATGTGTTGATCTGTTTGTTTATTCCATATCATTTTACACAGAAAACCTTTGGTTTTTATCCAAAATGATATGACAAAATAATTATTTTGAATTCATCACTTTGGGCTCTGACAACGTCTCTTTACATTAAGAGCATTGTCCAGGGTTCTGACCAGACTGGTTGTCCAGTGTTGTGACTGGAATTCACACTTTGGCGTACATGGATGGATGAATAGATACTTTATTTATCGCCTGGGGGAAATTCTCATGTCACAGCAATACAAGAACGAACCACACAAGAATAGTGCAAAAGAACAAATATCAAAACACAAGTACTAAACATAAGAGTTAAATGTATAAATGTATGTAAAATGTGCATGCGTTAAAGTGTGCAAATTGCTGTAAGGTGTGCAAAATGGATGTAATAAGTTAAAAAGATGTATTGCAATTAGCCAGAAGTTAGACAGAATATAATTTCAGGTCCAGTTAGAGTCCAGTAAGACCTCAGCAGCCTCTCAGCAGCCTCTCAGTCGACACTGCGACACAGCGGGGATGAGTTAAAACGATTGCTGACCACCGGCAGGATTGATCTGTGGAATGATCTTAAAAAGAATATCCACTAAGGCAGGGCTTTCAAAGTCTGACACTGTGGGGCCCCTTTGACAAAATTGAGACAACTACGCTCCTCAACAACATGGGCCTTAGTAATCTAAAATTATTGATGGTGAAAAAAAGTAAATATTAATGGATTTGTGTCACACTTATTATTCTTTGTCTTACTTTTATTTGGGGGATGATAATGCTCTAAGTTTTGGAACTACAGTTTCCATAATGCTTTGGGGGGATGTAGACAAGAAGTATAATGTTGCCATGTATTCAGTGAGTTACACTGTGGGCTATAACTTGAGCCTCGTTTTGTTTGTTTACATTTTGGAAAACTGGCATTATTAAAAGTGTGCTGAATTAGCTATTAGCAGTTCCTTTTTGCAGTGTACCCATGGATGTCCAGACAACTATAACTGGATTACTTTGATACTGAAAACTTTAAAACATGATGATTCTCAGGCAAGTTCTGAAGCATCTTTTTTTCTATGATTTCTAACCAGATTTATGGACATTTATTTGTAATCGGAGATAATGATATCCTTGGCAAGTGTAAGTCACATTGAATAAAAAAATATGTGTATCATGTCTATGTGTTCAGATTTATTCAGCATTATGACACACAGAAAGAGATGCAAATTGTACAGGGACGTGGCCATCCACCCACTCAGTCTGTCTAAGTTATTTGACCGCTCTACTCAGGATTACTCCAAGTTTTTGGAGATTGTTGAGTATGTCTCGCAGAAAGTGCTTTTTCGGTTGTGAAGGAAAGTTAGCAGCTAACTGCTGCTAATTGTAGCTGCTGTTAGCTAGTTAGCTCAGTCAACTAGGAGCTCTGAGCACCGGGGGAGTGTTGGTGTTTACACCACTTGCACTAGAGCTTTGGACCTCCGGGAGGAGGAGGAGGTTTTCAGGCCCGGGCTCCGAGCTCCCAATCTGGCTAGAGTTAACTTAGCTAATAGGACCGCTAGCTGCACAGCTAACTGAGCTAACTAGCTAATGGCAGCTACAATTAGCAGCAGTTAGTGGTTACTTTGAAGCTATCTGTCCATCAGGAAACTCCATAAATCACAGAGAGTTGAGACAGAGCAGCAGGAGGACATCAGAGGGAAAACCAGAAAATATTTTCTCTGGAAAATACCATCAGTTTCACCAATATCAGTGAATAATAAAGTTCTAAAAGGTGTGTGTTTTTGTACAGTAATCAGTGAGGCCCAGCCCCCAGAAACACTCCGCTCCAGTGGCATCTATTATTTTTCCAACCTAATTCTTGTCTCACAGGTGGTCTGATAAACAGTAAATTCATCAAATTCAGTGCCCCATATTGCTATTTTTCAAGCTAAGTAGTGCAGCTGTCATATGCTGTTGAGCACACCGGCAAGATGATGAGGTGGTGCGGGCGGTGATCATTTCACAAGCACTGGGTGCCAAGCCCCCAGGAAGTGTGCCGGGCTTTGAAGCTAATTTGACATAGTGGTTTGTCACGTGATGTACTGGCCCAAAACGATGTTTATCATAGACTTACATTGTGAAATGAAAACGGTGGCTAAGAAAATGGCCATTAAGTGAGGGGGGGCTTAAAGAGACAAGAGCTAAAATGGCTAGGAAATTGTCAACTTCTGATTTCGCACAAACATTGCGACATTCAAGAATGTTAGTATATTACTGATCATATGCTTGGTCGTGTGTGTATCTGTCCGCAGCTAATCTCGCATACTACTGGACCCATCAGCCTAATATTTTTTGTGCACATTTCTGACTATGCTCAAGAACCTCTCGTGGTTGTAGTGATTCACAATTTTTGAAAAACCTATTTTATTGACTGAGCCTATCAGAAAGTTCATACTTTCGTCATTTCAGCAGTATTCACCATTTTACGATATGCCTTACAACATGCAAAAGGCAATTCCGGAAATTGGCTAGGCTGAAAACGAGGCTCACCTAGTCTGTTGCAGGCCACATTTTGGCCTTTGTCGTGGCTCAAAAACTGACATCCATTGAAAAGTTGGGTCTCCTATTGAACCGGAGCATCTGCAGATTAATTCCATACCTAAATCCCCGTTTTTGTTATCTCTGCCACCATCTTGACTGTAAAGGAGCCGGGAAGGACAACTGAGTGAGATTCAACTCTTCTTTGTTTGGGAGGGGAGAGGGAGGTAGGGAGGGGTTTTATTGTGTGTGGTGTGTTACAACAAAATGTTCTAAATGAGAATGTTTGGACTTATTGTTCCGTATTGTTTCGTTATTAAGTTCATACAGTTAGGCGAACCCAGGATGCTTGGTTACAATACCATTACACTATTCTGTGCATCACAACAATCACTTGTGAGTTCAACATTTTGCAAAATACACTTATTTGTTTTATTTCCGAGAGTGAGATAAGATGATCCATGCTGATGGTGAGACAAGGTTAGCATAAAACCTGGAAGCATTGGGACACAGGACTGGGAACCGGCTAGCCTGGCTCTGTCTTAAGTTAAAAAATCCACCTATCAACATCTCCGAAGCTCACTAATTAACCCTTTGTATCTTGTTTGTTTAATCTGTACACAAACAAATGTCAAACTAATAATTTGTTGTTTCATGATGAGTTAAGTGCTGGCACTATTTCAGGATGAATAACAGCATTTCAGACTCTCAGTTGGATGATGATGTAACAGCTAAGAGGAGTTTGGGCCTTCCGGCAGCTGACCTTCCTGCTCTAAATCAGCGAAGACCAGCAAGCCATCTAGCCATCCAATACTGAGTGCAGATCCAACCATGAACCAAGCAGCACAGAGCAGTATAAAACTGTACATCTAAACCTATAGAGGTGTGCAAGGAGGGAGGATGAGATGATGACAGCAAACACAGAGGAGATGGAATATGTTTGGAAAGCAAACATACATGACAGCATGCACTTGATTGAGACATACACACTAACAGCCACACTCACAGCAAACCAAATTGTAGGAATGTGACTCCAGAGTAAGACTGGGAGGTGTTGATTCTTACTTGGAGGTAAGGCTTGGTCAGTGGCAGCAGGAAAATGATTTAGGTCATGGCTGGGTCGCAGGACTGGAAGATGGCCAACAGGAGGGGAGAAGCCTGAGCCTACAGGACATCAGAGAGACAGTATGGGATACATTACCATAAGACTAGGGATACACTATACCACCTGTCAGACTAGGAAAAAACTGGACATCGCACACCTTCAGGATGCAGAAATTCCATATTTCCATATAACCATGTAAATCCGGCCTAGTATCCCTGGGAATGACGTTTATATTGGGCAGTTTTGCAGTGCATGATTTTCATCCAGTACCAACAAAGTAATGGGCCCTTTATGTAGCAAGGTGAAAAGAATGGGTGTGGAGGTTGGGTGGTGGATGGGCGTGTAGCTCATTGGATGCATCATACATGAGAGTTCATTGAGTTTGCGTCACACAGTTAACATTAGCATTTTTAAACCGTAACCACGATCTTTCCCTAACCTTTCCCTAAAGTGTTTTAAGTGCCTAACCTTAACCATAGTTTGTTGCATAACCGCAACATTTACCTAACCTTAAAGCAGTACAAATAGATTTTTTTTGGGCCACGTGGGGGCAGCGGAACAAGCTGTTAATAAATTGACAAATCATTGCCTCATGAAGTTGATATGGCTAACATTTACCAAACAGTTGCCTATTTACACATCAAGCAGACACACAGAGCAACATCATAATTCATTTGGAGTCGTGTTTATGTCCACCTGATGAATGTAAGTCCAATATTCATTCTCCTTTTAGCTGTGTTTTTGGTCTCTACCAACTCCTCACAAAACTATCTTGGTCTAACTATCTTGGCCGCTAAAAGCTCCACTATGTTCACCAGCTAGTGAAGTTGTGGGCCATAAAACCAAAACAATGAACTGAAAGAGGCACACACTGTAGAGCTGAGGGGAGTGCAGACTTAGTGATAATTCTCTGTGGTTCCATCACTATAAGCGACACCTTTCACATTACACAAAGTCATTTGACCCAGAAATCATTTTAAAAACATTGAACATAATCTAGAGTTTTGCAAAATCGTCCAATATCAATGTTCTGTCTTGTGATAGGATTGGTAATTCAGATTGAAAGATTCAGATTCAGATTGAAACTGTTTTCTGACATGTCACTAACAGAAGAACCAATGATCTCAAACAAGAAACTATACTCAACTCACTCCATAACACCTAACTATAAGATGCATTGGATTCATTGGCTACTGGCACTCTCTTTGGAATTTGTCTCTGACAGCATTTCCATCTGCTATTAAAATAGCAATTGTGACTGTATGTGTGATCTGGATGAGGGAAAAATGCGTGTTAATGCACACAACATGCTTTGAGATGATCCCCTGGGTTGGACATGTGCGGAGCTCCGCCCAGGGGCTGGACATGTGCAGAGCTGGGGACCTCGGGGCCCGGCGACAGGGCAGCAGGACAGGAAGCCAGCGACGGGGAGACCGGTAGAGGAACCGGCAGAACCAGTGATGCCAGGGAACCCAGAGCTTACCGCTCTGGTAGAACAGGAGGGTGCTGCTGCTGCGATCCAGCAGTGACAGGTTGTAGATGACAGCACATTCGGGGCCTGCTGCGATCCAGCAGAGAATTCAGAGGTGTGCTGTGATCCAACCGGGGAAGGAGGCAGCTGCGATCCAGCGGCGACAGGAGATGGCTGCTGCTGCGATCCAGTGGAGAGTCCAGGGGGCTACTGCGATCCAGCGGAGAGTCCAGGGGCCTGTTCGATCCAGCAGAGAGTCCAGGGGCCTGTTGCGATCCAACGGAGAGTCCTGGGGGCTGTTGCGGTGCAGGAACTGGGGTCAGCCAGGCTGCCGCCTGAGGACCAGGCAGGACTGCTGACGGTTCTGGGGCGCTGGACAGCTGAGTCTCTGGGGCGCTGGGCAGCGGTAAAGTCGAGCAGCTGGGCAGCGGTGAAGACGAACATTGGCGGGAGCCATGCTTCCTCCTGGGGGGTTTCCCAGAAGGCGCCAAGACAGCAACAAGCTGAGGTGCCAACAGGTTAGCAGGCTGGGTGTCTGGGTGATGGCTAGCAGCCTCAGAAGCTGGGACTGGCAGGTGGCTGGCAAACTCCAAGCTAAGCCTAACATCAGAGTTACTGAGAGAATCCATGCAGGGCTGCAAGCTTTGCTTGAGTTGCAAGCACTGTTAACTGCTCTGCCATAGCTGGAAGTTTCAACAGTCTGGGCCTTGACAAAATATTTCCTTCTATCAAAGAATACAAAAATCCTGCGCCTCATGTCCATGGAGCCTTCAGTGGATAAGCGCAATCTCTCATTAATGGAAGTCATCTCCTTAAATTCCTTCACGAGAGATTCGATGTCTGCTGGGTCCATGTTTGGTCAGTTTGTACTGTGTTGCCAAGCAGGGAACTCAGGGGAAACTAGGGGTTGGACCCAAACGCAGACAGAGAAATAAAATAAACAATTAACTGCAGGCTGTGCAGTGACATCAGGAGCATCTTCCACACCTAGCCAAGTTATTTGCCAAAATAAGAAGTGATCACTATGTGGACAAGACACACACGACTAGTATGCATATAAATACTTTTCAAAGCCACAGTAGGATTGTTTCATATTATCTGGGCAAACCTAGATGAATGGCATAGTATGATCACCTGTTCGACAAAGGTGTAAGTCATCTCAAAAGAGGACCTCCTGAGTTTGATATATGTAAATATGGCAATTTTCATATCAAACAGTTCAGGTAAAATGTGTCATCTTAAAATCTACAGTGAAAATTCTCCTGCAAACGTCTCATTAATCCAGAAAAATTATCATGACATTTTATGCTACATTACTATTGAATATTATGTTGTTGTATTGATTTCATTTTTGGCTAAATCAAATAATTGGTTTCCATACATTTACCTAACTCTTTTAGGCTTGTGTTTGTCCTGTTCTTGATTATGCAGCGTGGGTCTGGGGTCATGGGAGTTACACCAGGAGTGACGCTATTCATAAACCATCCCATATTCCCTTGGTGTTTAGAAATAAGATCCAACTTTAGCAATCATAGGAGACATGGGGTGGAAGCCCTGTGAGGTTCAGTAGAAGGGTTGTATCACCAGGCTTTGGAACAGATTAATCAATATCGATGATAATAGACAAGCCAAAAGAATATTGAAATGGGATAAACAACAAAATGGGCCCTGGATAACTGACAATATGTGTTGAACATATGGGTTTGAAGATCAATTCTTTAAATTGGAGAAAATAGATAGATAAATAGATTTTGTATATGTAACGGAGAAGATGTTTCACTAGGTTAAATGTGACTGTGAGAAATGAGATCTGAATTACACCAAAAGCTGGGCACTTATTGTGAATTTAAATATGCTTACTTTACTGAAAATGAAAAAAAGAACATTTTTGTGCTCAGATTGGAGCTGGTAAACTGCTGCTGCATATTGATGCTTGGGTACACTATTTTGGAAGAAGAAAGTATAATTTGTCCAGTGTGTGATCTGGGGGAATTTGGAAATGATCATCAAATGATTTTGTTTTTTTATTGTTCTTTGATCTTTGTTTTAATAACATAAGATTTGGATGAGCTGATAGATATGAATCATCTCATATGACTCATAACAACTTAAATTAAATGAATGCATGGGAGGTCAGGAACTGATACTTTGTATCAGTAAACAGTGGATTATTATTATTATTTAAACTCAGGCTTTTTAATGGTCATTTTTGACATGATAATGACAGACTATAGACATTTACAGACTTCAGCACAGAGCTTTAAATAACTCCTGTTTTCCAGCAGAACTACTGTCCAGTACACACCCACCGCGCCAACACAAACTCCAACAGTTTGAACTAAAAATAACAATTACACAATGAGACTCACTCTGCAGATATCTTTAAATAGCTACGACTCAGCACTTACCACAGCATTACTCAGTCACTTCCTTGTTTACGTCATGCTAGAGGAGGCGGAAGACCCAAATATTGTCTTCCTTACACCCACATTCAAAATAATTTGCATGTATGATTTAAAAAGGAGTCTTAAACTTAGCACAGCAGCTATGGTATTTCATACTTTACAGAAGTTATTTGAAGTAGTGTGAATGCATCCATGGTTTATTTAAGCAAGAGTTGATGGACCAGAATCAATTCTCACAGTGGCACAAATAAAGTCTTGGCCCAGGTTTAAAACAACAAATATACATTAAGGGCTTCCCATAAACACACCATAGTGATCTAAAATATGTAATCAATCAAAAATAATCATATCAATAATATCAAAAATGAATAGAAACGACTGGACCCAATCTGATTTTTCAAAATAAAAAAACCTTAAGGTGGAGTTCTGGTGTGTTTTGATGGGAACAGGAGGGGAAAAAGAAAAGAAAACCATTCGAAACAACACACCTGGCAGGGAGTCTGGCTGTGCGCTGACTGCATTTCAGAGGAGGAAAATTTCATTTTAAGTGACCTACTTTTCTAGCAAAATCCATAACAGTCGTCATGTAAAATGTACAAATACAGTATAAACCATAAGACATATCCAGTAAAACAATGCCAGTCTCATTTGACTGCAGGCAATATGAAGCGGCTAAATCCAATTAACAGTACTTTTTTCTACTGGAACCCAGTGGCTTATTTGTGCATTTTTAATTAGGTTATTTTATTTTTTACTTTTATTAAGAAAAAAGTAAATTAAATCATCATCAAATGCTTCACTACATATACGATCATATGTTTGTCAGCATTGCCTTACCTTCTTTTAAGCCCATTTCACACATAGAATGTGTAACATTTCTGGCTTCATCTATCTATTGAATGTGAATGGCTTTAGGGCTTTCCAACATAGGTCTCCATTAATTAATGACCTTTGAGTGCACGAGGGATGCTCTCTCCCTCATCTCACAGTGAATTCCCTGATACATTTTCTCCTCAATGTCATTATTTAATAAATGGAATTAAGAATGCTGCTGCCCGTTTTACACGGTTTGACAGCACCTGGCATTTTTAAAATTAACAAAAGCTTTGGTTGTGACTGTCACTTACGGTAAAGCTGTGGATAAAGGCAGGTGGAACTACTTGTACTATAATGGCTCATATGGTAAATTCAGGATAATGTACATTTCCACAGCACTAATTCCATCAGTACAATAACAGAGCCATGTCATACCACTCTGCTGCTCTTAATTGCTCTTTTAACACAAATACTGTTTTCATTTATTAATTTTTTCTAACTGCTTCCACTTTGCTGTTTTTTCAATTGCTGTTAAGCTACCGTGAATTAAACTCAACACTTCATGCAGACTTTTCACATTAAAAGCCTGTGGTGTGTCACTGGAATAATAACAGACTTCAACTGTGTTAAATTATAACCAATTAATAAATCAATGATCAATTTAAAAAAAATTACTTGATCATTATGCATTAAAAAACTCAAAGTACAGACAAAAAAGATCATTATGTTTGCCAGTTAATAATGCTATTTCCTTATTCAATCTTTAAATTGTGAATTGTTAACTGAACTTGTAAAATTGCAAAAAAAAAACAAAAAATAATAATAATTCTGCCTTCCTTTGATAGTTGGTACTGGAGAGAGAGGGGGGTATGACATGCAACAAAGATCCCTGGCTGGAATCGAACTGAGGGAGTTACACTTATGTAGTATGTGTGGGCTTCCAGGACGGCCTTCAAAAGTCATTCCAAAAAGGCTTTTAAATTTAACTTTTTGTTATTTAAATTCATAATATGTGGCCTATCACATTCCATCTCACAATACATTTGTTTCCTCTGTTAAAATTTACAGTTTCCATTTTGTGTTTTCTTTCATTTAAAGATGTGTCAGCAGAGTGCCACCTAAAAATAAAATGAAATAGTAGGGGCTGACTGGCCAGACTCTTGCCAAAACATTGCAGCTGACCAACTGAAGCTCCAGCTGTTGTAATGAAGTGCATGTTTAAGTTTTAACACAGAATGAAGCTGAGACTCTAGCAGACAACCAATAACAAGGTAATGTTTCTCTCACCGAAGTTGTTCCTATCGCTGGGCCCCGCCACAGCCGGCTCCCCCTGCTCTCCTCTCCTGGCCTCCTTCCACCTCCCTGTCCTCCTCTCTCCTCCTGCCCCGCCCACCTCCTGGCCCTCTGGTGTGTGGCCAGCGTCAGGTACTGACTCAAAGGCGCTTTCCTCATCTTCATCTTCGTCCTGGGAGGAGAACACGGTGCTGCCGGAGAGTCTGTTGCTGTCCACTGAGGAGAGGCGGGTGTGGCTGCAGAAGCGGCTCCTCCCCTCGTAGCCCGAGTTGCTGTAGCATGATGTGCTGTAACAGGAAGTGCTGTAGCAGGAGGTGCTGTAGCAGGAGGTGTCGCAAAACTCACACTCGTTCTCACCTGGAGGTCTGTAAGTGCTCCCGCCAACTCTTCTTCCTCCTTCGTTACTGGAATCCCCCTCCTCGCTCTCCAGGCAGGAGGGAGAGATCCTCCTGACAGCTGCATGTCCTCCTCCTACTCCTTCACCTTCCAGGAGCTGGTTCAGCTCAGAGAGGCGTTCAATGGAGAGGCTGCGGGGTAGGGAGCGACGGCAGCAGGAGCCAGGACACTCTGGGACCTGCAGGAATACACAAACAAAACATTCAAAGAGGCAATAAGTAAGGCTTTTATTGCCTTGCAGGGTAAACATTAGTTGAACTGACACTGCTGGATTTCCTAAAGGAGAGACGTAAAATGTGAACATACTGTTATTTCTGTGACAAGTGTTTCTAAAAAGCCCTTGCTAAAGTACATTTTTAAAGAAAAAATCTATACTTTTACTATGTTACATTTGGATACTGTCAATGCACCACTGTTAATTATTTATTATTTTATGCATTAATGCACGTTCTGTGTAGAGGAATCCTTATGTCTCTGTATACACTAGAAAAACTTGTATCTAAGCAGCTTCTTGCTGCTGTGGAAAACAATAATACCTTTGAAAAGTTTCAATCTGGATTTTCTGGAAATTCTGTGTCAGCATAATAACTTCATGTCATCCTTTTCCCATATCAAGTACGGTGTGCCTCAAGGTCCAATTCTGGGACCAATACTGTTCTCCTTATACATGCTTACTTTGGGTGATGTAATCCGCAGACATGGTATTTCTTTTCATTGTTATGCGGATGACACACAGTTGTACCTCCCTGTCAAGCCCACTGACCTTAGTACGCTGAGTTCTCTGCAGGACTGCCTGTCTGACATAAAAAATTGGATGTCAATACATTTTTTTCAGCTCAACTCAAATAAAACTGAAATCCTTGTTATTGGGCCCCAACACATCACTAAACAAATACTGCCATCTACTGGTAACCTGTCACAACATATCAAGCCTGTTGCAAGAAATCTTGGTGTCCTGTTTGATAACAATTTATGTTTTGAGCAACATATCACTAAGCTTTTCCAATCATGTTTTTATCACCTCAGAAACATTGCAAAAATCCAATCTATTTTAAATCTTAGTGATGCAGAAACTGTTGTACATGCTTTTATCTCCTCACGCCTCGATTATTGTAACAGTCTGTTCACTTGTCTTAATCAAAAAACTTTGACACGACTGCAGACTGTACAGAACTCTAGGCTGCTCTAGGTGCTAGGCTGTTAACCAGGACCAAGAAGTACGACCACATCACACCTGTTTTAGCCTCTTTACATTGGCTCCCTGTTTGTTTTAGGATTGATTTTAAGATCTTGTTGATTACTTTTAAGGCTCTTCATGGCTCCAGAATATATTTTAGACCTTGTAATCCCTTATGAACCTTCACATAGTTTGAGATCTTCGGGCAGGGGTCTCCTGTCTGTTCCTGAGTCCAGGATGAAAACTAAGGGGGACAGAGCTCTTCTTGTCTTCATTTGATTGGAAAGACCTGGATGCAGTGGGCTCACCTGATCCATGGTTGTCTGTGATAAGAACTGGGATGTATAATGTTTACCATGTTCACTATCTTAGTTTACATAGGCTACATTTGCTAATTAACACACTCTACACAAAGTAAAGCTGAGGCTGATGGGAAGGTCATTAGTTTTGACAGTTATTTTGTCATAAACCAAAGAAATGAAATTTAGACCCGATGATGGCGGTAACAGTGACTTGAGCACAGTTTTTGGCAGCTTCAGTCAGTAATGTTAAAAACCACAAACCAAGCCAGAAATCTTGGTGTAGTCATGGACTCAGACCTGATTTTCAACAGCCACATTAAGATAATCACAAAGTCAGCCTACTGCCACCTAAAGAATACGTCCAGGATTAAAGGACTTATGTCTCAGCAGGATTTAGAAAAAGTCGTCCATGCATTTATCTTCAGTCGACTCGACTACTGTAACGGAGTCTTTACAGGTCTCTCTAAAAAATCAATCAGACAGCTGCAGCTGATTCAGAACGCTGCTGCTCGTGTCCTCACTAAGACCAAGAAAGTGGATCAAATCACTCCAGTTCTGAGGTCTTTACACTGGCTTCCTGTCTGTCAAAGAATTGATTTCAAAATACTACTGATGGTTTATAAAGCACTGAATGGTTTGGGGCCAAAGTACATTCCTGATCTTCTGCTACGTTATGAACCATCCAGACCTCTCAGGCTGTCTGGGACAGGTCTGCTTTCTGTCCCCAGAGTCAAAACTAAAAATCATTTTTTATGCCCCACGTATCTGGAACAAACTCCCAGAAAACTGCAGTTCTGCTGAAACTCTCAGTTCTTTTAAATCAAGGCTGAAGACTTTTCTGTTTGCTGCTGCCTTTTATTAAATCAAATAATGATTCATTTCTTACACTGCTCTAACTTTTACTCTCCTGTTTTATCATGTTTTTATTTTCTATTTAACTCTTTTTAAGTGTTTTTTAATGTCTTTTTATATTGCCCTATGTTGCTTTTATGTCTTATGTAAAGCACATTGAATTGCCTTGTTGTTGAAATGTGCTATACAAATAAACTTGCCTTGCCTTACTCTACCCACCTCTGCAAGTCAATTACTCGCCGTACCTGAGAGGGAGACTGAGTTGTATCCTCCTCTTCATCATCCTCCTGCCCCTCCTCTTCTTTGGAGGTTTTAAGTGTTGGTGATGTAGAGGTGGTATCTTGAGTGATGCTTGTATTCTCTCCCTCCCCGGTCTCCTCCTCCTCCTGGCTGGGAGCTCTGTGTCGGGCAGAGGGGAGACTGTGGAGGAGGTGGTGAATCCGGATGTAGTGGGAACGGGGTGTCTCTGGCTCACCGCAGGCTGACGCGATCACCGTCTCTAGCTCTGACACCGGAAGCGAGCAGGGGCGGTTTTTACGGCGTGAGGGAGTATGGGAGTTGTAGTTTGAGAAGAGGGGTTGGCAGGTACAGGGGACGCAGCTTCTTTCTCCTCCCTCTGTCACCTCCTGTGGGGCCCCTTCAGCTGGTTCTACAGTGGCCTCCTGGGATGTGATGTTTCCCTCTGTGGGGGCCTCCTCAGTAGAAGCCCCATTGTTTGTTGTTGCTGCTACAGGATTGTCTGAGTCTGGTTTTGGCTGTGTTTCCTCTCCAACCTCCTTTTCTTCTACTGTCACTTCCTCCTCAGCTTGTGGTGCAGACTCTGCTCTCTGCTCCTCCTCTTCTTCCTCCTGCAGCCTCTCCTCCCTTCTTCCCACCTCTCCCTCCGCTCCACTGTTCTCCTCCTGCTGTTCAGCCAAGGCCCCCTCCTCCCGCTCCACCTGGGGCTCTGTAGACAGGAGCTCCTCCCTCAATGTGCTCTCCTCCTCCACAGTTCCTTGCTCCACCTCTGGTGTCGCCTCGGCCTTCTCAGCAGGTTGGACCTCCTCAGGTGTGGAGGCTTCCACTGTGGAAGATAGTGGTTCGGAGGTCTCAGGAGGGGCATCCAGGGGGAGGTCAGGCATGTCAGGTCCCACACTTAGTGTGTCATCATCAGGTCCATCAGCAGCATGGTTGCCATTTACTGCATTTTCCCCCTCAGGACAGGCTTGCTCTATGACGAGGGAGACCTCCTCATCATCTAAAAAAAAAGATCACAGGTAGATGTTAGATGTCCACCAAACTCACTTTCGATAGTTGGTGCCTTCAAATTGGGTTTTGTTTACCATATTCTTGACAGTTATGGCATTCACAACTTTGAGTTGTATACACATTTTTAAAGAGTACTCCACTGATTTAGCATTGCATTCCTATAATATTTTCAGACTCACAATGGACAGATGAACCCACAATGCAACTGAACCAGCGGCGGTTCAGTCAGAGATTCAAGAGTATTATGCTAACCCTAATGAAGCCTGGAACCTCTAGCCTGCAGAGTTAAGGAGCGGGCTACAGAGACGACATTTATCAGACTTCAGACTTCTCCCTCTGGAGACATTAAAGGCTTTATACAACTTTTTTCACATACTGTATGCAGTAGTACTCCCCAACACCTGGAGATATATGGAGGACCGGAAATGCCAAAATCAAAAATAAATAAATAAATGACTTAATAAATAAATTACTATGCCATTAAATGCACCAAAAATATTAAAATTAATTTTGACATTAAATAATTTATAAAATGTGACACAAATTGATTTTTCTGTTTTAATTTTCTTATGTATTTATTTACATTTGTATTAATTCCCATTTAATTTTCCATTTTATTATTATTAATGTTAATTTATTTATTAATTTATTTGTATTTATTTATTTATTAATTCATTTATTTATGTATTCATTCATGTATTAATTTTTATTTATTAATTTATTTATATATGTATATTTTTTGTAAATATGCTAATAGTTCGTTTGTGCTTCTCTCTGGATTAAGATGTTACTACATGTTGTAAATATGTAAATAGTTCGTTTGATCCCGTTGTAGATTTAATTATTTTTTTTTTTTTTGCTTTTTTTTTTTACTTCAAATACACAATGTCCCTGTAGTGAGTTTGTGATTATTTGGCCAAAGATTTCTCTATCTATGTTTTATATGTCTTAAATTAAGGTGATCTCTCCCTCACTGCACTAAGCTGTTTGCAAATTATTGCGTGATGATGTCTTTGGCGACTTTTAGCGACTTTTGGAGCTAGTGCCAGCTACTTTCATTAGAAAAAAGTTGGCAACACTGATTGGCGCACAACTATCATACCAAGGAGATTTACAGCTGGCTCCGACCAGGACTCTGCTCTGGATCATATTTTATGGAGAAAATATTTGGCGTATTTGGCGTTTACTGATGAACAGCTTGCTGCTAACTGTAATGTTAGCTGCCCTCAGCTAGTTAGCCGTGCAGTTGCAGTTCGATTACCTGACTCTCCGCAGAGTGAGAGCTCGGAGCAACAGCGGTCCAAAGCACCTGTACTACAGGAGCATTCACTAACAAAGACCACTGCAATTGTGCAGTGTAAAAGGTAGCTTATTTGGATTGTCGAGAGGATTTGGGAAGGATGGATGAGAGTCATATATGATGAGATGATTAGGGTCGAGGGGAGGGAAGAAGGGGGTCGAGGAGAGGAATGAAAGGGGTCGATTGCATGGGGATGAATGGGGTCACTTGGAGTTGTGATGGGCCGGCATAGAAAAAGGAGATGATGTTCCAAGAGGAAAGAAAGTCACATCACAGTCTCAGCTCCATTTTACAGGCGTAGTCCAAGATGACATGATTATGGAGGGATGGAACTGTGGCAGACAAGGACAGTAAGTGGGAGAGGGAGGATAAACCTTGGGGGATGATGCAGATGGCAAAATTCAGGTATCCAAGCAGAGAGTGAAGCTGCCGTTTGGTACAACGGCAAGGAAGTTTGAGACGTACAGGGAAATACGGTGGAGTTTCTCGGTTGGGAGTGAGGTTTGGAAGGAAAGTGAATCCAGGGTGATGCAGAGGAATTCGAGGGAAGTACAGGATCCTCCTGTTTTCTCAGGGGAAAAGGGGACACTAAGCTGAAGGAAGGCAGATTTGAGGGTGGAGAGACCATATGATGGTATGATGGTGAGGAAGTCGTCCAGAAAATGAATGACGTATGGAAGTTTGTGGTTGTTGAGTAGGATCCAGCAGAGTGCTTCGGAAAGTGAGTCAACTATCATGGGGCTGCTCTTGCACCCAAATGTTGGGCGGATGGCAAAGTAATATGAATTGTTCCAAGAAACGCCAAAAAACCTCCAGAAATCCGGACGCATTGGCAACACTTTGAAGGCACTGGTAAAGTCGGCTTTAGCCAACCAGGCGCTGTGGCCAACAAGGCGGATGAGGTTGATGGCACGGGTTTCTCACGAAGGTCGCGATGTAGGTTGCAGCCTCTGTGTGGGTTTCGTGGTGTCTGGCCGAAGCTGCTGGAAGGACAGTAATGGACGATGCGGATGTGGATGACCGAGGGGCCGGTGTGTCAAATCTGTTAAAGAACAGATTAAGTTTGTTGGCCCAGTCCAAACTGCCTTTAACTCCTCTGCTGCCAGTTGGTCTGAAGCCAGTAATGCTCTTCATGCTGCTCCAGACCTCTCTCATGTTGTTCTGCTGGAGTTTCCACTCCAGCTTCCTCCTGTACTTCTCAATGGCCTCCCTGATCTTCACCTTCAGGTCAGCCTGGATTTCCCTCACCCCCCTCCTATTACCATCGATAAAGGCCCTCCTCTTGGCATTCAGGATGTCTCTGATATCCTTTGTTACCCACGGTTTGTTATTTGGATAACAATGGACCATCTTAGTTGGGACATTGCAGTCCACACAGAAGTTAATGTAGCCAGTGATGCAGTCAGTGAGCCCGTCAATGTCCTCTCCATGAGGCTCACAGAGTGGATCCTAGTTTGTCACCTCAAAACATCCCTGAAGTGTCTCATAGGCCTCCTCTGACCATCTCCTCACTGTTTGTGTCGTTGCAGGCTGCCTTTTAACCAGAGGCACATGCAGTGGTGTGAAAAAGTGCTTGCCCCCTCTCCTGATTTCTTATTGTTTGCATGATCTCAATTACTTTCTTTCTCATTTGTTCCTGAATTTCTTTGGCTCTTGGCATGATGTCTAGCTTTTGAAGATCTTTTGGTCTACTTCACTTTGTCAGGCAGGTCCTATTTAAGTGATTTCTTGATTGAGAACAGGTGTGGCAGTAATCAGGCCTGGGTGTGGCTAGAGAAATTTAACTCTGTGATAAACCACAATTAAGTTATCGTAGAAAAGGTTTCAGTCGTAGTCATCTGGACACTGTTTTCAGAATCAAGACGTTTCGGCTCCCATCCGGAAGTCATTCTCAATTGTGAAAAAATGGAACAGGAACTCAGAAATTTAAGCTACTCTGTGTTACATAAGCCCTGCCCTCAGGAAGGAGTCTTCCTGAGTATCTGTTGATTAGCTAGTTTCACCTGAAACTGACCTAATTGTTTCCATGATGGCCCAGTAATCAGTAATCAGGCCTATTGTTTTCTGGCTGGATCGTCTGAAAGCCGTCGATGGAAACGTTATGATCCGGGATATCCTGGTGTAGCCATGTCTCTGAGAAGCACATCAAACTACACTCACGGAACTCCATCTAACTACAGGCTAACATCTGACGTTAGCTCGTCCATTTTATTCGCCAGTGATCTCACGTTGCCCATGACGAGAGAAGGCAGACACGGCCTAAATCTCTTGTTCTTATGTCTCTTTTGTCTGGACCCCTCTCTCTTCCCTCGCCGCTTTGTTCCACCTCTGCATCCTCGGTGTGTCCTCCTCCAGATCTCAGTGGGGATATCGGTTGTCCTGGGCGCCATGACGCTCGGCTTCAGCGTGATCAGCGGTCCCCTGGTGTAAACAATGCGGTCAAACAGCTGTTCTGCAGCGGTGCCCTAACCGAGTAGCAGGAGAAGTTTTACGGTGAAAGAAATGACCAAAACACTCTCTACTCTCATTTTCGTAAAGAGTGTAGTTTAAATTATACTTACACACAAGTTACTCAAGTTTTGAAGAAAAAGGAAAGTTAAAAGTTGGAAAAAGTAAGATGACGAGACAGAGCAACAGCAACAAGCAGCATGCACGTTGGCGCATGTGCACTTTTTGATATAAGTTAAGCTAAGAACTGTTTGCTAAACTCGAGTAAGTATGTCTGAGCTAGAAGAAATCGTTGTGAGACCTGAGACAAATGGGAGAGAAAGGGGTTAGACACGTTTATATAGGCATGTAGGTGATTGGGTTAGAAAGGCACAGGTGATTGAATTGAAAGTTGAAGCAGAGCAGCCAGAGGACATCAGAGGGAAGACCAGAAAATATATATATACATACATATACATATATACATACACATATATATATATATATATATACATACATATATATATACACATATATATACATACATATATATATACATATATACATACATATATACATACATATATATATACATATATACATACATATATATACATATATATGTACATACATATATATACATATATACACATATACATATATATACATATATATATACATATATACATACATATATACATATATACATACATATATACATATACACATATACATATATACACATATACAAAACTTTTGTCCTTCACCCTCCGCGGGTGGTCTCATCCTTCGAGCTCGGGTCCTCTACCAGAGGCCTGGGAGCTTGAGGGTTCTGCGCAGTATTTTTGCTGTTCCCAGTACTGCGCTCTTCTGGACCGAGATGTCTGGTGTTCTTCCAGGGATCTGCTGTAGCCACTCCTCCAGTTTGGGGGTCACTGCCCCGAGTGCTCCAATGACCACGGGCACCACTGTTGCCTTCACCTTCCAGGCCTTCTCCAGCTCTTCTCTGAGCCCTTGGTACTTCTCTAGTTTCTCATGTTCCTTTTTCCTGATGTTGCCATCGCTTGGTATCGCCACATCAACCACAACGGCTTTCCTCTGTTGTTTGTCAACCACCACGATGTTAGGCTGGTTCGCCATTACCATTCTGTCAGTCTGGATCTGGAAGTCCCACAGGATCTTGGCTCGGTCATTCTCTACCACCTTTGGAGGTGTTTCCCACTTTGACCTCGGGGTTTCCAGTCCATACTCAGTGCAGATGTTCCTGTACACTATGCCAGCCACTTGGTTATGGCGCTCCATGTATGCTTTTCCTGCCAGCATCTTACAACCTGCAGTTATGTGCTGGATTGTCTCAGGGGCCTCTTTGCACAGCCTACACCTTGGGTCTTGTCTGGTGTGGTAGATCTGGGCCTCTATCGCTCTGGGCCTCTATCGCTCTGGTGCTCAGGGCCTGCTCCTGTGCAGCCATGATGAGTGCCTCTGTGCTGTCCTTCAATCCAGCCCGCTCTAGCCATTGGTAGGACTTCTTGATATCAGCCACTTCAGTTATGTTCCGGTGGTATATCCCATGTAGGGGTTTGTCCTCCCATGATGGTCCTTCCTCCAGCACGTCTTCCTCTGTTCTCCATTGCCTGAGACATTCCCTGAGCACGTCATCTGTTGGGGCCTTATCTTGGATGTACTTGTGGATCTTGGATGTTTCATCCTGGATAGTGGCTCTCACACTCACTAGTCCACTGCCGCCTTCCTTACGGCTAGCGTACAGTCTCAGGGTGCTGGATTTGCGATTGAACCCTCCATGCATGGTGAGGAGCTTTCGCGTCTTAACGTCTGTGGTCTGTATCTCCTCCTTTGGCCATCTTATTATTCCCGCAGGGTATCTGATCACTGGCAGGGCGTAGCTGTTTATTGCCTGGGCTTTGTTCTTGCCATTGAGCTGACTTCTTAGGACTTGCCTTACTCGTTGGAGGTATTTGGCCGTTGCCGTCTTCCTTGTTGCCTCTTCGAGGTTGCCATTTGCCTGTGGTATTCCAAGGTACTTGTAACCATCCTCAATGTCTGCTATTGTTCCTTCTGGGAGTGAGACCCCTTCTGTGTGGACTACCTTCCCTCTCTTTGTCACCATTCGACTGCACTTCTCAAGCCCGAATGACATCCCAATGTCAGAGCTGTAGATCCTGGTGGTGTGGATCAGTGAGTCGATGTCCCGCTCGCTCTTAGCGTATAGCTTGATGTCATCCATGTAGAGGAGGTGACTGATGGTGGCCCCATTCCTGAGTCGGTATCCATAGCCAGTCTTGTTGATTATTTGGCTGAGGGGGTTCAGACCTATGCAGAACAGCAGTGGGGACAGAGCATCTCCTTGGTATATGCCACATTTGATGGATACTTGTGCAAGTGGCTTACCATTGGCCTCAAGGGTGGTTTTCCACAGCCACACATCGAGTTCGCAATGAAGTCCCTTAGAGTCCTGTTGATGTTGTACATCATCGGATGTTGTACATGTACATCATGTTGTACATGATCCATGTGTGCGGCATTGAGTCATATGCTTTCTTGTAATCAATCCAGGCAGTGCACAGGTTGGTGTGTCGGGCTCTGCAGTCTTGGGTGACTGTTCTGTCAACCAGGAGTTGGTGTTTGGCTCCTCTGGTTCCTTTGCCAATGCCCTTCTGTGCTTTGCTCATGTATTGATCCATGTGTCCACTTATCTTAGCCGGCATGTCATGTATTTCATCGTCACTCATCATCATCATGAGGTAGGCAGCAGCGTGAAGGGTCTTGCCTAAGGACCCACACTGGGTCATTGCTCATTGCGCCCCGAGCATACATATATATATATATCTATATATAGATATATATATACACATACATATATATAAAAATCAACAACTGTTGTTGTTGATTTCTTCAAAACGTCAAAGAAATCATGACCCGGTTACTCAAGATAATCCACAGACCTTGTTGTGAGCAAGTTCTTGTAGGAACTATTGGTAGAAAGAAAATAGTTCCTACATGAAACTGCTCACAACAAGGTCTGTGCATTATCTTGAGTAACCGGGTCATGATTTCTGGAAAGAGACGTTGCTGTTGAGTTTTTCAAATGTATTTATTTTTTTGGTGCTTTGAGCACCACAAGCCTAGTGCCATATAGTCCCATTATATAAAAGAAAATGTAGACATTGTTACGACCGATATTTACAGAACTCGGCAACTCACACCAAAACAATCCAGATGGATAAATAGCACTACAGGTAAGAGGAAAAATATGTATTTTTGATTTTGGGATGAACTGTCCCTTTAAAAAAAATGTTGCTATGGAGAGATGATTAACAGCCAAGGGGAGATAGCACGATTGATAATATGTCTGGCATTGCTGCTAGACGGCGTGATGCCTTGTGTACCTGGGTGAATAGAGGAGGTCAGCTCAAAGCGGAACTGCAGCTGGCCGCAGACATGATCAGTCGGCAACCTCCGACCCAGCGAATAACTCACTACCCGATCCCTGCGGACAAAATACAGAGACAGACGGAGGAAAAGAGTCAATGCAGGGAGAATGAAAAATGGGAGAATTGAAAATGCAGATGTTGCTATGATATAATTTATTTTGACAAGCAACAACCTGCAGTAAAGGAAATGCAGGCTGTCTGTACAGAATAGCTAACCATAGCTAAAATCAGATGGTCACATGAGATATAAACTGGCTAGAGCCATCCACATCCTTCATCTCATCCACTGTCCGTGTGAGCTTGTGTATGTGGGAAAACTTCCACAGCTCTACAGACTTGAATCATCGAGCACTAGAATAATATCTGAGCTGATGACAAACAGTCCCGCTGCACTCAACATTCTGCGCAAATGTGTTCTGTGTGTGTGTTTTACCCAATGGCATGTTTTTCCAGCAGCCTCTGGACAGGGACAGAGAGCTTCCCCAGGAAGCGTTTGATGATTGGCCGACTCTTGGCAAACTTATCCTTCACCTCGATCTCCAGGACGTCAGTCGGCAGAGACACAAAGTTAAACCTCTGGAGAAAAAGACAAACACAGAGGAAAGAGCATCGTATGGATTAGACCACTTGATGTCATTGGATTGGGATGATGTTTGATTTCTGTGTATACATTACAGTTAGAACATAATATCCGTTTGCCAGTACACAGAGCTCATATTGTTCTTTAATAAAGGAAAGGCTATGAGGTCATAATTCGAAATAGTTAAAAAAAAACCTTTCTAATACAACTAATCATTTAGGGAGAATATCATCCCTTCAAAATAGGGATGCACCAATCCAACTTTTTCTCTCCTGATACCAATTCAGATATAATCACATGTTTTTTCCCATTAATTAGCAACTATCTCATTCAAAATTCTTAAAATGACATCTCCTCCTCTTTCTCACTGAAAAATTCAAAACCTATGCCAATATTGTTCATTTCAAAAGTTTAACTGCTGGACACAAAATGTCTCCTACTTGACTGTAAAGTCATTCAAAATGCATACTGGACCATGATTGGCTCCAATCTAATTGTGATGTCATACATCCTGCTGGTATGTCCAGGTGTTAAACTGAGATTTAAGGTGAGCACAGAGAAACTTCAGCAGATAAATGTGAAAACAGTCTGAAAGTGTCAAACTCAACATTTTGCACAGTGAAGCTCAAACATTAGTCATTAGATTGAACTGAAAACACAGACACTCCTGTACACTGTAATGCAACCGAATACAAAACTCTGCGATAAATCATGTCTTTGTGCAACATATTGTGCAGTTCATGGCTGCACCAACAATCAAGCTTAACTTAAAGAAGATGAATCCAAAAGAACTGACTTGGCTCTGAATTTTAGATAGACATGGTTGTATCCCATCTAGCTATTATAACAGTAGCACAAGTGGAGAAGAGAAATAAAGTCAAAAACTGACTCAGTCATGTCTGTTATACAGCAAAATGTATCTACTGTATATTTTAGCAGAAACTCCCTTTCTGGTTTGTTATTGTAATAAGCTAACATTAGCCCCCCTAAGCTACTGGTCATAGCAGACCAATTAAGACTGTAGCAGCAAATCCCCTGAGTTTACTGAATTGAGCAAGGGTGCGTTTTATTACTTATGAATTCAACTTTTCATTCATAAGAAGAAGATTGTGGAAATGGATGCAATGATGTAAATATAATTAAGTATTTTACCATTTCTTGGAGGGCTTTCATTACAGTAAATTTAAAAAGGACACTTCAACATGGTTTGGTTGAGAACATATAATACAATATTCTGAGAATAGAGCTGCAAAGACCTTTATAAAAGGTATTTTTATAGCATCATAAATGTATAATCAGCATGGTGCTTTAGGGAACTTTTCTCAAACAGTTCTTTACAGCACCAGACGGGTTCTGCTGTAGTACAGAACAAGCCTAAAGCAGATGTCCCAATATGGCCCACCTAGAAGGTTAATCACAGAACCAGTTTCTGGTGCTACATACAGAAAGTTTTCAAGGCCATTATTTATCAGATACTAAAAGAGAAATTTTAGATAAAAGTTAAAGACACAAGTTTAAAATCCCTCACTTTTACTCCTACTTGCAAACTTGAGAATAAAAGCTATATATCATATTACTTTGGACTAAAACATGCTTGTGTTTAAGAGAGCTCTTAAGTTGGTCAACAGAAGTTCGGTTCCTAAATGACTGCAGATGTGTTTAGGAATGACGGTTTGGTAAGGAAACATGAATGGGCAGAAAAACAGGGCAAGAAAGGGGAGTGAAATGAGGAAGGGAGTGCACTGAAATTTAAAAAGTGCGTCTGGTTCTGTTTTATACAGTCTATGGTCTGGGTGCATGGGATGAAATGTAATAACATTGCGCTGCAGAAGATAGAAAAATGAGCAGAGATGGGGAAGAAAGGCTAGGAGGAGGATGAAAAGGAGTCAGAGTGAATAATTTACAAGATGAGCCAGAAGGGAGCACACAAAGCAAAAGTGTGTATGTGTGACTGGAGAACGCGGGACACGCAGTAAAGGGGGTGAGATTGTACAGGAGAGAGAGAGAGAGAGGAAATGGTGGGAGGAGGAGGAGGAGGAGGGAGTGTGCAGCAGAGTGCAATGTTAATCTGTAGGAAGAGGAGTGAAATGAAGCTGTAGAGGAGGACCAGAGGATAGAAGAGATAGGAAGGTTATGAAGAGAGAAAGAGATAGGACGAGTAGAGGAGAAGCAGGAGGAATAAGGGAAGTTGAGCCAGTGTTTATCATATGGAAGCTGTGAGATTTACTCTCTAAGAATGCTGTTAAGAGCCAATTTAGGAGTAAAAAGTTCCTTGCTAATAAAGAATAAGACAAATTTATCAAGCGACTTACAGCAAAGTGAAGGAGTAACCTTTAAAAGCAGCTCACAGGATCATGTGATTAACCACATGTATGCGCAGAGCAGAAATAGCCAATCAGAGACAAGGTTTAAAGGGAACCTCCAACAATATAGCACTACCATGAAGGTGGGACATTTGTGAGAGACAGATTAAAAATTAATGGTCAAAATCTGTGCAGCAGAGGTCAAAATATTCTAATTTTTAGTGCCTAGTATGGGTCAAGCTCCAAAAACACTGGATCATACATTTACCATGACACAACCTGACTGGAGCTGAAAAGTTGTATCTTTAGCTAGCCAACTTATGCTGTACAGAATGTAAAGCCCCTTGAGGCAAATTGTGATTTGTGATATTGGGCTATATAAATAATTTAAATAATAATTTAAATAATTTTTCACATATGCAGTAGTACTCCCCAACACCTGGAAATACAATTGGTGGAGTCCCCCTTTAAGTTGCTGAAAGAACAGCATCAGCAACAACAAACAAATATGACTGTAATATGCAGTTTAATATGAGATTATATGGAGTGTGATGTATGACTGTCATAAGTAATTTAATATAGGATAGAATGAAATATGACATAACTGATTGTTTATTGTATCACAAAAAACCCCAAAACATAGCAACATGCTCTGTTTTTTATATTTCTCTGACGCTTACATGCTTGTACTGTATTACTGTACTGTAATATTTTACTGTATGCTTGTGTGCACAGAGCATCATTTCATTAGCATGACAAGTGAGAGTCGAACTATATGGATGTAAAGCCAGTACAGCTGGCACAAGCCAATGTTTTTATTCTTCCTCACCAAACTGCACAGAATAAAATGTTGCTGTCATTGTATTTACAGGTCCTTTGCCCCTATTCCCTCCTGACATGACATTACAGGAAACATGACTTTGTTCAAATGTCATGTTGATGATGATGACACTTTATTGTCAGATCGCATCTGAAATGTTTCTTGCATCACAGCAACTCCATTTGCAACATCACAGAGATTATATTTTAATGGAGAAAATATTTTCTGGTTTTCCCTCTGATGTCCGAGTTTCCAGATGGACAGATAGCTTTACTTGTTGCTAAGTAACTGCCAACTGCTGCTTAACTAGTTAGCAGTCCTATTAGAGCACTGGACACTGGCTGAGTGATGTTGTTTACACCGCTAGCACAGGAGCTTTGGGCCACCGAGAGGAGGAGATTTTCAGGACCGACATGGAATACAGTACAGCGGCTCCGACCAGGACTCTGACTCAGACGAGGAAGACACAGTAACGTTACCTAGCCGGGTTTTATTCCTGGCATCCCGAGGCTGATCCTGCCAGCCCGCTCAGACCTCTGGAGGTGGGCACTGACTGATGCCCGACCTCTCTCTCGGTCTGTCTTTGTCGTCGGAGTCAGAGTCCTGGTCCGAGCCGCTGTAAATCACCTCAGTACAATTAAATTCAATTCAATTCAATTTTACGCCAATTCATAACAGAAGTTATCTCATTGCACTTTTCCTATAGAGCAGGTCTATACTGTACTCTTTATAATATTAATTACAGAGACCCAACAAATCCCACCATGAGCAAGCATTTGGTAACAGTGGCAAGGAAAAACTTCCTTTAAGAGGGCAGAAACCTTGGACAGAACCAGACTCAATGGTGGGCGGCCATCTGCCGCTGCAGTGTTAGGTTTTGAGGTACAGTATTCTATGCCCCCAAATCAATTGGCTGATCTTGTTTTCCACAAAGCAAACATGATTTTCATGGATTACACTGATCTTCTTACTCTACTGCTGAAACCAAAGAAGCACCCAATCATCCTTTATCTGTGTTGTACAATCTGTTGTACATTTTACAATGGTTCTTTTGTCAAGAACCATTGTTTGCTTTCCATCCATGCACAAAAAACATCTACAGTATACCAAGATTTCTATAATGCCTTTGGTTTCTCCTTAATTTTCCCTACATTACACATCATGGAATTGTACATTAATATAAGACTGTTGGTTTTGTCAACGGAAACTATGTCGAAAAATCATTCCACAACTTTTTTCCACAACAAAATGTGACAAAAACTAAATAAAAAGTAACCAGTACAAACAACAAATATGATGAAACATATTACAATTTACTGTTTTAATACAGTCTTGTTAAATGCATTAATTACCTGATTGCATCTGCAGAATCACCAATTGTATGGGTAGTAAACCACTATCATTGGCCACCCAAGCTGCTTGGCCTGCTGCACTAATAAGCTGTATCTTGCACAGTATTTCAGTAACATTATGTCTCTGCTACGAATGTTTTTAGGGCTGTAGTTAGCAGCAGTGATCCTCGAGCTGCTTGGCTATAAGAGCAACCATGGGAGCCATGAGAAACAGTACCCACCATGGAAACGAAGGCTGGAGGCTAAAATCAAGGAGGCAAGAAGAGAAGTGAGCCAACTGACAGAGGCCGAGAGAGGTGCAATGAGAAAACAAGCACCCAAGAGGTACAACCAGATGCCCATACCTGAAGCACTCAAGGTCAAACAAAGGCTCCAAGCCTTGGCCAGCCGCCTAAAGAGGTACACGAGAGATAATGAAGCCTGAAGAATGAACCGGCTGTTCGCAACTCAACCTGCGAAAGTGTACGCTCAATGCGTAATAACAGCAGAGCAGACCCACCAAGGCTGGAAACTGAACAGTACTGGAAAAGTATATGGGAGAGGGAGGCATCACACAACAGCGATGCACAGTGGCTGGTGGCTCTGAGAGAGGACCACAGCAACCTCACTGAACAGAATCCAGTCACCATCACAGCGGCAGACATCCAAGAAAGAGTCTCAGGTATGAAAAACTGGACAGCACCAGGCCCTGACAGGATCCACACCTACTGGCTAAAGAAGCTCACTGCACTCCACGAGCGCCTAGCAGCACAAATGAACCAGCTGCTAAAGGATGGGACGCACCCTGAATGGCTTACCGAAGGGCGTACAATCCTGATCCTGAAGTATTCCCGCAAAGGGTACAGTCCCATCCAACTATCGGCCAATAACCTGTCTCTCCACAACATGGAAGCTCATGTCAGGCATCATTGTGGCTAAGATAAGTGGACAAATGGATCAATACATGAGCAAAGCACAGAAGGGCATCGGCAAAGGAACCAGAGGAGCCAAACACCAACTCCTGGTTGACAGAACAGTCACCCAAGACTGCAGAACCCGACACTCCAACCTGTGCACTGCCTGGATTGATTATAAGAAAGCATATGACTCAATGCCGCACACATGGATCACTGAATGCTTGGAGATGTACAACATCAACAGGACTCTAAGAGACTTCATTGCAAACTCAATGAGGCTGTGGAAAACCACCCTTGAGGCCAATGGCAAGCCACTTGCACAAGTATCCATCAAATGTGGCATATACCAAGGAGATGCTCTGTCCCCACTGCTGTTCTGCATAGGTCTGATCCCCCTCAGCCAAATAATCAACAAGACTGGCTATGGATACCGACTCAGGAATGGGGCCACCATCAGTCACCTCCTCTACATGGATGACATCAAGCTATACGCTAAGAGCGAGCGGGACATCGACTCACTGATCCACACCACCAGGATCTACAGCTCTGACATTGGGATTTCATTCAGGCTTGAGAAGTGTAGTCGAATGGCGACAAAGAGAGGGAAGGTAGTCCACACAGAAGGAATCTCACTCCCAGAAGGAACAATAGCAGACATTGAGGATGGCTACAAGTACCTTGGAATACCACAAGCAAATGGCAACCTCGAAGAGGTAACAAGGAAAACAGCAACTGCCAAATACCTCCAACGAGTAAAGCAAGTCCTAAGAAGTCAACTTAATGGCGAGAACAAGTCCCAGGCAATAAACAGCTACGCCCTGCCAGTGATCAGATACCCTGCAGGAATAATAAGTTGGACAAAGGAAGAGATACAGACCACAGATGTTAAGACACGAAAGCTCCTCACCATGCATGGAGGGTTCCATTCCAAATCCAGCACCCTGAGACTGTACGCTAGCCGTAAGGAAGGCGGCCGTGGACTAGTGAGTGTGAGAGCCACTATCCAGGATGAAACATCCAAGATCCACAAGTACATCAAAGATAAGGCCCCAACAGATGATGTTCAGTGAGTGTCTCAGGCAATGGGGAACAGAGGAAGAGGTGCTGGAGGAGGGACCATCATGGGAGGGAGGACAAACCCCTACATGGGATATACCACCGGAACATAACTGAAGTGGCTGATATCAAGAAATCCTACCAATGGCTAGAGCGGGCCGGACTGAAGGATAGCACAGAGGCACTCATCACGGCTGCACAGGAGCAGGCCCTGAGCACCAGAGCAATAGAGGCCCAGATCTACCACACCAGACAAGACCCAAGGTGTAGGCTGTGCAAAGAGGCCCCTGAGACAATCCAGCACATAACTGCAGGGTGTAAGATGCTGGCAGGGAAAGCATACATGGAACGCCATAACCAAGTGGCTGGCATAGTGTACAGGAACATCTGCACGGAGTATGGACTGGAAACCGTAAGATCAAAGTGGGAAACACCTCCAAAGGTGGTAGAGAATGACCGAGCCAAGATCCTGTGGGACTTCCAGATTCAGACTGACAGAATGGTAATTGCGAACCAACCAGACATCGTGGTGGTGGACAGACAGCAGAGGAAAGCCGTTGTGGTTGACGTGGCAATACCAAGTGATGGCAACATCAGGAAAAAGGAACATGAGAAACTAGAGAAATACCAAGGGCTCAGAGAAGAGCTGGAGAAGGCTTGGAAGGTGAAGGCGACAGTGGTGCCCGTGGTCATATATATATATATATATATATATTTTTATTTACATTTTTTATTTTTTTTATTTATTTATTTATTTTTTTGCCAAAGACTAAAAGAGGTGTCAAAAATGAATACTGTGTTGTGTCTTCTTTCAATAGCCTTTTAAAGTCAGAGACAATCCTTGTCTACAGACTAGAGAATACACATGCACACATGTTTCTGCCATCCATCTTTCACCTAAACTGAATCCTAACCTTCACTTTTTCTCCTGTGCAACGGTACTTTGTTCAAAGTAAAACTGTTCTCCACTTGCTGAATAATAGCAGGTATCTTTAAGCCAAGGTCTGTGTGGCTTTAAGTTGGTTTAAAGACTCATTGTGAGTTGCACTTAGGACAGCCAAGGACACAGATGGATACAGATAATGTAGATAAAACAATTTAAATGTCTAAATATAGCGTGGAAATCTATCAACACGTGTGAGAAAGAAAGTATACCTGTGTGTGTGTGTGTGTGTGTGTGTGTGTGTGTGTGTGTGTGTGTGTGTGTGTGTGTGCACCTCCGTGCTCCATTGTGGGTTGACTGTGTTGCAGACCACTCCGGAGCGTTTCTCCTGGCCGTGGTGTGGCAGTGAGGGGAAGATGCTGTGTTTTCCAGGCTGGATGGAGAGCTTCAGGTAGGGGTCAGGATTGAAGAACATCCCCTTCTTCAAACCAACTGCCTGGAGGTCTGAAAGAGGGGGCCATGGAAGCAATATATATTATGTTATAATAGAAAACTCTGGCACAGGTTGAAACCAAAAGTGATACTGACAAATCTTGGGATGTTCATGAGTGACCTGCAGCTGTAGGGTTTATCTCTATGATTCAGATGACTGCTGGGATAAAACTGCAATATTCTTGAGAAAACAGGCTTATATTGAGCCTAACAACATCACAAGTAATTTCTTTAAATTTTAAAAACTTATAAGAACTGCAGGAGCCAAGTGTTCAATCTTTTTGAAATGTGGCAAATCCAGTGAAGCTTTAGGCGCTCTTGAAGATGAAAAACTAGTGAGAAAAACAGAGAGAAAAACGTCTTCGGGCACTCTCAGATAAATACAGGAGAATTGTTGTGAAGAAGGGTTAATGGGTAAATGAAATGAGTGGACATGCGTTGGGGCTGTAGCTACCATTGAGGTAATATCCTGAGTATTTTTTCTGAGAATCTTTAGACCCAGAGTCAATATATATCAATTTAACTACTTTGACGCCAACAAAATAAACTGGGACTCATGACCTCTAAAATCTTGGCTATGGCTGTGCTGTGGTGTGTTATATCAGATGACCACTGTTTTGTATTCCAAATATTATTGATTTTTGTTGATAAGAATTCCTCAGGAAGCCAGTTACACTTAATTTCCTTTTTAATCCAGGAAGATGCTCCAGCTCCTTTATCCAGCTCAGGGATGCCTCCAGCTGGAGAGAAGTGGCTGTGAATGAAAAGTACATGAGGCCACTGACACAGTCAGCAGCTAAGAGCTGAGTTGTAAAAGGCCTTTGTGTGCGGTTGCGGTTTTTGTAAGAATACTATGAGCTTCTAGCTTCCACCCTCTGTCCTTAGACCCTCGATTCGGATGAGGAAAAACAAACAAAAAAAGAACGGACAGACACGCAATGTTGTGTGTACAGAATAGACCAACATAGTAAAATTACAGTATGGACACTCAGGATGATAAAATTACAGATAGATTGTAAACATACAGTATGAAATGGATCCGGGAGGACGTCAAGAAACTTCAGATATCGCCAAACCTGAGACCTGAGCCACACAACCTCTCCACCATAGTAGTACTGTAGAGGTGTGTGTAAAGGGTAGTTGAAATTGCTGTAATATCCCTGTGTCAAGATTGTTTTGTCTTTGGTTGTTTGGGCCTGAAATTGAATTTCAAGTGGTGTGTGCATAATTTGAGTTGTAAAGGCAGCCAGAGGGGGATCTTCTTACCCAAGTGATGTAAGTCATATGTGCAGCAGATTCAAGTAGGAAAGAGTGCACACACCACACTCAATTATTTGATCAGCTCATGCAGAATCAATCAATTTAGCTTGATTTCATCAGAATCAGAGTCAGAATCAAAATCAGCTTTATTGGCCAGGTATGTGTACACATACAAGTAATCTGACTCTGTTTTTTTTGTTGCTCTTAATGTACTTACACAGAAACAGACATACAGCTAAAAACAAGGACAACAAAGCTGAACAAAGGTAAACGTAAACTACTATGTACAGATATAAATATATAACTACTATATATATATATATATATATATATATATATATATATATATATATATATATATATATATATATATATATAATATAAATTTGATTCCCAGTCAGGGCGGGGCAGTATCCAGGTGGACCCTTAGGCAAGTTTCTTAATGCTACTTGCCTACCTCAGGTATGAGTGAAACCGCAAAAATAAGAGTCATACCAGCTCGGACATCCCCCGGGTCAACAAGGTCCCAGAGCAAGATCCAGTTACCATTTCAATGGCAGACATCCAAGAAAGAGTGTCAGGTATGAAGAGCTGGACAGCACCAGGCCCTCACATGATCTACAATTACTGGCTGAAGAAAATAACTGTACTCCATTAATGCCTGTCAGCACAAATGAACCAACTGCTGATGGATGGGACCCACCCAGAATGGTTAACCCAAGGACGGACAGTCCTGATCATGAAGGAACCATCAGTAGGGAACAATTCCATCCAACTACCGGCCAATAACCTGTCTCTGCACAACATGGAAGCTCCTGTCAGGCATCATACTGGCTAAGATGAGTAGGCATATGGCTCAATATATGGACAGGGCCCAGAATGGAATTCTGAATACCAGGGGAGCCAAGCACTAGCTACTGATCAATAGAGCAGTCACTCGAGACTGCAAGACTAGGCAGACCAACCTATGTACCGCCTGGATTGAATACAAGAAAGCCTATGACTCAATGCCACATACATGGATACTGGAATGCTTGGAAATGTACAAGATCAAGAATAAGGCAGTGGTGATAGCAACATCAAGAAGAAGGAACATGAGAAGCTTGAAAAATACCAAAGGCTGAAAGAGGAGCTAGAAAAGATGTGGAGAGTAAAAGCAACAGTGGTGCCAGTAGTAACCGGAGCACTGGGGGCTGTGACCCCCAAACTGGGAGAATGGCTCCAGCAGATTCCAGGTACAACATCTGAAGTCACTGTCCAGAAGAGTGCAGTCCTAGGACCAGCTGAGATACTGAGCAGAACCCTCAAACTCCCAGGCCTCTGGTAGAGGACCCGAGCTTGAGGACGACACATACCACCCCACAGGGGGTGAGAGGGGGAAAACAACAATAACATTTGTAGACAGTAAGACAATAGTGCAATGGTGCAGAGTGCTGAAATAAATATGATTAATGTATCAGGTTGCTTTATATATGAGGTAGGTGGATATGACAGTATATACAGTATGTACAGCATGTGTAGATTTGTGTTTGAGTGATGATATTTACATTTAAACCTGTGTCAACAACTAACAAACAATGAGATAAATTTACAGGTACAGTGGATGTTTTTGTTACAGGGTTATTGCACAGGGATTGTTCCTGACACTATGTCACTGATGTTAGATAGAAACTGTTCTTGTGTCTGGTTGTTTTGGCGTACAGTGCTCTGTAGCGCCTACCAGAGGGGAGAAGGTGGAACAGGTTGTGTCCAGGGTGTGATGGGTCTGCAGTGATGTTTCCTGCCCATTTCCTGACTCTGGACGTGAGTCAGGAATGGAGGGCAGGTCAGCACTGATGATTCTTTCTGCAGTCCTAACTGTCCGCTGTAGTCTGTTCCTGTCCTATTAGGTGGCCAATTCAGACCAGACACTGATGGATGTGCAGAGAACAGACTGGATTATTGCAGAGTAGAAATGGATCAGCAATCCCTGAGGCCGGTTGAACTTCCTGAGCTGGCGCACGAAGTACATCATCTGCTGGGCCTTTTTGATGATGGTGTCGATGTTGGATGCCCACTTTAGGTCCTTTGAGATTGTGGAGCCCAGAAACCTGAAGGTTTCCAAAGCAGACACTGTGTTGTTGGATATGGTGATAGGGGGCAGTGTTGGGGGCTCATCCACTGTCATCTATACAGTTTTGAGCGTGTTCAGCTCCTGGTTGTTCTGATAGCACCAGAGGGTCAGCTAATTAAGCTTTTCATTACAAACATAATTATGCACAGTGCAAGTTTATAAAAATGGGACTAAAGAGCAGCAAGCAAACTTTTATGCTACAATTGAGAAAAGGTGTTAGTTTTTTTCAGAAGTAAAGGAAGAGTGGTAGAAAGTGGCAAGTAAAATCCACTGATTGAAAGATACAGTCCATGACAGCTTAACACTGTGAACAGCTAAGAGAAAGATCTTTATTCATGCCATTAGGGTCAAGAGATTTAAGTCCAAAACCCACCAAAGTTTCTGTGCAGTAATTTGGTATCACAGTTAACCCCTCTCTCTGTCAATGTTTAAGGCCCCTTGTATTTTTTAATGTAATTTATTTTTGGTCCCAACGCCTGTTTAAAAATGTATGTATGTGAGAAAACAATTGGCTGATTATCCATCCATCCATTTTCTTCCGGTTATCCGGGGCCAGGTCGCAGTGGCAGCAGGCTAAACAGTTTAGTCCAGACTCCCCTCTCCCCAGCAACGTTTTCCAGCTCCTCCTGGGGGATCCAGAGGCGTGCCCAGCCCAGATGAAATATATAAAATCCATCTAGTGTGTTCTGGGTCTACCCCAGGGTCTCCTATCAGTTGGATGTGCACGGAAAACCTCCAAGGGGAGGCACCAGGGAGGCATCCTGATGAGATGCTCGAAGCAACTGAACTGACTCCTTTCAATGTGAACAGTGGCTCTACTCTGAGCTCCCTCCAGATGTCTGAGCTCCTTAGCTTATCTCTAAGGCTGAGCCCAGACACCTTACAGATTAAACAAATTTCGGCTGCTTGTATCCATGATCTCATTCTTTCAGTCACTACCCAAAGCTCATGACCATAGGTGTGGGTTGGAACATAGATCGACTGCTAAATCGAAAGCAAATCCACCTGTAGATCTCACGCTCCATTTTACCTTCACTCGTGAAGACCCCGAGATACTTTAACTCCTTTGCATGGGGCAGTAATAGGGGAACTGGCTGATTCTAAATGTCTAAAAGAAGACTTTTCATCATGTTTTAAAGTGTAGTTATGTATTCTATCCTTGGTGAGCACACAGGGAATAGCATTTTGCCAAAATTTGACAGTAAACATGAAAACCTAATTTACATGATTACTAGATTTACATGTAAGCACGTTAATCTATCTCGTATATACTTTGGAGAAGACCCAATTATTTCTTAGGTATTGGCATCAGGAAAAGTCCAATAAATATGATCCTAAAGTATGTCCTGTAGTTGTCACTGTTTGATTGTTTCTTGTGTCTAAGTTGTTTCCTCCAGGATTACATTAAACTGTATAATAGATTTGTCTCTCTGAAAACATGCATACTCAAAACCATGAACTGAACTTATATTTAAAAGTACTCATTGACAGGCTCAGGTCCATCAGATTTATCATTTAAAGTGAACTTTACTACCTGTTCAGCTTGAACCCAGCATTCATATCTAGATTCTCCCAACTGCTGTCAGTTGCACGCTCTCCATCGCTTTCCAAACAAGTTATGTATGTAACTATGTTTCTTTGAAATGCCGGAGACAGGATATACATGGATTTGTGGGTAGGAGTAAAGCAATACAGGAATGGATGGAAAGAAGAAGACAGATGTTGGTATCCTACCTGACAAGGAAAAGTTAATGAGTCTCCTGTTGCCCAGTCCATGGTTGACTTCAGGAATAACCACTGGCTTTAATACCTGAAGACACAGGCAGACATGAAGACTTAAGAACTGTCCTCAAATGAAAAGAACATGAAAACACACTCCATACATCCTTCTCGTCTACACCAGCGTCTTCAATTCTTTGCTGTAAGATGAAACTTTAATGATACCCAAGAGGAAAGTGGGTCACTGCAGCCAAATAACGGTATACAAGCGACAAATAACAGTATACAAGTAAAGGAAGAATACAGTAATCTAAAAGTAAAAACTGAATAGCAAAAATTAAATACACTATGAATACATTTATAATTGATTTACGAGTAAATTATCACTCCAAAACACAAAGATGTCAGACCTAACATGATTTCAATTACATTATTGTTTAGGTAGGAACAAAACGCCCAATCACATTTCAACACAGCCTTTTTTAAAGCTCCATTTTCAGTCAGCCTGACAGCGTCCTGCGATCAATACTCTGTCTTCATTATCCTGACATTGATTCTACAGCCAGGAAGAGGAGGAGCATGCGGGGTGGGAGGAGAGACAGACGAGCTGATGGAGAGAGGAGGAAGTGGAGGGTGTAAATACTGCTGTGTTGTGTCAGCTCCACCATACTGTAGAAATGTTTTGCTTGACATTCCTTACATACTAAACCCAGTCAAATATGAGCAGGCAAAAAAACAGAAATGATGGCCAAGATATCTCAGAGGTTACCTTTTGAATTATTAAAGTCACAGGGACATTGCACTATTGTCATAGTCTTGAGTTTCACAAATTCTGGATTCTTGGATATAACTAAAATAAGAATAATGTATTCTTTGGGCCTTGCTTGTCTTAATGTAAATAAATGTCCTTAGGATGGCATTAAAGGCATTACTAAAACCAACGTGTAGCCACGTTATGATGGCTACACCAGGATATCCCGGATCATAACGTTTCCATCGACGGCTTTCAGACTGTTCGGGCCGACAGGGATCACACCGGGCGGTAAGCGGAAAGGCGGCGGGCTTGCTGTTCCATTGAACTGTTAGCTGTGGGACTCGCCATATTATCTGCCACGTGAATTTTCACATGCCATTGTTGTGGCTGTTTACATCCCCCTCTGCTAACCCGGCATCGGCGTGCAACGCCACTCACACCGCCATAGCACATCTACAGACTCAACACCCGAGTGCACTCATTTTAATCTCGGGTGACTTCAACCATGTCAGTGTTTCAACAACACTGACTAATTTCACCCAGTATGTGAGCTGTCCTACTAGAGAGGAGAGACACTGGACCTGCTGTATGCCAACGTTAAGGACGCATACAGCTCTTCCCCCCTGCCCCCTCTGGGTAGGTCAGACCACAACCTGGTTCATCTTAAACCCTGCTATGTGCCTCTGGTTAAAAGGCAGCCTGTGACCACAAGGACAGTGAGGAGATGGTCAGGGGAGGCCTATGAGACACTGCAGGAATGTTTCGAAGTGACAAACTGGGATGCACTCTGTGAGCCTCATGGAGAGGACATTGACGGGCTCACTGAGTGCATCACTGGCTACATTAACTTCTGTGTGGACTGCAATGTCCCAACCAAGACGGTCCATTGTTACCCAAATAACAAACCGTGGGTAACAAAAGACATCAAGGACATTCTAAATGCCAAGAGGAGGGCCTTTACTGATGGTAATAGGGAGGAGGTGAGGGCAATCCAGGCCGACCTGAAGGTGAAAATCAGGGAGGCCAAAGAGAAGTACAGGAGGAAGCTGGAGCGGAAACTCCAGCAGAACAACATGAGGGGAGGTCTGGAGCGGCATGAAGACCATCACTGGCTTCAGACCGACTGGCAGCAGAGGAGTTGAAGGCAGCTTGGACAGGGCCAACGAACTGAATCTGTTCTTTAACAGATTCGACACACCGGCTCCTGCTCATCCCCCTCTAACTCAGCTGCTGTCGGCCCTCAAGCTCCTCTGAGTACTCTGCTCCCCCTCCCCATCAGGCTAACGGCCCTCTCCAGACCGACGACTCCCCCTCCCCACCTGTAACTTCTGCTGTGTGCCTGACTGCTGACCAGGTGAGAGGACAGCTGATGAGGCTCCACTCGAACAAGGCTGCAGGCCCCGATGGCGTTAGCCCGGGGTGCTAAAAGCCTGTGCCCCCAGCTTTGTGGAGTCCTTCAACACGTCTTTAACCTGAGCCTGAGTCTTCAAAGGGTCCCCATTCTGTGGAAGACATCTTGCCTCGTTCCTGTGCCGAAGACGCCACGTCCCAGTGGCTCCAAGGACTACAGACCGGTGGCACTGACCTCCCACATAATGAAGACCCTGGAGAGACTAGTGCTGGAACAGCTGCGGCCCATGGTCAGACCCTCCTGGATCCCCTTCAGTTCGCCTACCAGCCCCGACTGGGAGTTGAGGACGCCATCATCTACCTGCTTAACCGCATCCACACCCACCTGGACAGGCCGGCAAGCACGGTGAGGATCATGTTTTTGACTTCTCCAGTGCTTTTAACACCATCCGGCCTGCCCTGCTGGGAGAGAAGCTGGCAGCGATGCAGGTGGACGCCCCCTTGTGTCCTGGATTGTGGACTACCTGACTGGCAGACCACAGCATGTGCGGCTGCAGCACTGTGTGTCAGACAGCGTGGTCAGCAACACTGGGGCCCCTCAGGGGACTGTCCTCTCTCCCTTCCTCTTCACCATCTACACCACAGACTTCAGCTACCACACAGAGTCCTGCCACCTTCAGAAGTTTTCTGATGACTCTGCTGTGGTGGGATGTGTCAGCGGTGGTGATGAGACGGAGTACAGGGCTGTGGTGGGTAACTTTGTTTCATGGTGTGAGCAGAACCATCTGCAGCTCAATGCAACAAAGTCAAAGGAGCTGATTGTGGATCTACAGAGGACCAAGGCACCGGCGACCCCGGTTTCCATCCAGGGGGTCAGTGTGGACATTGTGGAGGACTACAAGTACCTGGGAGTATACTTGGATAATAAACTGGACTGGACCAGGAACACTCAGGCTGTTTACAGGAAGGGCCAGAGCCGCCTCTATTTTCTGAGGAGGCTGAGGTCCTTCAACATCTGCCGGACAATGCTGAAGATGTTCTATGAGTCTGTGGTGGCCAGTGCTATCCTGTATGCTGTTGCATGCTGGGGCAGCAGGTTAAAGGTAGCGGACGCAAACAGACTGAACAAACTGATCCGTAAGGCCAGTAACATTGTGGGGTGGAGCTGGACTCTCTGGCGGTGGTGTCAGAGAGGAGGATGCTGGCCAAACTACACGCCATCTTGGACAGTGTCTCCCACCCGCTCCATGACGTGCTGGCTAAACAAAGGAGCACCTTCAGTGGAAGACTCATCCCACCAAAGAGCACCACAGAGCGCCACAGGAAGTCATTCCTGCCTGTGGCCATCAAACTATTTAACTCCTCCCTCAGGATTAGTCTGTTTGACCCTAGGTCACTAAACTGGACATTGAGCATTACATCTTAATAATAATTGTGCAATATTCTGTTTACTACTCAAGTGCAATATTAGTTTTCCCTTATAGTTTAAATTATCGTTTTCTCCTGTGTGCACTGACGTAAAGAAGAGCTACTGGAACAAAGAGTTTCCCTCACGGGGATCAATAAAGTATTTCTGATTCTGATTCTGATTCTGATTCTGAAAAGGGTGTATCGCTTTAAGATGTGTTTTAGATAACATGGAATGAACCCAAATTTCATGGTAACCTGATTTTGAAATATTGGACCTCATTCACGAGCATTTTCTTATTTTTCTTCTACAGTCTACAGAGTCTACAGGTTACTGTACTGCTTACAGCTCTGTGAGGCTGTATAGGCACAGCTGTGCTTTGAGCAAAATGCTAACGTCAACATGCTCACAATGATAATGGTAACATGCTGATGCTAAGCAGATATAATGTTGTCCATGTTCACAATCTTTGTTTAGCATGTTAGCATGCTAAAATTTGCTAATTAGCACTAAACACAAAGTACAGCCAAAGCTGAGGGGAATTTCATTAGTTTTGCAAAAACTTAAGTATTGGATGAATTTAAATATTGACCTGGCGATATAGGAAAAGTTAGAGGATCACCAAAGTTATTACAATTCATCCTGAGGGGAACATGAATGTTTGTACCAGACTTCATGGAAATTCATCTAATTGTTGTTGAGATATTTCAATCTGGTGGGCCATTGCCATCCCTAGGGCCATGCCGCTAAAATATAAATAAGAAATTGAGAAAACTCTACATCTCATTCATGAAACATGGGCAGACCACTGATTTATTTTTACCCATGTGCAAACCTTTGTGAATCAGGATAAATCAATGCCCAAATAATCCTATATAACAGCAGCAATCATTAGTGCAGTGTGCAAACCATCTCACGAAGTAAACATAAAGAACTAATGAGACTACTACTAATAAAAATAATAATTTATGATAACATATAATAATAAAAAACTGGAGGGGGGAGTTTGGGTTTAAATGCATTTTTGGAATTTGTAAAGGGGTTGTGTTTAAGCTAAAACGGGGTTAGGCGTGCTACAGTATTAAGATCACAGGAGCAGGACATTGGGAAATAACAATTCCCAAAACCCTTAAGACCCTCAGAAGCGTGACTGACAGAAACCTGCCAGCACCAGAGAATGTCCTACTGATGATATCAGGCATCAAGATCTATACAGTATTTAGCAACTGAAATAATATCTGTGCTGGAAAGCATATTATTTAGGTGTGCCAAAACGTATTTTATGCCATGCAGCATAATCTAATATCAAGCAAATCACCAGGCTGTTAGACTTTCCCTCTAGCACCACAATGAGTTTGACTTTGCAGTTTTTGAGTGAAATGTCTAAACCATTAGATGTATTGCCATTAAACTGTGGAAGAGATATTTATGGCAACCTGGATCATTGACTTTGTTGATCCGCTGACCTTTCCTCTAGGTTGACATTTTTGGTTCTACTGAAATATCTCAACAACAATTAGATGGATTTCCATGAAGTTTGGTACAAACATTCATGTTCCCCTCAGGATGAGTTGTAATAACTTTGATGATCCTTCAACTTTTCATCTAGTGCCATCATCAGGTCAAAGTTTCATGTTGTCCAATACTTTGGTTTATGGCCAAATACCTGCAAAACTAATGACATTCCCCTCAGCCTCAGCTGTGCTTTGTGATCAGTGCTAATTAGCACATGTTAGCACACTAACAAGCTAAACTAAGATGGTGAACATGGTAAACATTATACCTCCTAAACATCAACAAGAAATTAACATTGTGAGCATCATGCAGGAGTTAACATTTAGCTCAAAGCACTGCTGTGTCTAAGCACAGTCTTACAGAGCCACTAGCATAGCTGAAGAATCTTAGTCTTGTTCAGATACCTTGTCATGGAACAAAATGCGATCAGCAGGAAATTATGGTTTGTTAGTGGTGCTAGAAAAAAAGTCAAGGGGTCACCAAAGTATTAGAACTCATGCTCTGTGGAAACTAATATTCATACAAAGAATCATCACAATCTGGCCAGTGGTTGATGAGATACTTTATACTGACCAACATACACATCCTAACTCTGGTAAATGAACAAAAGTGATTCTGGCATTGATGTGACTACACATTAATTCTTATTGTATAGAAAATTAGAGATGTAGTTAGAAGACTAGGAAGTATAGTGCCATTTTAGAAACACTGCCAATTTGGTTAACCATCAGTGCAAAAGCAGTATGACACAGGAAGCTAAGCAGTGAAATGGAGACATAATAGGAACATGTAAACAGCCAGTGTGTCAGAGTCTTCCAAAATACTGCAGTATTTCCTCACAAAACTTTATATGAGCTCTGAATACTTATGTAACTGGCTGATAAAAAAAAAAAACTGGCAGTGAAAACAAGATAAAGGGATAAAGGAAATGACAGATGTTTGGACCAATTTATTTTAATGAGATGCTAATCTGCCTTGCTGAGTACAGTCAGAGAGAAAAGTGCCAGCGTGGGTCTCCTCAATGATTCTAATCTCAGACAGACAAACTAAATGACAACTTCATCCATCTGCAGCACACTTTATATAATCTACCGTCCTACTGCAGAAAGTAGAGAAAGACCAAATACTCAGGCACTTTAAAAATATAAAAGGAACAGTATGTACAATTCATGAGCATCCTTTAAGTGTTGCAAGAATCTTAAATGATGTAAAAGCAGAGAGATTTTACACAATAAAAGCACCCCTCTCCGCAACCATGACAAGCCTAAAAGAGACAGCCTGCATTTACAAAGTGGATCCACATCTGATTACAGGTCACATACACCAAGGCTCCAACCTGTGTGCGAGTGTGTGTAGGATATTTGAATACATCTCAGTGCCTTTTAAGAGAGGCTGAGTGATCTAACTCACTTCGAGCGGTTGAACAGAGACACGGGGTAGTGTAGAGGAGGTTATGTCAGCTCAGTGTTGAGAGTATGGTGGGGGTGATTTGTCAAATGCCATCATTTAATGTTGATCAGTCTGCAGTAGTCATGGGCCTAGTGCTATATGCCCTTCAATGGAAAAAACCATGAAGTAGTTCTGACGCTTGAAGCAAAAACTGAAACTAGGATCAACCTGGACATTGAGTACTTACCATCTAGGAGCTCAACTACAGTATACTGTATAAGGATTAGCTTAAATTGGCTTATCACAGTTGCAGTATATCAGTATCAATGTATGTGTTGGCAGATATGCAAAAAACATTTTTTGACCTGGTGATGCTAAACAACAGTTAATCTGTGTATCTGCCCAGTATTCTATACAATATCGCTGCCTATTGCCAGATACAGTTGATTTCATGAGCAGAAGGTTTGGTACAGGCAAAACCTGGCAACCTCACCCATGACAAGACTCTGCATACAGTCACTGCACACAGCTGTTGTTTGTCAAGAAAAGGTTCATGCATGTAATTCCCTCGCAAACCACAAGTTGTTGTTTTTATATTTATTTGTGTACAGATGAAACAAATGAAACACATGTTAATTAGTGAGTTTTAGAGGTTAAATTACATACTACAGAACAAACTTGGTACACCGTCAGTATGTCGTAAATGTAACATCATATTTTATAAACAAATATCAACCTACTGTGTTTTATCACATGTCGTATTATACTTCAGAAGTTTAACTAGACAGTTAACAGATTTTGAATGTTTGACTGATTAACTGACACAACATTTTTGGTTTGTGACCCATGCAATCTGACATGTGCCTCTCAAGGAACAAAGGAAAAGGCAGATGAGTGATCGAGTTGTCACAAGCATATGTGTAAGGAAAGAGAAAGACATGGACAGAGTGAATATTTATGGTTACCCAGGCTATCCAGCTGAGCCTCTTCCTCCTCCCGCTCCTTCTCTCAGGATGACTGGGAGACAGCAGTCCCAGCTGGAGACACATGCCGTCCATCACACACATACAAAATCAAAGTCTTCTCTGTCTGCAGCGTTTGACAGTTCTGGCCGGCTTGAGTAAACAACAAGCAAAGCAGACAAATCTTCCTCCACTGCTTTCCCATCTGTCCATCTCCTCTATTCTTTTCTTCTCCTCCTCACCCTCCCTTTGTTGTATCAGCCTCCAGCAGTTTGACACCCCTAGCCTCCAAAAACCTGAATGACTTACCTGGAGTGGACTCTCTTCTGCTATCTCTACTCCTCCCTCCCTCCCTTCCTGTGGCAGTTATTTTTATTCCTTTGTCCTCAGGAAGCAAGTACAGATCAAGTTCTGGGCCCATCAGCATTTCCAGGGGCCCACAACAGCAGAATAGGAAGGCAAACACTGAAATCCAATCGCCCAGCTGGACACCCTCTTGAGAACAGGGTCTGTCTGATATAGGCTTTAGAAGGATAATGACAATATTGATATTCTGATAAGTAATATGTGGTACTACCGCTCAAACAATTTTAATCTTCACTTGGTGATTTTTCATGTGACCGCTTGTTGTGGTTTTGGGGTTTAGTTGTGTTATTTCCTATTTTATTTTTTAAGTGTTCTGCCTCATGTGTCTTGTGTAGTTTTACTTCCTGTCTTTCTTTTCCTGCCAGTTTTGATTGTTTGCCCTGCCCTGATTAGTTTCACCTGTGTCTCGTTTTCTCCCTTAACCTGAGTGTATTTAAGCCTGTGTTCTTCCTTTGTTCGTTGCCAGTTTGTCTTTGTGTCAAGTGTTCCAGCCATTTTCTAGTGTTTCTACTGTTTTGGATGTCCTGTGTTTCTTGGACTTTGCTCATTTGATGGACTTTTGGATTTTGACTACTCCATATTGGATTTGATTGCCTGTTTGGACTGCTCACCTGGTTTAGACCATTGACTGCCTCACCACTCTGTAATGCAATAAATTATTGACATTTGATCTCCTGGCAAGTGGAAGCACGGAAAAGGCTTGAAAGCTTTCTAGATCAGTGTTGCCTTTTCCTGTTCCAACTTCACTCTTATATCCACAAAGACAGACATTCTCCCCAGCCTGGATTTCCTCCTGCAGCTGTTTTCCAGCAGCAGTTGTGTAGTGGAGCTCTGCCCAGCAATAGCTGTGGCATCAATCTAAGACATTTCTGAATCAGTGTCATTACCATCCCAAGTTTGTCATGTGTAATCCTTGTTTGTAGATTTGAGACAGATAATTACATGTAATCATCACGTTCAAATACTCCAGTTTAAAAGCATACTTGGAGCGTGATGTTACTCTACAACACTGACAAGGACTGTATTGCAGAGGGATATGGGCATTTCAATGTAGCAAAAAACATGAAAAAGTTGCAATAGATTTTAAAAACAAATCTTGTTTATTTGGTAGAAACTCAAAAAAGCTGCCTTCATAAATGGATAGGGTGGGGCATAAAATCCTAATCTAGAGCACATAACTGTGACATAGAATCAAACTTACATACTGTATGTCAAAGCAGCCACAGCAACTACACAGTGCATGACAACTGCAAGGAGAGGAAGAGGGAGTGAGACAGAGCTTGGATGCTTTTCTATAGTTTATAAAAATTCTGACAAGGTGATCGGTCCTATGATGTCTTTAGTTACTTTGATTCAGTGGGACACTTGAAAAACGTACTCTAAATCACCTCAATGTGTTTGCACGCGATAGAAAAGCTGCATCCTGCTGCGACTCTGCATCACAAGGAATCTACATATGATAATAAACAGATCAAAAAGTAAATCTTCTTTCCAACACAAATGCTTGTGTACTAGACATATAGCCTATGTCCCAGTGAGAAAGGGGAAATATTTTAGTTTAAACTTTATCAATTGATGGTTATTATGCCTGGTTTTAGGGCGTTCTGCAGCCCTCCTACTTCCCGTGTCCATGGATTAATGTATATGAAAGATGTAATAATGAAGCCAATAAAACAAACAAAACAATGTAATAGATAATACAACAATAGGTAAGAGTAAATCATTAACACAATAAAATAAATGAATTAATTAACATTCTAATCAAAACCCAGGCTAAAGAGGTAGGCTTTAAGTTTACAATTACAAAGTAGCTTCCTCACCACTAAGGTTGACTGACATGACTGAAGAAGTTGGGCTGCCATTTCCACTGAGACAGAAGATGCGGAGTGACCAGTGAAGCCCTGCAAATCTCAGAAAGCTGCATATGTCAAAATAGCCATAAGGTGTGGTGAGACTCACATTTGCAGAGCCTTTCTTGATGGTTATGCTGGGTGTGGTCGCCCTCAGTGCTCCGGTGACACCGTGGTAGTACCTGAAGCAGACCTGGGTCTCGGCTGATGAGGACACACAAATGTAGAGAAAATTAAACAAGAACTAGTTTCCTTTCAATCTGAATCTTACTTCACATTCTTTTTTCTAAATGTGCCACTTACACAACAACAATCTGATGCTTGATGGTGCATATTTTATTTTCCAACAAGTTTTAAAACAGTTTTTGTGGTTCTTACATTTTTTATTTGTATAAATTCAGTATGAGTCTCCCGCAATGACTTCCTGCTTGATGTCCCATGTGATTGTGTTCATTTGAATTGCATTGATGAGAGTTGGGGGTAACTATACAGTGAATCTATTTATACACACAATTATGTACAGGTATAGAAAAAGAAATATGAATGTAAAAGTACGTAGTATACACGAATATACTGTGTGTACAGGTATTTAATAAAAAGTTTAGAAACATGTTAATATTATCCTGTTACCAGTACTATCTAGAGTAGCTCACACACACAGAACAATCAAATGTATTGCATTATATGGCAGTGAGATGTGGGGTACACAAACTCAACAAGACTGGACAAAATGGGACAAACATCCCATTGAATTCCTGCATGCAGAGTTCTGCAAAAGTGTCCTCCAGCTGCAGAGAAGAGCTGAATTAGGCCAATATCCTCTACTTTTAAATATTGAAAAACAAACACTACATTTCTGGAATCATATTAAACCTATGGAGGATACTTTTGGTCATAATTAAAATTCTATATAGAAAATTAAGAGATGAAAATTTAAAAGATTATTATTTCACTACACTACTAGGAATAATTGGGCCATAATTAAACCTAAAAAGAAAAAGGAAATTGAAACGGCAAATTTAAAATGTAAAACGATAATTTCAAAATCTAAAGTGACAATAAAAAAAAAGGGAAATTTAAAATGCAAAAGCTTAAATGGAAATGCTCAAACTGAAAGATGAAATTGTAAAGATGAAATTGAAAATGGAAATAAGAAAAGAGAAATATCAAATATGAAACTCAAAATGGGAAATGGAAAAGATTGAATGGAAATACTTAAATTAAAAGTTTAGTTGGCATTTGACATTTAAAATTTTATCTTTTCCATTTTACATTAGCCATTTGCCATTTCACTTTTGACATTTGGCTTTTAAAGCTGTATGTAAATGAGGAGGCGTGGCCCAAAGGCTGGAGGGAGGGTTTGAAACAGCTGGGGCGCAGAGGCTCCTTATGGCCAGCAGGGGGAGCTGATTGCTAAAGTGCACACTGCGATGAAAACGGATCAAGTAGAGTGAGCATGGTCGGAGGGAGGACTGTTATTCATAAGGCAATGGCTTCAACTTGATGAAAGTGTTCTAACATTTCTGTCCATGTGGCCTCACACACAAAGTCACCAGTGAAAAGAGCGTTAACAACTCCACGGCAATTCCCTGTTGGTCTGACAGCAAGAAAGCAGCGGACAGTGCAGCAGGTAAGAGGCTAACATTAGTGACTAGCTATATTAGCTGCTATTTGCTGGCATGGATGACTAACGTTACGTGGATTGCCACTTACAAACAATAAACAAACAGTGTCTAGCAGAGATGGGTAGTAACGAGTTACATTTATTCTGTTACATGTACTTAAGTCACTTTTTTGAGTAAATTGTACTTTTTATTGTAATGCAGCATACTATTTACTCTTACTTGAGTAGATTTTTTAGAGAAAAATCATTAATTTTACTCCATTACATTTGAATACATTTATCGCACAGCTTTTATTTATTTATTATTTTATGCATTCATGCACATTCCATTAAGAGGCGGGTGGTCAGCTGGTCCCAGGTCTGCTGGCGCTCTGTTATCCTACCGCAGCCACGCCTTCACGTGACTCTGTTCAAAGCAGCATAATGGCTGAAGCTACAGCAGGAATATAGCTTTCAAATAGTGCTAGCAGCTAATATTTACAGATGAATTAACAGCGCACAGTGCAGCGGGCTCCGGTTGGACGCTGGTCTGAGGTCAGTACATAAGAAAACTGTGCTGACAGAGCAGTAAGTGTGTCTGTTGTTTATTAAATGCCCGACCAGAGGGGAGAATATTTTGGATCACTGTTACACTATAGTACGCACTGCCTATCACGCCATCCCCCGCGCTGCACTGGGACACTCTGACCACATCATGGTCCACCTGATTCCGGCATATAGGCAGAAATTAATGATGTGAGGACAAAGCGGTGTACCAGTGAAGCTATGGAGGACCTTGGGACATGTTTGGACTGTACTGACTGGGATGTTTTCAGGACTGCTACCAACAGTCTGGATGAGTTCACAGAGGACTGCTGGTATAACGCACCAGGGTGAGTTATACCAATGGATAATCATTAGGCTCATCTCTTGTTTGTGTAAACCTACTTGGCAATAAAGCTGATTCTGATTGTGTTTATGCTAACAAGTTTCATAATATATACACACAGTATATCATGCTTCAAGTCATGGTAGCGACCTGTCAATCACAAGGTAGCCACGCCCTAAAGTATACCCCGCTTTATCGCCTATTTTACTCTAAATGGGACCGTAATTTACAAAATGAACATCATGCTGTATTGAAGAAGACTTGAAACCAGTGATTGAGACCATGAACTCATGAAAAATGTTAACTGACGTAATATATCAAGTGAGAAGTAGGATCATTTTCTCAGACTGCTATACAATTGGACTTCTTTTTGCTAGCAGTGGAGTGGCCCCCTGCTGGCCGTTAGAAAGAATGCAGGTTTTATGGTACTTCCGCATTGGCTTCACTTTTACTACATCCACTTCTTTTATACAGTCTGTTTCTGCCGTAATGTAGCCTAAATATTAAAGCTAAAGGTGTACGAGCGGTGTGCATTTAACTAGTCATGCTCATTGGTGTAGCCTGATGAAGAGAGACAAAAGTAGAGACCAAATTATGCTCACGAAAAAAAAAACTACTTTTATTTTGTGTGGACATGACTGATGTAACATTTCAACCACAGATGGTCTTCCTCAGGTAAAAGTGAACACACCTGTATTTAATAGGCAGTTAATGATGAAACATCACAGCATTATCTCCCAATTAGCCTAAATGAGTCATCTGATATGAAACATTCATAAAGAGACTGATTTGGCCACGTCTGTAATCTTTTTGTCTTCATGTGATTGGAGAGACCTGGATGTGGGGGGCTCACACCTGATCTGTGGCTGTCTGTGATGGGAACTGGGACTTGGGACACCTATCCTAGAATGATCAAAGTTTAAGGACACTGTAACATGTTAACACTCTTAATATTTACTTTTTTAATAACAGACACTATCTAATAGTTAAAGGCGGGGTACGCGATTCTACTCCAATAAACTTTGTCTTTTTGTCAGATTCAGTGAATATCTCCTCACGGTCCGCTAGCTGTCCGTTCAGTGTGTGCGCTGAAAAAAACTCTGGTGTGTGTACACAGCCCTGGCTCTGTGAATGGGAAACACACAAAGAGACTCGTACCGAGCCACACAACACTATTCCAGCCATGATTTGTGTGTCAGGTGACGTTAAAGGACTTGCCCGCAGACATTCAGCTGACTCTAGTTTGCCAGGATCTGCTGCTGTTGTGATGTTAGCTGTAGCAGCAGCAGAGTTGTGAGCGTCGCTGTCTGGAGCTGCTGTGCTGGCTCTGGGAAACCGTCTCGTCCTCTCTGGCTGTTAGCTTCACAGCAGCTACTGTAGCGACAGTTTGCTAACCCACAACCTAGCTAACGTTAGTTACATTACCTGCTGTGTCGTGCGCTCTAAATTATGGTATTTGTCATGGTATTAGATTTCTCCAGAATCACATACCCCAGCTTTAAGTGTTATGCAACTAACGTTTATCACAGCAAGCTTTAGTTGACTGTTCATGGTTAGCTAACTTTCATATCATTTCATATCGTGAGCATTGATAAAGAGTCGGTTTTCACACACACCATGCAGCCAGATATTCTTTTTTTTATTTATTAAGTGGCTACAGGCTCATACTGTACAAGTCACAGCATTACCAGTGCAGTATACGGCTACTGTAAGGACTGATAGATTTACAAGATTTCTAGGGTAGGTGCAGGTTATTCTTTAGCCAGACTATTTGTGTAGTTGTCCCTAATGTAGATGTTTTCTACTTCATTGAACTGACCATTAATATGTTTATGTTTGATGCTAGCTTCACCGACCGGGGTAAATTGGCTGATCTTCTGCTAGTCCAGTGCAGTCTGCGGCATTGGGTCATTAACATAACATAATCTGTCTTCTATGGAAAGATTAAACCACCAAGGGTAACACTGTAGTTCAGTGTTGTGTTGCTACTCACCTGAATCAAACAGGAGAAAGGAACCACAGAGGGGACTGTTTTAACCGTTTCCACTATGCCATATTTCAGTATCTTAATACAATATATAACCCTCCTCCTGATTTAGAAAAGCTTGCACATTTTGTTGTTATCTGAGCTTCATCATAACCTCCACGACAAGTAAGTAATTGGTAATATGTCACATTTCTTTATGGGAGTTTGGCGTAATATTTTCCCCGGAGTGCACAGGGAGCTTCAGTTTAATTTAAACTGCTAATACTGCATGTAGCCTATATATCTTTTAATGTTTTGTCACCAGCACAGAAACATTAGGTAACTGCTAAAGTATGACTGTCTGACGTTGACTGCGGTTAGTTCCTGGTTTGATTAATGGCTTACAGTCTAATAATTTGTGTTTGTATTGATTACTGACGGTGGCTGATCAGGCTAATTATCAAACAATTGTACTCCGTTTCTAACGGCAGGATGCAGTAAATGGCTGCCCTTTGTGTGCGTGTTTTTACTACTTTAATTACTTTACTAATTAAACACAATGTGCTTGATGGTGTTATGACTTAAAACTTAAAAGCTCAGCATTCTCGTTGCCCTTTAAAGCTAATATTTCTCTGTATAATATGACCTCTTTCTGACAGCTGCTGTGTGTCTGCAGTGTATTTACAGATTTGGAATTTTATTTGTTTAATTTTCAGATACATTTTCAGCAAACACGAATAACCAAAACTACAATTTGTCAAAAAACCCACTTAATTTCCCTGGGACCCAGTCAAATGACCACGTGGGACTCATTACATTGAAAACTTATCAACATCACTGAATAGGTCTGATTGAATACAGGGTTAGACTGCTGAAGCAGTGCAGTGTATGAGGTTAACACAAGCTCCACTGTTTTTCTGCACTGACTTGTCCTCCTCCCTGTAGACAGAGATGTTTCACCTGAACATCCTCTTCTACTTTGGGCTCACACTGTTCTGCCAAACTCACTGTGCTCTTTAGCAGTCAGAGCTCCCCCTGCTGTCCATAAGGAGCCTCTGCACCCCAGCAGTTTCAAACCCTCCCAACAGCCTTTGGGCCACGCCTACTCATTTACATACAGCTTTAAAAGCCAAATGGCAAATGCAAAAGCTAAAATTTTAAATGCCAAATGGTAAAGTGCAAATGCAAGTTTGTTAAATGCTAGTATGTATGCAGTCATGCCAATAAAGCCACTTGAATTGAATTGAATTTAGAGAGGTGGGCGTAATTACAGATGTTCATGTCTTTAGTGGCTTTGAATGATTCATACAACTAAATAAAATTTTGAAATGTACATTATCATTTATTAATGATGACTATATAATATTACATACGCATTTGCAGTTTTTAATACTTTAATCAGTTAAAGCTAAAAAAACAACAAGAAATTAGAGTATTTAGTATTAATTAGTAAAGGACAAAATATTAACCTTTTTTATAATCGATTTAAAATACTTCACTCCTTTACAAAGTTGTCAGTGATAGCTGATAGGTGATATTTATAATTTCTGGGAATCAACAATCTTTTGGAAAATGGGGGAAGTAGAGCAAAAAAGCAAAAGGCTTGGGGGACACAAGAAGATTAAGGTCATAGTAAAGCTCCATGTTTTTCTGCTTGTTTGGCTAGACACTCAGATGGTTTGACAAGAAGCGGGGGAACACAGAGCACCACTGCATGCAAGTGATTGAATGTACAAAAGTATGTCTACAGTCTGACTTGCATGTCTAACAGAGAGGGAGGCAAAAATATAGCCACTTCTATTTGCACAGCCTAAAATGGTTTGATAACACTCACATTATGAAAACAGTTAAAGTCCTCGGTTTAAGTATCCTTTACAAGAGAAGAAGGAATAAGTGCATAGAAAACCTCATTAGGAAACACTGGGAAGGGTTACACAGACAAGGATCCTATTACTGTACATGCTGGTGACAAAATAAACTGAATGTACAAATATTGACAGTAAGAATAGTTTATGCAAGGCAACGGCAGGGCAACCATGTCCCTAGAAATTATGTTTATATATATATATATATATATATATATATATATATATATATATATATATATCTCAGAGGGCTACATGCAAAGGATGTGGGATGAATGGTTACTTTATCCCACAATCAAGGCTTACAGCGAAGCAACTAGTAGCTCAGTGTTCCAACATCCACAAACGGCAACTGCTATCACAACTTGAGATTGACGAGATACAACACAAATGCTACAGCAAGGGGGAGGCAGGACGCCAGGTCAGAGGGGTCCCTAACCGGAGATTGGGTACAAAGCCCCAACAAGTGCAATCACGCTGAACGAGGCAGCGACTGACCTGAAAGATAAGATCATGACGAGAATGAATGCAGGGCAACCCCAACGCCAATTACAACAGCTAAGTGAAGTACCATCAGAAAGTCTCCTAGAAGATGCGAATGCAGCATTGAGTGCGATCCCTACCACAACCATCACCGAAATCAATGAGCTGATATATACTTCAGCAGCAGTAATCCTCGAGATGCTTGGCTATAGGAGCAACCATGGGAGCCATGGGAAACAGTACCCACCATGGAAATGAAGGCTGGAGGCTAAAATCACGGAGAAGTGTAGTCAAATGGTGACAAAGAGAGGGAAGGTAGTCCACACAGAAGGGGTTTCACTCCCAGAAGGAACAATAGCAGACATTGTTCCAAGTACCTTGGAATACCACAGGCAAATGGCAACCTCGAAGAGGTAACAAGGAAAACAGCAACTGCCAAATACCTCCAACGAGTAAGGCAAGTCCTAAGAAGTCAGCTCAATGGCAAGAACAAGGCCCAGGCAATAAACAGCTACGCCCTGCCAGTGATCAGATACCCTACAGGAATAATAAGGTGGCCAAAGGAAGAGATACAGACCACAGATGTTAAGACACGAAAGCTCCTCACCATGCGTGGAGGGTTCCATCCCAAATCCAGCACCCTGAGACTGTACACTAGCCGTAAGGAAGGCGGCCGTGGACTGGTGAGTGTGAGAGCCACTATCCAGGATGAAACATCCAAGATCCACAAGTACATCAAAGATAAGGCCCCAACAGATGACGTGCTCAGTGAATGTCTCAGGCAATGGGGAACAGAGGAAGAGGTGCTGGAGGAGGGACCATCATGGGAGGGAGGACAAACCCCTACATGGGATGTACCACGAGAACTTAACTGAAGTGGCTGATATCAAGAAATCCTACCAATGGCTAGAGCGGGCCAGACTGAAGGACAGCACAGAGGCACTCATCATGGCTGCATAGGAGCAGGCCCTGAGCACCAGAGCAATAGAAGCCCAGATCTACCACACCAGACACTCATGTATTGATCCATGTGCCCGCTTCCATGTTGTGGAGAGACAGGTTATAGTTGTGGAGAGACAGGTTATAGTTGGATGGGACTGTACCCTTTGCGGGATCCTTCAGGATCAGGATTGTGATGGTGACTGGATTCTGTTCAGGGAGGTTGCTGTGGTCCTCTCTCAGAGCCACCAGCTACTGTGCATCGCTGTTGTGTGATGCCTCCCTCTCCCATATACTTTTCCAGTACTGTTCAGTTTCCAGCCTTGATGGGTCTGCTCTGCTGTTACTACCCTGCCATTGAGCGTACACTTTCGCAGGTTGAGTTGCGAACAGCCGGTTTATTCTTCTGGCTTCATTATCTCTTGTGTACCTCTTTAGGCGGCTGGCCAAGGCTTGGAGCCTTTGTTTGGCAGTTTCGAGTGCTTCGGGTATGGGCATCTGGTTGTACCTCTTGGGTGCTTGTTTTCTCATTGCACCTCTCTCGGCCTCTGTCAGTTGGCTCACTTCTCTTCTTGCCTCCTTGATTTTAGCCTCCAGCCTTCGTTTCCATGGTGGGTACTGTTTCTCATGGCTCCCATGGTTGCTCTTATAGCCAAGCAGCTCGAGGATCACTGCTGCTGATCTCAATAATATATATATATATATATATATATATATATATATTAATTTATTAATATTATTGTGACATATTGTTTTCCCAATTGCATTGTGCTGTAACTAAGAATTTGGTTTTAGCTGGATGAGTGCATTTTTGGCATTACTAAAAACTTTCTGAAAGGGGTTTCATGAACCAAAGTGTAGGACAATAGCCTCTCCCACAGAGAGGAGAGTGTTACTTTGCAATAAATGATCTATCAGTAAACTTGCCATGTATTTGAAATTTGCAGAAGATAGAGTAGATTGGATAGACATAAAAGATAAAGTTACAGTATGCTCATCATTTAACCCACTCTGGACATAAATATTCTTCATTATGGCCCAACCCTGATATTTGTATTGGAAAAACAACTGTATACTGGAAGCAGTGGAATTTTAATAGCATACACACTATTAGAGATCTGTATAAAGGCAGTGTATTTATATCCTATGGAGATTTATTTCAACAATTCAGTCTTAAGGGTAAAGAACATTTTTGGAAAGACTAGACTCAATAGTGTCACAGACAACCACATTGTGGAATACCACATAGTTTCACAATTTAATGAATTAACAAACAATTTTATATGTAAAGATTCATCTAATGTGAAACTGGTACAGCAGAAATATCTGGGAAGAGAATTTGAACATGGGGAATGGTTGAATATCTTGGCAGAATTGGATAAATATGCGAAGAAAGCAACGGGGATATTTGCACAACATAACACATTACATCGATATGACCATACTCCAGTAAGAATCCACAGAATGAAACCGATAAGGGATAATCTGTGCTGGAAGTGCAAAACAAGTGGGAGCTTTCCACCACTGTATTTAGGAATGCACATTAGTGAGGCCATTCTGGGTCAAAGTTAGGGAAGTCCTGGGTCAGTGGTTCAGCAATCCTTTTTCTTTTTTGGACCTATGTAAAGATCGATGGAGTGCCTGTTTAAATCTCGACACAGCCAATAACCTCCTTTGAAAGGTTGTCTTTTCTTTTTATTGTGGACTATATCTCTCACTTCTGTATCTGCTACTTGTTTTTAATTAGATAAGCATGAAAACCACTTGATCTGATTCTGATAACAGATAAACATACATCCCATGCTTGCACTTTTTATTTTCCTGCCCCTCTCCCCGCTGTTCTCCTGGAGTTTCAATTCCCCACGATGAAATTTAAAAATCTGCCCATCCACTATATTTATTAAAAATAGTATCACTGTCTGTGATTGTGTTTTTTAAATTACGTACTTATTCCACATATTTGTCAGTTGTCTCTAAACAGAGAGCGAGAGAGACGAGCAGACACACACACACACACACACACACACACAAGCAGACAGACAAACAGACAGAGAGAGACAGCTGGGGGTAGGGTGGCAATAGGCTAGCCTAGGCCAATCAAATGTCAAGACATTTAAGCATTAAGCATTAAGCAAGTAGTACTGTAGCTGTAGGCTCAATACTTACAAAAAACCTTGCTAATGAAATCATTTCTGACACTTCAAACTAGTACTACACACCTCATTGACAATCAGTATCGGCGGCAAAAAAACGTGATCGGGGCATCCCTATTACAGCTTAGTCCTATAAAGCCTAAAGCTACTGAAAAAGCCACCTCCACCAGGCTGGCGTTACTAAATGGAAACACCTGGACGGCTTTACACTGATAAATGTATTCTGTTTCATGTGTGCATCCACATAGTCTCTCTCACTCATATACACAATTCCCCATGTCCCTAAATGCAGCGATAGTGCACCATTTGTGACTGTCTGCCTGCACCCATTCTCTCCCTCTCCCTCCCTTTACTGATGTGCATCTGTAAGCAACCCAGTTACTTTTCCAGAGACTGATACTTCACTACAGCACGATCTGGGCTTATAGGCTCAATCCACTTTGTTCTTTCAGACAGAATATAAAAACACCACAGTGAAGACGACTTGGCACTTAAACTGGAGGTAAGTAATGAATGTACTGTACTTATGACCACTTATATTTAACCACACACTGTCTACAACTGAGGGTGCTTTCACACCTGACCTGTTTGTTGCAGTTCAAACAAGCTCTGGTGTGTTTGCATGTTTGGTTCAACTTGTTAAGGCCGGTGTGAGAGCTGTCGTTCAAACTCTGGTGTGGACTAAACAACCGGTCTGAGACCGCTTTGGTTCAATTGCGGTGTAAATGCAAAGTGGACCAACCATAGGATATGTCATAGTAGCTATGTGACATTTGTGTGAATTCAAAAGCTTAAGCATTAATTGATTTTTTGTCTCTTGGGGGCAGGGCAACAAGTTGTAAACACAACAGTGACATATTATCACCTTATAAAATTGGCTGACGTGTAAGCAAACGTTTGCCTATTTACACATCAAGCAGACACAGAGCAACACTAGAATTTATTTGGAGCTGTTGGAGTTTCTGGCCACCTGACGAATGTAAGTCAACATTCACTCTCCTATTAGCTCTGTTTTGGTCTCCACCAACTCCTGAGAAAAATATCTGGCTCTTTAGATGCTAAATGCCCCACTATGTTCACCAGCTAATTGCTAGCTTTATCTGCTGTTTGGTGCTGAGCATACAGTGTACAGTGGGTTTATCAGCTGCTGGATGAGGCTGATGAAGTGAGACTGAACCAGTTTTACGGTAAAACCAAAACAATGAGCAAAAAGATGCACGATCCATGTGCTGATCATGGCATCTGTTAGGGAAGAGATCTCCTATAGAATCATAGAGGATCACGTGGTAACCCTGTAAACACATATACTCCTCAGCACACCACTGTGGGAATCTTGTAGTTGTTTGTCATTATTTATGACATACTGTTATTTCTTGGTCTGAACTGTGCCAGTGTCCACACAGTGATCAATGGTGTTTTATTTCATCATTACAACATTTACAGCACCTTTAAGCAGGGTCATTGAATGTCTCCATCTTTCAGACACTGTGACTGTATTTCTAAGAATAACACACAGATAGTTTGATTTGAATGGCTTATAAATAAACATACACTGACAGGTTGCATGTGACTGGTAGAACCTGGCTGAAAAAACTGTAAAAAGCAGAAACGGGCAAGACATTCATTATGAAACAGCTAGTACAACTTGGATTAAGTGGTACAATTGATTTAACGGTACTATATCGACTATTTAGTGGGCTTATTTTAATGAGAAACTAATTTCCTTTGGGGAAAACGTTTTTTTGCTAAAAAAAAACAAAAAACAAGTGAGAGTTTTGTTACTTACAGTCACTGAAGTGGGAGCTGGCATCAATTTTCCAAACGATCTGTCCCTTGTGAGATCCGTTGATGCCTCGGTTCTTATAGTCCAGAAAGTTCTCAGACAAAGCCTCATCTGGGAAGAGATAAAACTGATGAAACTGCACTGCTACGCCTCCAGAATTCTTTGAAGAAGTCATTTTTTATGTTCCATTTCCCATTACACTACAGTACCCTAACAAACTGTCCTTGATTCCTGACCACTTACGGGTGTGTCATATCATAATACTGGTATAATGTGATCTTAACGTGATAAAAATCTGTGTTATCACAATATTTACGGTATTGTGACATGTTGAGGTATTTACATTATAACTATGTACAGCTGAAGCAATGCGCTGCACACAACATACTCCATCATCTAGAAACTATACGGACACTGAGACGGGTTGCGTCAGGATCTGATTCAGCTCAGGTGACGATTGATTGTTAATGACATCATACGTTCGCATTGTGGTAATTAATCAGAGCAACATGTCGCAATGTTGCAAAAAAACCCAAAACATTATGGGCATTTACAAGTTGGGATGAGTAGAGGCGAGCAGTGCAGTCAGTCACAGTCAGTTGGGGATGTGTAAGGAAAAAGTCACAGCACAAGCAGACAGCTGTCAGTCACACGAGTGAAGTTAGTTCAATAATTGCAAGCCGCACTGAATTGAAGTTAGTTTAAAATCTGGTTTTGATCAGCTGGACCGTTTATATCAGTGACTCTGATCAGAGGGTTATTTTAAATAAGAGCACAGCTCTGCCTCCGTCTGCTCCTCTATAACAAGCTGTGAATCCACCATCTACAGTATCACACAGACTGAACAGGGGCTGGTTGTATAAATCTGACACACCCTCTAAAATTATATTGTTACAGTTATACTGTGATCATATTTATACTGCAGATATGTAGACTATATTGTCAAAAAATACCATCAGTTCAGTTTGAGGGGGGGTCACGATGCCCAATTAATTCCCTCAACGATCAATGCTATGACTCTGACAGTGAAATGACAGTGCTGGAGGGTGGGAAGCCAGTGAGGGATGAAGCCGTGGTCTTTGCACTAGAAACACCAGCTTGTTGGTTGAAGGATTTCAGGTGAGTTGGCACAATGGGGTTCCCAACACAAAAAGGCCTACAGTGAGTATACACAAGAAGTTACAGGATAAAGACACTCCTTGTAAATCTGTTAAATGGTCATTTCACCAAAATTGTAATTAATTATTTCATATACCTTTAATTGTATCTAGCCATGCAGAACGTTTTGGTTTTATTTGCCCAGATTCTGAGGTATCAGCCTCTGAGATTTGTCAAGCCACCTCAAACATTGATAATTTCCACCAAAATCATAATGTAACACTGTCACACAATGTAATGACTTATATGTTAAAAATGATGTCATGTGCTCAACACTCTTATTACATTACATTGCATCAGTTAATACATTATCAGTTATTAAGTCTCACCTCATTGCAGAGTAGAACAAATTGTGGCTAAATCCTTCAGTGTCATCATGACACATCTCACTTACCAACAAGATACATGCCGATCCAGTCTCCAGCATCTACCTCCTCCCTGATGTCCCATGTGATCACCAGGTCTTCAGACTGGCCTATGGTGTAGTGGGAGGAGCTGATGGTGAGGGTGGAGCGAGCGTCTGGGGAGACCAGATCAGTGTCACTGGTGGACCGCGACAGCCCCAGCATGAAGGCCTCCTGGTTCAGACCATTGACAGTGTAGGTCTCTGGGCTGTAGCTGTGACGAACCGCATCCTTACAGCGCTGGCGGGTCTGGCTGCTGCGGGTTGGGGAGGCCATGGCCGCCAGGCCCAAGAACCGATTCTGGTACAAGTTCTGCAACAAAATACACATCAAGAAGCTTTTAGCCAAAAAAAGAGGTAAAAGATTTTGTTCTGGACACAAAAAAAAAATCAAAGGAGAAAGCTTCTAGTTGATATTTCTGTTGGATTTCTGCTCACATTAGCTAGCTTTCTCCTGGTAAACTGTGGCAATAGTGTTTTTGAGCCAATTTCAGGCCACTGTAGCTTAAAGAGTAACTGAACACTAAATCCACTTTTCAGAGTTAGTAAATTACAGTCAGTTTATTGCATCGATTTATCCTGATCACATTTTACAGTTATTTTCCTTTTTCCAGAGATAATCCAGTAATTCTGTTCTCTTGACCCCCAAAAAATCTGTGAAAAATCTATGATGTACCCTGGGGACCTTCCACCCACACCCCCCACACATCCCACCCCGACATATAAATACAGCTGTCAACTGTCAGCAGTGTGGCCAGTATGGAATATGAAAATTGAAAGCATGCTATTGAACAGTGGTAGTGGTAGTAGTAGTCAGTGTCACTGCTTTCCATTGCGAGCTGTTACCGGTCGGTGCAGACGTTAAAAAGAGAGTGGGTGCCTGACGATATATCAAGGCATTAAAATGGGGTCATCAGGTTGTGAATGCATTTTTGTTATTTGTGAAGGGGGGCAAGCTAAAGCTGGGGTGTTAGGTTGCAGTGGTGGGAGGCCCGTGGTCTGTACCACAGATTTGTCAGTCTGCTACTGTACAGCATGTACTGCATCATTTGTAGGGAGTGTTGAGGAAGGACTTGTTTTTACCATGTGGGGTTTATGGATTTTCCTTAATATTGGGTAATAATAATACATTTTTAAAATATGTGCAGTAAAGCAGTTCCCTTTTAGCTTGTGTTGTTTAAAATATGTCACAAATATCTAAGTTCAGCAATATAGGTTACTATGCAATGTTTATACATTCAACTTTATATTACCAATTTAAATGGCCATGTCTGTTAGTGTCTTCAACAAAACTCCATTCAGACATTACTTTCCTTTTATCCATGTTTGAGTTTCCAGCTAAAAGCACAGCAGCTTGTGCCGGGTAATACTTGACAATGTCTCACTTGGCGGCTGAGAAACACAAAGCCAGTGTGTGAATCTAAATAATTCAGCAGCTTGCTTTTTAGCTGTAACTAGCAGCTGAAAAGCAAGCTGCTGAATCACTGCTAAGTCACCCAGCCATCCTGTGCCACTGTAGGGAACCATGATCGCTCTTTTCTCTCCCAATAACACTTTGATACTTAAACGCAGCTTATTGGAGTTATATCTGTAAAGCTTTACAAATACTAAAGCAGCGAAGCTCGCTGAATTGAATTAGGATTGTTTTGTTTATTCGCTGGCTTAGGCAACATGCTTGTGCGCTTAACATACTAGTTAGCTTAGCATGCTAGCTGAGGCTGATTGTTTGGTTATTGCTTGGTTGGGTTAGCAGCATGCTGCCACTGATAGCAACATGCTAGTTAGATTGACATGTTGTTAGCTGGTTGTTATCAGCTGGCGCGCTGTTAGCTGATGATGGTAGCTGGTGATGCTGTAGACACAAGTGAATATAACTGGCTACGCAGGGCTGTGTTGAGGGTGTGGGTGCAGGTAAAGGGGGGGTGGTTCTGGGATGCTGGAACACACTGTTGAGCCTTCTCCTACACTCTACACTGCTGAGTGTAGTGTAATGTAATTGTTAGTCTTAATGTAAAAAAAATAGTGAAAAAATGCCCATTTCAACTTTCCAGAATCCAAGGTGACATCTTGATTTGTTTGGCCGAAACAGTCCAAAACCCAAAGATATTCAGTTTACAAGCAGCAAATCCTCTCTGTGGAAGCGTATACGGGACTATATTCAAATGATAATGTAAACTTGAAAATGTAATTCCACAATAGCATTAGAATTTTCCACGTGTGTATGTGTTATTCAGCCCTGGGGTGCCAGCAGTAAAACCCAGATAGAAAAGCACCTCGGTCTTAATTTTCAAATTGTTCGAAAATGTCATTTTCATTTTGACTTAAATATCGCTTGGAAAAATGGAAAATCTGATTAAATTGTTTATATTTTCATTTTCAAATTTTAATTATCATTTGAATATTGTCCGCTGTACAGTGGGCTACCACTTTGAAAATTTTATGACAAGCTGCTTTTCCATTTTCATTTTAATATAGTCATAGAACGCCCATTCAAGTATGTGAAAATTAAAATTGGATTAGATAGCATTTTCATTTTTTTTGCTATTGTGGAATTACATTTTCAAGTTTACATTATCATTTGAATATAGTTCTGTATACGCTTCCATATCTCACATTTAAGAGGCTAAAACTAGAGAATGTTTAGAAAATTATTGAAACGGTTAATCAATTATCAAAATATAATAATAGTTTTTCTGACGATCAACTAATCGTTTCAACTCTAAATTATATGCTATATTAAAGCTAAGATAAATGATTCATGAGGTATAAATATAATACTGACATCACAGAAGAATTTTACTAAAAAGTATTAAACCATATCAGATATGTTCTAAGTCACTTTAGGGATATTACAGGAATATTTTAAGTATGTGAACTAAGCCTCACACAGTCCTGCTGAATGATAAAACACATCTCCTGCTGGCTTCGTGAAATATAATTGGCAAAATCAATAAAAAATGTCCCATTTATGCTTGTTATTCTATAGACATGGACCTGCTGTAATAAGCCACTTATAAGAGATATTAAGATGCTGTAGGTGACCCATTTCCTTACACTCGGCTGATGGAGAGCTTTGTGTCAGCAGCTGGAGGTAAGCAGCTGTCTGGAGGCTGATGGAGTGGTCTGTCATGTGGTTAGTTATCAGTAGCTGACATGCTGGTAACAGGGACAACCCACGTAGCTTATTATGTGTAATTCGCTTCAGTGTTGTTACATAATTTATTAAAAGTTTAATAAAACATGTCCACTGATGACTGTCAGTTGACACCAGTTAATCCTTCCAGCCTCTTCAGATTTCCCGCCAATTCGGGTTTCCTGAAGTCTGCTTCTTGTCTCTTACATTTACTGCCTGTCTGTTGTTCGGGGGCGCCCCGGTAGCTCACCTGGTAGAGCGAGTCCCCCCTCTCTCCCACCTTTCTTGTCTTCCTCTGCAGCTATTACTATCCGAATAAATGCAAAAAAAGCCTTAAAAAACCTGCTTTGTTGCTGCACTAGAAATATGTCAACATGATGTTCTACTTTGACATCCATAGTCTTGTTTTTAAGTGTTAAAATGTTTAAGGATGTAAACTTCCATTAAGCTGACACCCGTTGCTGACATGGCAGGAAATCATTGTCATTGTGTACTTTAGTTTTTGATGGAAACATCTAATATCAGAGTTTTCAGTCATTCTCAATGCTGCTGATATTTGATGCTCTGAGGGCAATAGGTATGAAAAGCATGATAACAACATCAAATAAAGACATTGCAATGTTACCAACTCAGTCTAAAGAATGACAAAATACAATCACTTCGGTCTCTTAGGTATCTGATATTAGACCCAGCATAGAAATCATTTTCAAGCTGGTTTCATTGATTGCTAATCATGTTTACATGATGAAAATTGTTCACACCAACTGGCAGATTAATCATTTGGACAGTCACACTGGCTGCACAAACACGAAGGGGACATGCATGTATGCATGCATCAACACATCTTTTGGACCAATGCACACAAAAGCAATTAAATGGGCAGAAGCCCATCATTAGGGTTAGTGAAGGTATATGGAGAGAGGAGATGGGGGTTTCAACAAATGTTAGCACAAGTTTAGTGCATCCAAATCAATTTTTTTTCCTCTCGTAGATTCTGAATAGATTTTTAAAAATGTGTATTTTTTAAGGCATTTGAATGGCCAGTGTCAAAAGTAGATTCTTGACCGGTTTACGCGACGTTACATGCCCGGGGCGCTGTTTGTCATTCCTGGGTCATGGTTGGTGACTATGTGTGTGTCCACACTTATTTACTTCAAGAAATGACAACGAGCATTTCTGCAATGGCTCCTCATTTATTCAACAAAATGCCACAAAATTTGATGCACTTCCTCAAAGTTATAATCCTAAAGATTTTCAGATGATTATAATCCTCATGATTTTTGAAACTTAGCAATAGCTATTCAATGCATTTGTATTGTAACTGCCATTTCACAGATGACTGAAACTGACCCGAACAGTGATTGTCAAATCGTAGCTTAACACTAGTAACTACAGTAGGTATGGCAGGTCTGTCAGGCTTCGGATTTCTCCACTTCTCTCCCGAGATAGCATTCAATTTGCGAAACACATTGGTTAGTCCTCATCCTCAAACCCTTTGAGGATTTGGGACATGTACCTTTAGCCTTTTAGCATCACATCATAGCCATTATAAGCATATTTGAGACTCTTTTACGGAGTTCTTATTTTAAAATGCTTCAGCTTTAAAGTTGGCTGGAGACAGGAGTTTTTGGCCAACGCACTAAGTTAGAGCGAATTAGCTGGCTAGCTACAGCTAATAAAATCTGCAAGCAACAGCTGTCATTACAGTTGAATCGACGGTCATCAGCTACCAATGAGAAGCCTGCTTTAGTTTACTTCTGTGTGAAATAGAACACGCATTGTTTCAAAAATGATTAAGAATTTTGAGTGGTAAACCTGCCACTATTGTACTTATATGTAAACTGCATATTTGTTGTGCTAGAGTGGAAAGCTTGACAGGTGTTGCAGCAGTAACTAAGTCAGACAGAGCTTAGTGTAGGATCAATTACCCAGCCGCTGTTATGATAGAATAACAAAAAAATTATAGAAAGTAGGAGAACAGAACACGCTATAATATAATACAAAACAACGATACATTTCCTCAGAAATCACCTTGATGTTGAATCGACGCTTCTCACATGGCTATCACTGGTTTTCATTAGATGTTACAGATGTTTATGTTATTGCGTCCACTAAAGACAAGTTCAGTTTTCACTGTAATGTAAAAAAGGAAAAAACAAATAAACACATTTTCCTGTGGTTCAGTTTTTACAAACTCCACCAACCAGGTTGGTAATCCTATTACTGCGAGATGCAGCATCATTCCCAGCAAGTCCAAATGTGAGGGAGAATTCTCCATCCTGGGATCTCAGGTCAGATCACAGAATGCTCCAGTTAGAAAGGAGCTTCAGGGCACGACTCAGCCCGCCTTGACGGATTGGTCCAAATACGAAGGCACTTTGTGCGCGCAGTTGGTGATGAAGACAGGTTATCTGCACGCACAGTATAATTTTCATGTGCTTGCTTGTGTCACCATGTGATATGAACGTTAGTACTGACCTTGATACTACAGAGCTGCATCAGCATAATGACCAGTCAACCCAAAGCAGACCAAAACCTGAGGGAAGTGGGAGGAGAAGGGTGGCGAGTTACAAACCATAGAAACAAAACGCAGAGGCAGTGATTGTAGCAGGTGAAAGTCAAGTATGACATTTGTGTGCACTTATGTTAAAAAAATGCATCATCATACTTTCATACTTCATCTTTGTCAGATAAAAATATGAATAACTGAGAAGGAGCAGAAGCACAGATGGACAAACAAGAGGAAACAGAGAGTCAAAGACACTGTGACATGGAGAACAAAGATATACAGCGACGAACAGACATAACATCAGAGCATCTAATGATGTTCAACAGCAACCAAAACAACATCTAATCAGTTTTCATGTGCATCTACGGATGGTCACATGGTCTGCATTGCTGCAGTGGAAAGGCAAGCCTGCAAAGGAAAAGCTATTAGCAGGAATACTTTAAAATGTGGTTCACCTACACATCAGGAAAGATATGACGCAATATGACTGTGTGTGAGCTGTATTTATTGTAGTATTCATCAATACTACACTGGAGAGGACCTTAACATTTAGTTAAACTAGTTTACTGTTTTGGTTTCAGCAAAAAAGCTCGGATAAAGCCACTGTACACGGCCTGCTCAGCAGCAGACAGCAGCCAGACCACATAGAGACCAGCTGGCGAACATAGTGGAGCATTTAGCAGCTGAAGAAACTATTTATTGTCTGCATTTTTCTGCAGTTTACAACTTTAACGTGAAGTATAGAATGTGCGATGAATCAAAATGGATATTTAACAATAGACAATAATATTAAATAATAATAAACACAATATTTATTGAGTTTCAGAGTCTCAAGGCCTACATAGTACTATGGGTTCATTGTCATGTGTGCCGAAAAACTTGCTTCACAAATAGAATCAAAAGAATCAGATGGCAGAAATATAATTTTGCAGTGATAAATCAGCCACTACCTTCTTTACATCTACTTCTTTATATTTTCATAGAGTACAAAATCTACATGGCTCAACACTATAGCCTGACCGATAGGAAGGACCCCTTTCATTTGGTTAATAAAGAACTGTGACCGAGGCATATGGCAATCTTGTGAGGTCACCAAACTACATATGCCAATAAAAATGACGAAGAGATGAGTCGCCCTCCCCTAACAGATGCAATGAACAGGAGTCAGGCTACCACCCACAGTGGCCTGTGTTGGGTTCAGCTTCGCGCCAGAAAAACGGCTGTATAGGTCGACTGTACAAGCAGCTTATTACGACCCATATTTACGCTTCTTGTGGCCATTGTAATTATGACTGGAGCAGTATAAAGTGAGACAAAGTCCACATGTGGAGGCATGTGGAGGCGGTTGGGGTGGTGACGTAACATACTTCAAGAATAGGCTTAAGACTTTCCTCTTTGACAAAGCTTATAGTTAGGGCTGGCTTGGGTGAGTCCTGAACCATCCCTTAGTCATGCTGCTATTGTCGTGGTGGAAAATAAGGAATAGGACCCAAATGGAGACGAGAGGCAGAGCAGATGGAATTCATTAATGTATTACGGGAAAGGCTTACATGGATAGAAGGCAGTCCAAAACAAGCAAACAAATCAGACAAGGAGCAGGCAATAAACAAAATCCAAAAGTCCAGGCGAGGACCAAGCACACGCAGAAATAAATCCAAGAGACTCAGGAGAAGCGCAGGAAACAAGTCTAGACCTGCTCTGTAGGAAAAGTGCAATGAGATAACTTCTGTTAGGAGTTGGTGCTCTATAAATAAAACTGAATGGAATTGAATACTTATTTTAACCCAAACCATGATCTTTTCCTAAACCTAACCAAGTAGTTTTGTTGCCTAAACCTAAACGTTAACCACGTGTTTAACGTCACGTGACTTAAGATCTGGAACGCCTGTTGCTGGTACTCTCCACCGGTCATTCTGGGGAACGGTCATACATGTCGTTTTGGGACTGGTAATCAACCTATTCCGTCGTTTAGGTATGAGGACGTCGTGGTTGGTTTAAGAATAAAGTGTGGTAGAATTCGTTAGCACCTTGCTAATGTCCTTGATGTGAAGAGAAGATGCTACAATATAATACTTAACAGAACTTGTGTGCCCAGAAATTTTAATTCTGTCTTGTCCAGTGTGTCCCCCACCACTAGGTGGGTGGGCTGACCCCAATCTCAACCATGCTCCCACCAACACTCAGCAACAATCAGGCAACAGGACGTCCACACCTATCCTCTTCTTACTTTCATCTACCAGACAGCCACCTCACTGTGTTTTTTTTTTTTTTTTTTTGGGGGTCCAATCTCATTTACTTCATGTGCTATCAGAAGTGCAGTTAAGCTACTATTAATAAACAAGGTAACATTTCCTGCTGCTGCTTAACATTTAAAGCTGTACACCAAGCAAGCTACTGGAAGGATTTTACTGTGAAGCACCAACAGGAAGTGCAGTCACAGGGGTTAACTACCATGCTAACAAGTTGTTCAGTAAAAATTGTCTGTATCAAGGTACTTGTATGGACAATTTTCTGTGCTTTTTGATCAGCTGATTAGTTTTTAATATATATATATATATATATATATATATATTAATTTCTGGGATGCGGTGTGTATTGTAGAAAGATTAACCAGTTAACCCAGTTCCAATGATTGTAACCTTTAATGCAAAGCAAACAGTAGTGTTGGGAACTCCTACTTATTGTAATACAATAACTATAAGATTACAGCCTTTTAAGAAAGTAGTTCATGTGTTTATTCTATCACTTTGTTCATGAACAAAAACATTTCCACTGCTCCGGTTGATAACCAATACTGCTAATATCAGAAACTGAAACACTGCTTCTCTTTCTCTTCCCAAAATGCACAAGTGGTGTTTTTTTAAAGTCACGTTCACATGATATTCAAACAACTGAATCATGTGGCTAGCCATACATAAAGAGAGACATCAAACGTGTTCAACAGCAGATCCTGTCGCTGTCCTGACCTGCTTTACAGGACAGACATTACAGAAAACAACGCTTCTACTTTAAAACTCTGGGGATAGCTTAGCTTGAACTGGGGACTGAGGATAGAAGCTGGTCTAAATCTACATTATGAGTTTCACTTATTGTTGACCCGATCAATTATGACTTCTGTCTCCAACGAAAACACAACAAACTCTTTTGTTGGTGGTGTATTCAGGGATGGTCTGACATCAAGATCAAATTCAATTTATCCTTTCCCTGATGTCCATATTTTCTGATTGTCCATTCTGTATTACTGTAACAGAGTAATAAGAGTTGTTTTTATTATGAATCTCTTCAGCTATCTTGTGACAGACTCCAGCAGTGGTCCTGTTGGAGCTGTAACTAACAAAGGAGGTGGGAATTCAGATGCAAAGACACAACGGTGTGCACAATGTCACGCACATATGCACAAACGAACAAACTAAAACTATGTAAACTCAGTTTTCTCAGTCATGCTCCAATCCCTACAGTCCTCATTAGTCATGCAGTACCATATTAGTATGGAGCGCTAGCTAGCTACATTAACTGAGTTATGACTCCAAGAAGGAGTGCGCTAAGAGTGTTAAAGTACCTTAACTGCCTCCATGAGATGTGTTTATACAACTAGTAGTTCTGACCAAGCAATCTGATTGGTCAACTGGAGATTTAAAACATGCTCAAATCAGCATAAAGCACACCGTGTTCATCACTGAAAATATTAGTCCGCCAGGTGAGTGCCTCCCTTGTTTGGTAAGCCGGAGAGAAAATGCTGAAAGGTTAAACGCCAACAAACTGATTGAAGCAGAATAATTCGATAGAGAAAAACATGTTGGGAATTTTGGATATTATCTTTTTTCAGTAAATTTTGACTTTTGGACTTTACAACGCTCTGGAGTTATTGGAAATGTTTGGATCACATGGAAACTGTTCGGCCTTGATGTTACACTCTGGCATCCTCCATCAGCTGTGCCGGTGAGTCGATGACACGGCGCTACTAGCTTAAAAATACAAGTGAAGTTCGCGGACGTAGTAGCTAAATCTGTCCATGGAAAAAAAGTGTTTTCAGCAGATATCGTAGTTACAACAAGATTGTGTTTAGATGTGAGGTATTTATTCGGTTTGGGAAATCCCACGATCTCTCGAAAGCATTAGCTCAAGTTGGCTGGCTGACTCAACAGGGACTAGAAATCGTCTCTGTTGCTAGGTCGATACTAAGGGTCGGCCTACTTGCTGGAGTAGTAAACTAGGTTTCATTACATAGGATTCTACTGACGTGACTGATTGATTTCCAGTTATTAGTCAGACCCCATGTGTTTGCAGGGAATTGCCCCACAACATGAATACATGTTGATTATATCTTTTATTTTGTTGGTAACTGTTGTATAATCGCAATATTGCACTCAGGACTGACTCGACAGTGATGCTTACGGACCTCAGCCTCGGTCCTGACCGCAGCACTGAAGTGCCAATAATGACATTAAAGCACACCCTCTCATGTAATATTGCTTATGTCTCTGCTGTTGTTTTTAGAACATGCTTGTCCCTTTCATGCAGTATCTTTGCCTCACATCTCTCCCTACCTGCCCCCCATACAACCCTCCCGAGCCCCCTTGGGGAGGCGCACCTCATGGTTATAAACCTCTCATCTGGTACAACCTTTGTTACTGAGTTGTGACCAAGCATGACAGAACAGACAGGATTGAGAGAAGAAGGCGAAGCGTACCTCTTCACTGTTATTGTGTTCCATTTATTACGCGCTTTGGTGTGTAGTGGACAAAGTAATGCTCCTTTCTCATCTGAACGTCGCCTTTACAATGAGATGAAGCATTGCTTTTAAACCAAGCAGCAACCTCCGCGGCTGAAAAATGACGCCAACGCAGAAGTGCCAAAAACTGCAGTTCCTCCAATGGCCACTTGAGGCAGGCTCCAAAAGCGAGTCAGTCCCCACAGAGCCCCGTGTTAAAATGCCCAACTTTACAGCAGAAATAAACACGTTTACAGCCTGGTACAAACAACTGTTTTGGTCTCCACAGCTAATTTCCCCCTTCAGCTGTGAGGGGGGTGAATTTGTATATAACTCACCCGTTTAAATTATATTAAGGCTTTAAGTTCTGCATAATTAAGGCCGCGTGACAGGTGGGGGCCCTCTCAGGTGGCTAGCCAACCATCAACCAGGCTTCATTCGGCCGCCTCAGCTCCACCTCTTCGCCCATTTTTGGATCAGCAGGAGTCATGGACTGCCAAGGTGGCGACGGCCGGAGCCACCGGAGCCACCGGAGCCACCGGAGCCGCCCACTTTGAGCTTCACAGCGGCTCTTCAAAAACCTATGGGCGACGTCACGGACACCACGTCCATGATTTATACAGTCTAGTTAAACATAAAACACTTGGTTATCACTCGTCCATCATGCAGCTGGATTCCCCCTCTGTGCTTCAGAGGGTCTACTGTATATCTCTGCACAGGGCAACATACTGTACTGAAAATCAATACAAATTCTATATACAGCACTGTATGCTGACCGCAGCCAGCAGCTTTTCCTTAAGTGTGTATGTGTGCCTTTTCTGTAACAGGACTCTGATGTCTTAACAGGAACATACCATGTTGTGGAGAGACTGTTCTGTTGTTCAGTTTCTGTATTAAATTGGTGAAATTATAAACATCACTCTATACTCCACACTATCTCTTTAGCATATGTACACTGTAGGGCTGCAACTAACGCTTATTTACATTATCAATATTCTGATGATCATTTTCTCGATTTACTGATTCATTGTTTGGTCTATACAATGTCTAAACATTGTGAAAAATGTCCACCACATTTCTGGGGCCCAAAGTGACATATTCAAATTGCTGGTTTTGTCCACCAAACAGTTAAAACCCCAAATAAATGTATTTAACTATCACATTAGACAAAGAAAAGTAGCAGCCTTTCTCATTTGAGAAGCTGGAACCTGTGAATGTTTCTTGAAAAATTAATGAAACCATCAATAAATGATCCAAATAGTTGAATTTTCCCTCGATCGACTAATCATTTAACTCTCGACTCATCATTTCAGCTCTAGTCCACTGTGATCATGTACTCTACATTAACACTTTATGATATACTACATAGTTTCCTCTGGCTTGACGTGAAAGGGAAATCAGCAAAAGAGAAGTAAAGGCCGCTGTTTGATGCTCAGCCAAACTGCAGGCCGTACTCTAAACTCACAAGCTGACTACTCCTTCCTTCTTAGGGAAAACTTTTACTCTGGAGCAGCTGCAGCAACGTGGATTTTGCTCTAACAGCATACTACAGTAACTGTCAACTGTTATAACGCTTTTTTCGCCCTTCCAGCTGCCTGTGCACTCAGTGTAGACATGTTGTCATTGATGCTCTCGATCTGGAAGAAAACTCTGCCCAGTTATCTGGGCACACTAAAACTACAAAACACTAAAGAACTCTTTTGCTTGGAAAAAGTATGGAGGAAATCTAAATCAGTACATTTTCCAGCAATGATGAAAACATTATATTATATATATAAACATTCCTGGTTTTCTCTGTTTTATATTGTTATAGATTGAATATGGTTGGGTTTTGGACTGTTGGTCAGATGGAGCTCTGGGAAACTGAGATGGGCATTTTTTCACAGTTTTGTGACATATCACAGACTAATTTAATTAATTGAGATAATAATCTGCAGATACATCAATAAAGAAAATAATCACTAGTCGCAGCCCTAGTCTATAGGAACTGAATCTCCCTTCAAAAGTGCCTGGTTTTATAGCACAATTTCTGTTTTGGTGAATGTCAGAGGTCAGTAGGTCTTTCACTACACCCTCTGTTTTGTCATGCTTCAAACTCTGTGATTAACACAGAAAAACAGTGTGAGTTTGGTCTACAGCTGTCTGATCAGAGCCAGTGTGGCAGAAATGTTCATTTTAATTTGCACAATGCACAGGGAAAGCACAAAAATCTAATCTACAGATCTCAGGACATAATGATTTAGAAAAAAGTCTAAAGGAATTTACCTGTGCCAAACTTTCTATTTCACATACAGTTTAATGTTAACAGTGTCAAAGGTCAACCCCTGTTTGGGGTCACAATGGCAGATAAATGGGCACTTGCTTACAGGGGTTACATAAATAGCAGAGGACTAAAGATGCTCGGGTACTAGGCCTTTAGTACTGTCGTAAGACTAATATTTTCTCATAGACTGCCTGAGTTCACCTCTGCGACCTCAGCCAGCCACTGCAGAGCTCCATTCATTAAGCGGCTTCATAAACAATAATAAAAATAATCTCTGCATGTGTTGGACACTATCATCTGTAGCACGCTCCTGGCACCAAACAAAGATATGCATATTTATGAGAGTGTTAAAAATAACTAGTGGGAAATCACTGGCATCCAGGGATGGAGTGGAATAGAAAACCCCCCAAACCCAGTTTACCCTCCTTGTTGTTTGCAGAATAAATAAAATAAAATAGCCTAAAATAATAGCAAGAAGTGTGATTACATAAACATTTTCTGTATATTGGTAGGGTTTTACATAATAATTTACTCACCTTCTTGACAACTTGACAACCACCATCACTGGTGACATGTGGCCCAAAGTCTCATCTATGAAAGTGATATGTTGCTCTTTGGAAAATACATGTTTTTACTTCTTATATTAGCAGCTGCATCTACTTTATTGTTTGTTTTATGATAGGCTACTGCTTTGCATGACACCGAAACACAGGGGGAACAAAAGGAACAGACATCAGTCTGTGTTGCTCCAGCTTTAAGAGGATTTTGAGGATGGGAATCCCCACACAAAGAGGGAGGGGAAGCCTCTCCTTATATTTGGACATCCCAGATGAAGAGCAACCAGAGCGAAGCTGTGTGGCCCTGACATCTCCAGGCGACACATCACGCCAAACACCATCCCGAAAATCAATTACTAGAATACTGCATTGCCTACTGGCAAAGATGAAAATATTGCATTAAAAATGACTCAAGCTTTTCTCAGACTGATGATTCGGCACACGTCCAATAGCTCACAATAAGTCAATCTAGCCTTTTTATTTGATACAATGCCAACTTTTAGGAATGATGTGGCTTACTAGCAAAGGTAGAAAAATAAGCTAAGGGAGAACCTGCCTGGCCGTAAGGAGAACCACCGCTAAAAAACAACTGAACTCAAGTGCTGCTGGGGAGCTATGTGCTCCATATTGAAGAAAGAAACCCGGACAGCCTAAGGAATTGCCTGTTATGTGCTGCTACGGATAAATCCCACTTAATCACTCGATGTAAAGAACACAATTCAGTGTATCGTTTCCTCCAGAGAATGACATATGCGGGCTACAGAGCGCTGGGCCGCTGCTGGAGACTATGACAGGCTACATCCCCTATCGTTACACAGCAACAATGGAGACGACCTACCTGAGAGAAAATAACCTGCCGGTGGATCATTCTCCAAAGGTAAGGATGAGAACTCGAAGAGGTACACGCCTGCTAATTTCCACCGAGCTCCATTTCGACGGTAAAGGCAGGAGGTACACAAACAAACGGCGTACCGAGTAAAGGGCCGCTGAGGCACGCGCGAGAGAGCCTCTAGTCACATCCTTTCCTCTTTCTCTGGACCAAAGTAAAGCTAGCCAAAATACAACATACATTTTCCGGCCACTGCCAAAATTGGTCATTATAAAACCGTGACCTGTGAAGGTTTCTTTTACGGTTTTGCTATTACTAGCATGTGGTAAATATGTCTGTAAGAGTTAGCTTTATCTGAAATGCTGTTACCCTATCAATTTAGGCAATTGCAACTTAAAATAGGCTACGCTTTTATTTTGAAGGTTCCACTTCTGGTTATATTCGAGATAAATGTGTTGAACATGACAGAGCTGGGTACCAATGCCTCACAGCCAATCAGAAAACGGGCTTTTCTCCAAGCGTGCGCTGCCTCTGCCCCCCTCATCTCATCTGCCGACGTACTCATAAACATGCGGTGGCACGCGCGCAGATGGAGTCCACGTCACTCTCTCCCCTCGCGCAGCGTTTTCCTTCAGAGAGCTGCAGCTGATGTGAGGAGGCAGAGCGCGGTGGATAAGAGCTTCCAGGAGGCGAATACTAGCCCACCACACAATACTGTCAATTAGGTTTTCGGTGGTAAATACTTCTAGACAATACTCATCTTTCAGGTGTTACTAGAACATACGCTTAACCCCAGTTTTGCAAATACAAGCTACTAGATAATACTGTTCATCCCAGGTTTAAGGTAGTAAATAGGCTACTACTGGAGATTATTTGTCTCCAAAACTATAAAAAAAATACCATAAGAAAATACTGTTCACCTTCACTATTGTATTTTTATTTTGTTTTGAATTACGCATTTTCTTTTGTGAACTCTAGATTTACCATGTGTTTTATGTGCAAGTTGGCAACAACCAATCACATAAGTGGCTTTGCCCTCCGTGTCTTGATTGACTTTGTGACTGTAATATTGAGCTGAGTTTAAACTCTTATCAGATTATTTCACAGTTTAGTGGTTATATATGTTTTCTGTATTTATTCGTATGGTTATTTCATAATGTTCTATTTATTTAATATTGAAAACTTTGAGTCTCCATGTCATCACTTGGATTTTACATTAGAAAGCTCGTCAGGAGCAACCAGCATCTACAGAGACTTCAACAGTTTCATGCACGAATTACAAAACTTTCCTACTATTACAAAATAAATCACTACCTATCTTTTCTGTGAAAGAACAGAAAAATCCCACACACTGCAGATCTCTGGCCCTCACTTTATTTATGACTTTTCTCAGCCCTTCATCAGGTAAAATTCATCCAAATCCAATTTTTTCTCAAAATGTCTATCTTGAATGAATTACACATCTGCACTTTAGCGGACCCCGTTGATCAATCGTTCAGTATGCAGAGCAATAAAACATGGTATTAAGCCAAAAAATGCCTCCTGGCGTAAACAAACAAGTTATTCATATAAAGTTATGTGTAACATAACACTAGTCATTAAAAAACAACTTGTAAAACATCATTTATGTCCAGAATTGGCAATACTAAGAATTTTATGAAAAAATAAAACACTGATGATGTTTGAATAATTGAATCAATTTTAGAATAATTTATTGAATTAAAATATGTTTTTAAATAAAAGATATCATTTGAGATCTGCGACTAACAAATACACAATGGAACCACTAACATGAAACAAGAAGCACAGTACATGCAGTCATAGTTAAACTAGTGGCTTTATTTTGTGTTTGTGGTAAGTGCAGGTATATTTTATTGTTGTATTAATCCCATAACTAGAGGCATCATGTCAAGCAGTAAAAAAGACCCAGAGAACAGTGGGGATGGAGGAATATAAAGGAGCGGTGGAGAACTAAGGAGGTGGTGTGACATAAAGCCTGTCATGACGGTTGTTTTTATTTCACTCAGTCTGCACCTCAGTCCCTGCCTCCAGCCACTTCTCACTTCTCCCATGCATTTTTTAGGAACCCTCCAGACTTGCCATTCTCCCCTTCCACCAGATGCCCTCAGACCTTCCCACCGGTCCCAGTCACCTGCCTACTACATCCACCTGCTCACCTGTTCCTCATTCCCCCATTACCCCCAGCGGAATGTATACCAGCACATCTCCACCTGCTCCTGGCCAGCTTGTCGATGTTGCTTTGTGCGTTTGTTTTTCAGCCTTCCCGAACCCAAACCTGTGTCTGCCTGCCTGCCTGCACCTTTCACCTGCCCCGTTCCTGTTGATCTGTGGATTCCTGGCTACTGGTTGTCTGCATTTGGGTCCTTTCCCTTGCTGCCTTGTACACACCTGCTTGACAGTACAATCTAGCCAAAAAAAAAAGGACCCAGCAGATTTAGGGGTTTCTGTGGACAAACTAAATGAGGTGGCCCATGCCATTCAGTGCCTTCAAATCTACCGCCAAAATGCCTCCAGTATAGCCAGTATTGTTCAGTAAATCACTGAACTGTTGCATTTGGGTCCTTTTCCTTGCTGCCTCGTACACACCCGCATGACTCAGAAGACTCAGAAGAAGGAGAGATGAGCCAAGGAAACGGGTGAGGCGTCAGAGAAACCAGGAAATATGGAGAAACAAAAAGAGCAGAAGACCATGAATAGGTGGAAAGACACAAAGACAAAGCAGAAGACATAGAGACAGACCCTGTGAAACATGGTGTGGTGGCAGAGAGTACAAAGCAGGCAGAACGAGTGATCAGCGGAGGGCTCGGGGCTAAGCAGCCACAGCACAAGATTAAGAGTGGTGCTTCTGAGGAAATCGTGGCTCCATCTGTTGCACTGTCTTTAATGGAAAGATAATTTACAGAGGAAATGAAAGCAAAGACAATGCACTTAATATATATTTACTCAAGTGTCTTCTATTCTCTGTGTTAAGACAGAAAGAAACAGTGAATCTGTTTTCAAGCACCACTGGCTATGTGATACAACGCTTTAATTCCAGAATACTGACTAAACAGGTTTGTTAATGTTGAAGTGGAGTGTTTCTTCTTTTGGCTTTTATTAGATAGTGTACAGTAGAAAACAGTTGGATATCTGTGCGATGGTACATGGTCAGCAGCTAGGCCCCAGTTTAAAAAATGTTCAAATGAATTTTGGTTTTAGGTTTTTATTTGTATGATTGTGCAACATTAATATAGCTGACAACATGGTATTCACTGTCACGGACTAGCTACCGCAAGTGAATTTCTCTCCAAGTTGTTTTTAGTGTATGAAAATAAAATGAAACCCTGTTTCAAAATGATTTATGATGAATAGGCTAAAATATCCCAAAACACCAGTATGATTCAATTATTCAATGGGTTACATTTAAGAGAGCTGTATGAAACTGAGGGTTTCCCAATGTAACAAGGAAACTGTCAACTTGAATTATAACATGAAAATCGTGGTGATGTGTGGTTTTCACTGGACAGTAATTTTAATGATTTTACGAAAGCAAACATTCCTAAAAGAACTACAGACAATAAATTGATTGATTTCAGCACAGTACCACACAGAAAAAAAAACAGAAGCCCAAATCATTGAGGATCACTTGTGCAGTTTTCTCCTTTCCAGAGATCAACAACAAAGGGCTACAGCATCCCTGCTGCTAATGTAACACGTTGTTCTGTAAAGTGAGACTCTGACAGTGACATCTGACAGGAGCTGACAGCTGAAACTCTGCGTGGCTTTGGATCATTTTGTGGGATATTTTGAGGCTTTTAAAAAAAAAAAAGATGAGATTTTGTACAGCACAGTGGAGAGACAGGAAAGGGTAAGAGCGAAAGAGATTATGCGAAAAATATCAGACTTATTTTGAACCTTGGCATTGTGTACAATCAACAGCTTCAGCTTTTGTTTCAGCACTGTTTTTCTAATGAGACTGCAGGTGGTTTTCAGCTAGTATGTACTTTATTAGGATGATGCCAGCATTTGGAAATTAAAACCAACCTTAGCAGATATTTTATACTGAAAGGATTTGAAATTATGTTTGGCCCACTGGGCACTAAAACTTACTCGCCATTGAAACCAAAGACAATGTGACTGAGAATATTATATGTCACATGTATTTTTAAATGTATTTTACTTTTTCAGAATTGGTAAAGGACATCCCATTGATATCCACTATAGATTTGACCAGTTATGAACATAATGAATGATAATGATTATCTACTAGCTGTCCATTTCAATGAAAAGCACCATGATATTGCCACACTATGTTTTTGTGGTATATAGATGGTTTCAGTGCCACATACAGGTGGAGAGCGTGACTTTTTATTGAAAAGAAGAAGTTTTGAATCTTCATCCTTCAGATCCTGGTTCTGACAGCTTTAAATAAAGATCCAGATACACTACATGTTATGATCAAAACTGTGGCCTCTCAATAGTCTTTGAATTTTATTGGTAATGGCAGGGAGAATTCACCTAAATGGGCCTTAATAGTATTCTTTCTCTTCTTAATGGTGGATTGTGTTACGACCCCTCCCTTTCTGCCTGCAGTGGTTCGACTGGCCTCTTCCTGCAGGAGCTTGCAGTCAGGGAGGGTTGTTAAGGTGATGTGGTGGTACCTGTGTAGGCTTCCACCAAAGCTGTAACTACCAGCCTGGTCTGGGATTCAAATACACAAATAATAGCCGGGAGCGTGGCCAGCACGAACCTGTAACTTACATGGTAAATTCAGTATAATGTCCATTTCTGCAGCGCTAATTCCATCAGTACAACAACAGAGTCATACTCATCACTCTGCTGAGCTCAACGTTCTCCTATTTAACACGACTAATGTCTCCATACTCTTAGTTCCATTTGCTTCTTCTTTGCCTTACTCCTGATCAATGTTAAGCTACCGTCACCAAAAATCAGCACTTCAGATGTTTTTTTCACATTACGTTGCACTCATGGCAGCTAAACATCTTTTGGGGAAAAAGTGGAATGCCTGACATGTCTCTTGCTGTACTGATGGAATTAATGCTGGGATAATGGACATTATACTGAATATATCAGGACAACAAGTAAACATGAAGGAAGTTTTGAGTTGGCTTTACCTGTCTCTAATATAAAGCCTGTCCCAAATTAAGGCTTGATGCCACTATTTGAGAAATTACGGCAGTTTAATACTCTATAGTTTCCAGGCCTGTAAAAAGATTCAAACAAAATAGTCTAAAAGGGAAACATTTCTCTGGACTGCTCCCATTTCTTGCAGCCTGTGATAAGACATGACTTAAGGCGTTATGTGAACCATGGCTTCAGACCTACTGTTGTGGGATATTTCATCACTGTAGTCATTTAGCGCAGAGATCAGAGAGAGTGGACCCTTCCTCTGGTGGCATCTGCTGGACAGAAGCTGCTAATGCCTCTGCATGATGTCACTGAATATCTGCTCTTCCATTGATTCCACAGCAATCAGTTCATAAGACTGTTCCTGAACTTTCAGGAAAGACAGTGTTACAAGATGAACTTTGTCATGCAGCCTCACAATCACTGCATGTTGGATCACTATGCAAGGACTCAGTTTACATTCTGCCTGTGCTTTTGTGTAGGAGGGAAAGGGAGATCGAGGGGTGGACAGAGCGGAGAGAGAGAAATTGTCCATATGAATGTAAATGAGCAACCAACATTTGTATCTCCCTGAGTTGGCTGAGCTTGTAGTCCCCTGATATCTCCCTGTCTCCCTGTCATTCCACCCCCTCACATTATCTCCTATTCCCTTTCATTCCTCTTCACTTTCACTCACTCACTGTCTTCTCTCATCCTTCTCTTCCCCAGGCTTACACTGTCACCTCCTCCTCCTCCTCCTCCTCCTCCTCCTCCTCCTCCTCCTCCTCCTCCTCCTCCTCCACCTTTCAGTTCTTGGTTTCATTTTCCCGGTCCCTCCGTCAGCTCCTCTCCATTACAGTTGATTCATTGAAGCACAAGGAGCAACCGCTGCCTATTCATCTTTCCACTGACTGAGGCATGAAGGAGGAGGAGGGAGGGGAAGACAGGATTACTTTTCTCGTGATGTCCAGTAACCACACAATCACACCTACTACTGCTACTGCTTGATACTGTCCTTATTATTTTATTAGGGTGTATGGCTGATTATCATTCATTTTTGAGCTGGCCCCAAGGAAAGGTGTTGTTCAGCCAGCAGTCAAGTAAAAAGCTGCGAAGCCCCAGCAGGTGTAACGGGGGTGAAAAAAGAAATCAAATTGTGCTCTCGAATTATGATTTGTCGTCTTGAATTGCTCTAAAAAGGGGTTATATCATGCAAGGAAAAACACATTTACATGAATAATTAATGCTTTCAAAGAATAAAATTTGTGCCGACAGATTGTGAATGTGTGTAACTGTGTGAATGTGATCAGGGCGTTCCTGCAGAAGAGAGGCTTCCTGTCAGTGAAACATCCCTGAACGGTTTAAAAACATACAACAGTCCTCACCCACAAAACATCAAAGCTACGGCAGATTCAGTAAAAAGTGTCAACTTTTTTTCATTTAAACTTGTTTTAACGCTGCAGTCCTGATCTGATTCAGGGTTGTACTTAGCTGAACACGTTCGTCTACATTATGGAACAGACTGCAAATCACTCTTCTGAGTTGAAGAATTTCGTTCAGTTTAGTTCAGAGATTCCAAGTCACTATGTCGTTCGATCACTTTTTTCTAAGCTAAGTGACTGCATCATCATTCAAATGCACTTCAGTCTGTGCAACAGTGACTGAATGTATAAATGTTTATAACACTGTGCCGTTGTGCGCTGATTCTGACAGTCCAGATCAAAACTAGGCCTTTACAGCACTGTTGCCGGCCGATGGCTCGGCGGCCACCTATCTGCAGGAATCACTCTCACCACTGTTTGTGTGGCTTTCACTTTCTTCCAGTGAGTTTTCAGCCAGGAGCAAGTGTTCTGTATATCACAGCTGGGCTGACAACGATGCCTGACAATGATAATTCACTAGTCAGTTCATCTTTAAGATTCAGTGTTAAACATGCATCCATGCACTTAGACTACACTACACTAGGATTAGAGACATTTGGGATTTTCAAGAAAAAAACACGATCAAAGGACTGTAGTCTGTATTTTCCGCCAATATCAAATTTACTGTATTTCTATTTACCAATTGTCAAATTAGTGTCTAGACCACCACCACCAACAGTAACAACGCACGAGTAAAACACAGTATTCCGCTTTTACTACAGTAACTACAACAAGTACAGCTGACCCAACTTCTAGCATTAGTAATGCGTGGCTGCATTAAACATTTTTTCTAACTAAGCAATCATAAGGTACATTCTTGGGAAATAATAATTACTAATGCTATTATTATACGACTACTACTAATCACACTACTTCTGATAATAAAACATTCATGCAGAATAATGTGGAATCAGATCAAAATGTGTCAGAAAAGTTAAGAGCTTCCAGAAGTAGAGTGTTGAGGAGAACTTAGTGTACGCTGCCACCACTCATCAGTTTGTGATGCCAAACATATTCTAGGAGTTACTTTGTGACGACCTGGGATAATCATTTGGTGTAGCCACTTTCCCTCAGCCTGCCTCACACATCTACTCCAGCAGAAGTGTTTCTCAGAGTGCCTTTCAACAGCCATCTACCATGATCTTTTATTAATGAAACATTTCTGCTATTAAACTCCACTGTAGCTACAAGTAATGTCATGTCATCTCCTTCAGGCCAGTTATCCAGTGGAAGAAGAGAGATACATCAAACTGATCCAAATACTTAATACTGCACCAATAGTATCCATTAGAGAATCATGAACATTGCAACGTGAACAGTATAAAGAAATATTTATGCTCCTACACTGTATGCAGAGCATATGAGGATGAGAATGCACAGCGGTTTCGGAGGGATGAAAAGCAGTTTGATTTTAACATTGCATAGCAGTATACAGTCTCATTAAAAAGTTGCAAAGTCACATTTAATTGCTTTTATTGACAGTTAAATAGTATTATGTTCTAATGAACAAAACCTGATCTAACAGCAGTGAGGTGAAGATTGCGGAGGTATGTCGGGTTTAATTACAGCAGTGACATTAATTTGGCTGCAGTTAAAGCAGTCAGATCCCAGTCTGTTTGCATTTAAATTGACACTATCGTCTGTAAATTCTGCTTTGGGCTGGTGATGCAAAGCACTGTGGAGAGTAATTAAAATACGTTCGCTCTTCCTTATTAGAGAGTCAGTTCTCTGGAGATGTTGTGAAACCATCAAGGGGCACCTGGGGATAGTGCTAAACCAAAAACTGGCAAAAGATGTGGGCTTTAAAGTCAAAAACTTTAGATAGATTTTTAGCGGTTGTCTAAAGTTCAAAGCTGTGTGCTTTCAAGTAAAAACTCCCAAAGTAAAAGTCTGGTTCATTTTTCCCACAGACAGTGTTACATGACTCACAGCTGGAGCTCTTCTATGGCTTGGGTGGGCATGAAACTCTCCCAGTTAAATCATCAGTACAAAAGCTTAAGAACCGTGTTAGAAAATAACTGATTCTTTGATAAAAAGTCAAGTAGGGTTTCAGGTACAAGCTCGTGCACCTAAAATGCTGAGGTAAACGGATCAAACGTGATGTCTCAGAAAAAACTGTTGAACTAATTAAAAGTGGTGGTCCTCAACACAAACCTATATGATCATTACATCATCCTGGAGAGTTCTGTGTTTCTATGTTGAGCAGTGAAAACTGAACTGGGAATACGTGTTAGCCAACCAGTCTGCACAGAGCAACATTAGCATTCACTCTGAGGCATGCTTGTGTCCACCTGGGCCAATGTTCACTCTCCTTTTAGCTCTGGTCTCTTTAGCTGCTACTGTCGCTAACTTTGTCTGCGGTTTGGTGCTGGGCAGGTCGTGTACAGTTAGCCTGATAATCAGACTGAACTGCCACTTCCTTTCACTTAATTCATTCAGCCTGACATTGTGTTCATGTTGGTCAGTTTCTTGTTGGGAAGGCTGATTATTTTGTTTTGCTGTTGATGAGAGCAGAGTTTGCAGGCTGGAAAACCAAAAGAACGATCCAAAATAGGCCAAACTGCTCAGTATAGCTGATAAGTGGGTGGGTTTGTCACTATGGTCGACACTTTCACATTACACATTTGAGCCATTGCTAATATGAAAAATATTGATTAGTACTGCTTTAAATCAATTAGGCAATTAAATCATATTAGAGCTGGACGAGACTTATTGAGCCATATCCCATTTTAAAATAAGTGCAATATCTATGGGGGAAAAATTAAAGACAAAACCTGAATAAATGATGCTCCCAGACATGTCACAAGGGTTCATTGTTTGAAAATGATGTGAATCATATGCTGTGGCCTTCACAGTCACCAGATGTGACCTATTTTGGTGTTTCACTTACTTGTATATATCCCATTTCTATAGTCCTTCACCTGTATGGCCACATATGGCTCAAATAAAGCCACCTGGTAAATGAAATACATCAAATTAACCCAAAAGTCTGTGACAGTTTTATAGTGCAGCTAATAGAAAATCTGTATCATAAAGCCCTGTCCAACATTAGCACCATCCCTTTAAAGATGCCACACTTTGAAACCCATGGAAGACGCCTGGAGAGAGAGAGAAACAAGGCAGCCCAAAAAACAAAGTGTCATAAAGAGAAACCACTTGTTATTTGTTGGAGTGGGAGGGATGAAATCATCTGCAGTGTTCCCAGTGTTATGTCTTATTCCACCACTAGAGGGCAGTGTGGTCATTCTCCACAGCCAGCACGCTGCAGTTGTTTCCCCTCATTGTTTTTGAAGTATTGAAAAGGCTCGCTGTATGCTCTCTGTAACATCATGTGGTTCCATCTATCTTCCTCTCTCTCACCAGTGCACAATCTTGTATTTACATAAGAAGGAGGAGTGTGTATGTGTGTGTCTGTCTGTGTGCGTGACTAGTCGCAGTATTGGTTTGCCTTGTCTGTACTGGCCAGCGGCAGCAAGGCACGGCATCTGCTGCAATGAACAAAACATGTTCTAGCGCCACCAGCTTTGCCTCTCTCTCCTTCCTTTGCTCTCTCTTTTGTATTTGTCTTGTTCTTTCTCCAATCCTGCATCGCTGTGAAGGTGACAATCAAACAGACTTTCCACTGATAGCAGCTTTAAAAGGCTCATAGTGACGCTTTGAATAGCTGATTACTAATACTGCGGCTGCCTCGCTGTTACTACTACTACCACTACTGCTCCTGCAGCTACTACCGTCATCACTAGGCTACTACTGTTGTGACTACTACTACTTGCTATTGCAAATGCTACTATATGTAAACTAAACTACTATACTACCAGTAAATAAATTGTGGTCTTCTGTGCTTTTCACCACATCTCATGGTCTTCACCAGCATCAGATGTTCTAAAAGCTATTAAAAAAAGCCAGTAAGTGGACCTTGAGTTAAGATTCTTTCGTCACACATACCGATCCCATGGTGTAGAAGAATAGACTGATCCCAAGAATAAAGTTCCATGCTCAAGTGCGACTACTCCTATGTACTGCTAATGCCCCCCCCCCCAAGTCTGGTTCTGCTCGAGGTTTCTGCCTCTTAAAGGAAGTTGCAAGTGCTTGCTCATGGTGGGATTAGTTGGGTCTCTGTTATTAATATTATAAAGAGTACGGTCTAAACCTGCTCTGTAGGAAAAGTGCAGTGAGATAACTTCTGTTATGAATTGGCGCTGTATAAATAAAACTGAATTGAATTGAATTACTAGCAGCATACTACTGCTGCTTTAAAGGTTTGAGTTTTTTAAGTATACCTTAATACAATACTCCCATGCCTGTATATACATTGAAAGAGTTATTGGTCAGAGTAATCAATTCTCCTGTTCATACTGGCCATGAACCGATCTCTTCATAGAGCAACTACACGGTAAAAAACCCACAGTCCTTGTTCTGTGCAAAACTGGATTTTAACATACAACCAGAGCTGTAGTGAGGTGGGGATCCTTCAAAGTCACAGTCTTTTTAGTACAGATTCCCTCCTTGCACTTCCAGTGCTTCTCTGCTGAGCTGCGGTGGAGGGACAGGAAGCCACATGTAGGTTTTGGGATGAAACACAGGCCTATGCAACACTTCCACTGCTATCAGCACTGCTGTTGTACTATCAACACCAGTGACTGAGAGGACATTGCTCAGAAAAGAACCACATGGACAAAGAGAGTCCTTGAAGGAGCCGCACCTCATGACAGGCTGCATAGACAAGCGCAGCAGAGGCTTTCCACCTCCCCCACACGAGCCATGCGTCCACACTGCAGTAAACTTTGAGGTTCCAGGTATGGCCTCGAAAGCCACGTCAAGACCCACACAAATTGTGGGTGTTCATGTCTTTTCAGTGTTACATTCTGACCAAGTTATTCAGAACAATCAGATCATTAATGGCCGATGGGCAGACCAGCAGAGAAGCAGTCTGTAGCAGTTAGCTCTGCTGCTGAAGGGCAGTGAAACATGAGCGTTGTGAAATTACAGATTGAGACATATTCTACTGATTTAATTAAGATCTTAGTGTACTTTGCCTTTTTAGATGGCAAGATGTACAGATACAAACTGTACACATGTAAAGACTTTCTATGGGATGACCCAGTTTGCAAAGTTTGTTGCAGAAGGGTTACCTCATACTGATATTTTAGCAGTTTGGAAAGCAAACTGATGAACTGCTGATGCAGATGGACTGATAAGACATGTGAAGTTGAATTTCATTTTAATATAGCTGCTAGTAACCTCAGAATGATGACTTACATGACGCCATGATGACGCCACTGTACAGCATCACACGGCTACTTCTGCACGGACAGCCGGTGGCTGTGCGTATTGGACTTTTACTTCCCAGTTAAAAGCAGAGAGGGACAGGAAAGATTAGGAAAATGCCATCAACAGTCCTAAACTGGAGTGAAAATCACAATTCCCACCCACGCATTTTCAAATGCTTTAGTCTTTCTCTGCCTGCAGTATAAAGTATTCACTGTGTACATATTGTGCTGACAGTGGCAGAGAGCATGTTAGAGGACAAAAGAGAGAAAAGAATGACACCAGCACGCACTGACTCTGTTGACGTTGTCACGTTACACACACACATCAATATGGATGTAATTTGGATATATGGTAACATGGAAAAAGGTATTTGTCACAAAATCTGTAGGCAAATGAATAAATACACTATCACTACACACCATCCAATCTGAGTCAAAAACTATTTTACTCCACTCCAAAATTCCCTACACACAGCAAGCTCAGGTGACTCAATCAATCGGGAATTCAAAATGGCTACTCTACAACTCAGCCCCCCCTTAACACAGCAAAGCAAAACAAAAACAATATACACAAAAAATGGCCCATACAGTAGAATTAGTAAAAGGTACACTGCAAACTAATGCTAAAAACTCTGGAAAAACAGTGGCTGGCTTTTACAACATTAAATGAAACAGAAGCACATTCAAATCCAAAAAGAAACATTACAACACATGTTGAAGAAAACATATGCAATACAAAATAAATAAACAAACATCTACCTTGCTGGACTGAAACACCAAATGACTCCAATGAATGATAACATTGCTCCGTAACTGCTGATGTGTAAATAAGCAACTGTTCCTGTATCAACTTCAAAGGTGACGATACATCAATGTTGTGTTCAAATCAGTTATTGCAGGTTTAAGCATATCATGTCTCTTGGTAGATGTGCCTAAGCTACCAATCCTAGCTTTAGTCCCTCACCAAACATGAAGAAAGTCGAAGTACAAAATACATGATTTAATACTACAATCTAAGCAAACCTTTCTTGGTTCTACAATTTAAGTATTAAAATCATGCTCTTAAACATATTTAAAGGGAGTGTACCAAGAGTGTTAGTAACTGCTTGCTTGGGTCCTAGTGCTATAGACTTCCACACTTGTGCTAAATGTTAATCCACTGTGGTTTTAAGGTCTTGGGAGGGCCAACTTTGAATGAACTTGTTAGCTAAATTACTATAAACATATCCTGAGTCGCTGCAACCAAATATTAGTTCTCTCTGGTGGGCACATAGTGTAGTAAGCTTTTACCTTTCCCACTGTTCTCTGTTACGACACTTTCAGTATCTTGTATACCACTTTGACTGATTTCATATTTACAGAGGTCTCTTCCTGTTGGACATTCTACCATTTGTTTCCTGCAGCCATATCAGCCAATTAGTTGTATCAATGCAGTGCCCCCAGCCCACAGCTTCAACTAGGGATGTGTCCATAATGTATCTGCAGATGAATGCATTGAGCTGTGTTTCATCTGTAGAAGGGTAAACACTGATGTTAGTCATAGATGATGTGTAATGATGGAAACCATAATTCCTAGCTACTGCTACAACTGCCACTAAAACAGTAATTATACCAAATGTGGCACAGCCAACAAATCTACTGTACAGAATAACCCAAAGTCAACACAGGACCCATTCCCACCCCTGATTCACTTGATCTGTTCTTTCTGTCTGCTCCACCCAAACTCTAGAGTTACAGAAGAGAGGGAGGCGGAGAGCGAAAGTAGTATAGAGCGCTAATACACATAACGGCCAGATCCCAGCGGGACGAGCACCAATTCACCATGGGAGAAAAACACCATCTCCCACACCACTAGGGTTCATTTGTGGACAGTAGGTCAAAACTAGCCTTTTAGTCAAGGAACACTCAACACTTTCACCCCTTTATGACACATATTATCACAAGCTGGTGCCGGAAACAGGGAATGCCTCTGATAATGGTTTGATGGATGATTATCTCTATCAAAGCATTACAGTTAGACTTCATTTGTCACAGTCCAGCCACATCTCTCCCCCTCTCCTTGTGTGCTGTTGTGTTTCCACCCTCCCTGTGTTCCTTGTCGGTCCCCTGTCTGTCTATGTGTGTGTGTGTGTGTGTGTGTGTGTGTGTGTGTGTGTGTACTGGCCTGGGCGGGGCGCTCTGGTCTCCCTCCTGCTGCTGATCCAGCACACCTGATGCTCATCAGCCAATTAAGCCTCATAGTACATCTACCCAGCTCTACGCTCCAGTCATCGCCAGATCGTCTCAGTGCCCCACTGTGGTCCAGCGTCCCAACTGTGGTCCAGTGAGCGTCCCACTGTGGTCCAGTGCCCCCACTGTGGTCCAGTGCCCCCACTGTGGTCCAGCGCCTGCCGGGGCGCGCAGCCAGCATCAACACCACATCATCAAGATTGCTGATGACACAGCTGTGGTGGGCCTGATCATAGATAACAATGAAAAGGCCTACCTGAAGGAAGTAGAGGACCTGATCCGCTGGTGGCAGGACAACAACCTACTCCTGAACGTCAGCAAGACTAAGAAGCTGATAGAGGACTTTGGGAAGAAGCAGGCAAATAACTACGCCCCCTTAATATCAACGGGTCCTCAGTGGAGAGGGTGGACAGCTTCAAGTACATTGGTGTCCACATCACAGAGGGCCTAACCTGGGTGCTGCATACTGACTCAGTGGTGAGAAAGGCAAGGCAGACTGTTTCACCTCAGACGCTTGAAGAAATTCCGGGTAACCCCTGAAATACTGAGGAATTTCTACTCCTGCACTATAGAGAGCGTCCTGACGGGATACATCACTGCCTGGTATGGAAACAGCACTGAACAGGATCACAAGGCCCTGCAAAGAGTGTTTTGTTGAACATACAGTAGGCGGTGCTCTACCCCGCCTAAGGCTAGGAGAATCATCAAGGATGATTTTCTCCCTTATATGATTACATGTGACTTGATTGATTGATTAATTGGTAGGCCTAACTTTGAGCAGCATTACTATCCTGACAGCCTAGAGGTGTCCCGCAAGCTCCCTGAGCATATGCTGGCTTGATTTGTAAGAGCCAGCACTGCGACTCCCTAACAGTGTCTTTTTGCCTATTACCAAGTTTGAATGTATTTAACAGCAGGTCCTTCAAGTCATACAGTTTCGTAGAAGGATCCTTAATTAATCAGTGCTAAACAGTGGAACATTTTTCCTCTGACAGAAAAAATTAACACCAGTATTTTTTAAACTCTTGTCCCACAATCCACAAAAAACCCACGTGTCACACTTGCAAGGAGAAATACAAAACGTTTTCAGCATCTACAAGTATTGCACTGTGAGCATGATGATTGTGGAGATAGCAACAATTTTTTCAAGTGGAAATTCTTAATGGTAGCCAGCAAGTATTTTTCTGCCACCTGGTCTGCTGTCTCTCATTTTAAATCAAATTAATCCAAGAATTTTATCTCAACAGCTATGAAAACCCTCCACTGACAAGGACAAAAAACTGTTAAGATCACGTGAGCATCACACTGGGGTCTTTTACTGCTAAACATGGGGTTATTCAGCTTTCTGGTGAAGCTTGGTATTTGGTACATTGATCTGAAACTTTGGTCTTGCAAAGCCAACTCGTATCACTCCGTAATGGTTTGGTCTACCTCAAGAATAAACAGGATATCTGAACCCAGCAAAAAACTGTTTGGAAAACCTCCACTACCATTGTTCCAGGGATCCTCGAGTAAAATTCACATGTGGACCTTAAATTAATTGGTTAATGCATTCATCCATCAATTTTCTGCTGCTTATTCTGGTCCAGGTCATGTTTGATGATTAATTAATGATATTATTAGGAATTCTAATCGAGAGGGGCTGGACGCTCCATTTCTCTGGCGTTGCCTGCGGGGAGAGGCGGCGGGCTGGTGTGGGCCTGCTCATAGCCCCACAGCTCAGACGTCACGTGTTGGAGTTTACCCCGGTGAACGAGAGGGTCGCGTCCCTCCGCCTTCGGGTGGGGGACAGGTCTCTCACTGTTGTGGCGGCCTATGGGCCGAACGGCAGTGCAGAGTACCAGGCCTTCTTGGGGTCCCTGGGAGGGTACTAGACAGTGCACCGCCCGGGGACTCCGTTGTTCTACTGGGGACTTCAACGCCCACGTGGGCAACGACAGTGCCACCTGGAGAGGGGTAATCGGAAGGAACGGCCCCTGATCTGAACCCAAGTGGTGTTCAGTTGTTGGACTTCTGTGCTAGTTGCAGTTTGTCCATAACTAACACCATGTTCAAGCACAAGGGTGTCCATCAGTGCACGTGGCACCAGGACACCTAGGCGGAGGTCGATGATCGACTTTGTTGTCGTATCATCTGACTCTCCGCCGCGCGTGTCTTGGACACTCGGGTGAAGAGAGGGGCGGAGCTGTCAACCGATCACCACCTGGTGGTGAGTTGGATCCGCTGGCAGGGGAGGAAGCCGGACAGACTTGGCAGGCCCAAGCGTATCGTGAGGGTCTGCTGGGAACGTCTGGCGGAGCCCGCTGTCAGCAGGGTCTCTAACTCACACCTCCGGGAGAGCTTCTCCCAGATCCCGGGAGGCTGGGGACATTGAGTCCGAGTGGACCATGTTTTCCACCTCCATTGTCGATGCGGCGGCTCGTAGCTGTGGTCGCAAGGTTTCTGGTGCCTGTCGCGCGGCAATCCCGAACCCGGTGGTGGACGCCGGAAGTAAGGGATGCCGTCAGGCTGAAGAAGGAGTCCTATCGGGCCTTGTTGGCTCGTGGGACTCCCGAGGCAGCTGACAGGTACCGGCAGGCTAAGCGTGCTGCAGCCCGTGCGGTCACAGAGGCAAAAACTCAGGATTGGGAGAGGTTCGAGAGGCCATGGAGGAGGACTATCGGTTGGCCTCAAAGAAATTCTGGCAAACCGTCCGACGGCTCAGGAGGGGGAAGCAGTGCTTCACCAACACCGTGTATGCGGTGCGGGTGGAGAGCTGTTGACCTCGACTGGGGATGTTGTCGGACGGTGGAAGGAATACTTTGAGGATCTCCTCAATCCCGCTGTCACGTCTTCCGAAGAGGAAGCGGAGGCTGGGGACCTGGAGGCGGACTCATCCATCACCCTGGCCGAAGTCACTGAGGTTGTTGGCAAGCTCCTTGGTGGCAAGGCTTCAGGGGTGGATGAGATCCGTCCTGAGTATCTTAAGTCTCTGGATGTTGTGGGACTGTCTTGGCTGACACGCCTCTCTGCAACATCGCGTGGCGGTCTGGGACAGCGCCTCTGGACTGGCAGACCGGGGTGGTGGTCCCTCTGTATAAGAAGGGGGACCGGAGGGTGTGTTCCAATCACAGAGGGATCACACTTCTCAGCCTCCCCGGTAAGGTCTACTCCAGGGTACTGGAGAGGAGAATTCGTCCGATAGTCGAACCTCGGATTCAGGAGGAGCAGAGTGGTTTTCGTCCCGGTCGTGGAACACTGGACCAGCTCTATACTCTCCATCGGGTGCTCGAGGGTTCATGGGAGTTTGCCCAACCAGTCCACATGTGCTTTGTGGATCTGGAGAAGGCATTCGACCGTGTGCCCCGGCGCTTTGTGGGGAGTGCTCTGGGAGTATGGGGTCCGGGGCCCTTTGCTAAGGGCTGTCCGGTCATCTGAGGCCATGGTTCTTGACCAGAAAAAGGTGGTTTGCTCTCTTCGGGTAGGTGGGGAGTCCTTGCCTCAAGTGGAGGAGTTCAAGTATCTCGGGGTCTTGTTCACGAGTGAGGGACGGATGGAGCGTGAGATTGACAGGCGGATCGGTACAGCGTCTGCAGTGATGCGGGCGCTGTATCGGACCGTTGTGGTGAAGAAGGAGCTGAGTCGAAAGACAAAGCTCTCGATTTACTGGTCAATCTACGCTCCTGCCCTCACCTATGGTCATGAGCTCTGGGTAGTGACCGAAAGGACAAGATCGCGGATACAAGCGGCCGAAATGGGCTTCCTCCGCCGAGTGGCTGGGCACTCCTTAGAGATAGGGTGAGGAGCTCAGTCACACGGGGAGCTCGAGTAGAGCCGCTGCTCCTCCATCGCCGAGAGGAGCCAGCTGAGGTGGCTAGGGCATCTGATCCGGATGCCTCCTGGACGCCTCCCTCGGGAGGTGTTCTGGGCATGTCCCACCGGGGCGGCCCCGGGAAGACCCAGGACACGCTGGAGGGACTATGTCTCTCGGCTGGCCTGGGAATGCCTCGGGATCCCCCCGGAGGAGCTGGAGGAAGTGTCTGGAGCGAAGGAAGTCTGGGAGTCCCTGCTTAGACTGCTGCCCCCGCGACCCGGCCCCGGATAAGTGGAAGAAAATGGATGGATGGATGGATTATTAGGAATTATTCTTATATGCTGCGGGGAAGTACTGACAAAAATGTGATATAAATGTCAGTAAACCAACCAGTACCAATTTTACTAATCAATGTGTCTCTAGGTGTTGTGGAGTTCTACTGCATATGTGAAAAAGTTGTATAAAGCCTTTAGTGTCTCCAGAGGGAGCTGTGTGAAGTCTGATAAACGGCCTCAAGTGATGTCACTTGAGTCAAGTTCAAGTATATTTATTTATAAAAACAACCAAAGTTGACCGAAGTGCTGTACAATAACTTAACATAGATAGAATAAAATCACATAATATGGTAGCCTGCAGAAAAATACTATCCCATACACAAATAAATAGGTAATGGAGACTTTTAAAACACAAATGAGTAAAAGTGAGGCATAAAACCATTAAGGGCACTCAAAGGCTTGAGAAAACAAGTGCGTCTTAAGTTTAGCCTCAAACACTTAATTGGAAATGGTAAACTGTTCCAAAGCTTTGGGGCGGCTACTGTAAACGCACGATCACCCTTACCCCTTAGCCTCGAACGTGGGACAGCCAGGAGCAGCTGGTCTGAGGATCTGAGAGATCTGGGGCTGGAAAAGGGGCAGAGGAGTTCAGAAATGTACTGGGGCACCAGGCCATGTAACGCTTTAAAAACAAATAAAAGAACCTTAAAGACCTATACATGGCCAGTAGCCAATGCAGGGATGCCAGAACAGGTGTAATGCTGTCTCTCTTCCTGGTACCAGTTAGTAGTCTAGCAGCAGCATTCTGCACCAGCTGCAATCTGGACAAGGATGACTAGCTAATTCCCAAATAAAGAGCATTACAGTAATCCAGCCGAGAAGAAATTAAGGCATTAGTGACAATCTTCAGGTCATTGAGAGAGAGAGAGGAACGGTTTGAGTTTTGCAATATTTCTTAGGTGGAAAAAGCAACCTTTCACAACCATATTAATTTGCTTGTCAAATTTTAGAGCAGGACCGAAGATGACACCAAGATTTCTGGCATGGGCATGAAGGTTAGGCACCAGGTGATTAGCTAAACCCCCGATGGAGTTAGGGGAGGCCAAATAAGACCACTTATTTATACCACAGTATTACTATTGTTTTATTTTTACCACCCACTATTTCAAATTCTGGAGGCAGTCAAGGGGGGACCTAAATGTATTGTTGTTTTCACCAGATTCTAATGGGAGGTATAGCTGAGTGTCATCTGTGAAGCAGTGGTAGAGATATTGTATTTATGGAAGATTGAGCCTAAAGGGAGCAAGTATGCCCTAAAATGGACCCTTGGGGTACTCCACAGGTGATGGGAGCAGACAAGGAGAAAAAGATCTGTTTGTTAAGTTGGGGCTGAACCATTGGAGGGCGCTAACCTGAATCCCAACCTGGCGCTCGAGACAGTCCAGCAGAATAGAATGGTCAATAGTGTCAAGGGCGGAACTAAGGTCCAGGATAATAAGGAGAATAAGTATGGCTCATTTACCAGAGTCAAGAGACATCAGTAGATGACTGAAGACTTTAAGTAGAGCTGACTCTGGGCTGTGACGCCAGACTGCAATTTCTCCATGATATTATTGGTTTCTAAAAAGGATAAGCTGAGAGTAGACAATTTTTTCCATTACTTTAGATAAAAATGGCAACTTGGAAATAGGCTGGAAATTATTTAGAACAGTTGCATCTAGGTTAGGCTTTTTAATGATAGGATGTACTACTGCATGTTTAAAACAAGAGGGAACTGAACCGTTAGCTAGACAGTTGTTTAGCATGAGGGAAACTGCAGGACCAACATTGTTGAACACTTCCTTTAACAGGCATGTAGGAGCAATGTTCAGGGGACAAGTAGTTGGCTTTGTGTGTGAGACTATGTCTTTAATATGAGCAAGAGACACAGGCTCAAACTTACTTAGGACTGTGGAGCAAGGAGGGAGGACGAAGGGGTTGTAGGGAGGAGGTGAAATTGCAGATCGGATGTTATCAATTTTACTTGTGAAGAAGTTTAGAAATTCATCACACGTGACTGGTTGACACAGAGCAGGCAGTAGCAGCAGGGTTAAGGACTGTGTTGATTGTGTCAAATAGTACTTTGGGAGAGTGGGAATTTCTGGAATTAATCTCAGCAAAGTATTTTGCCCTCTCTGCTTTGACCGATTGCTGATACTTAACAAGACAACTTCATGTATCATGTCAAGTGAGACTTGAAGCCTGGTATTTTTCGATTTTCTTTCTGCTTTCCGACATAATTGCCTAAGAGCGCGGGTGTCCTTGTTCAGCCAGGGTTGAGTTTTAGTTTTAGGTTTCCTGAATTTGAGTGATATCTACACAAGTTGAGTTGCACCAGGCAATTAACTGCTCTGTACTCAGGCAGGAGGAGTGGGCCGCAGTGTAGTAGGATAGGAAAGAGGCTATGTAGGCGTCAGAGAAATTGCTGTGGAAGGGTTTATTGTACCAGAGTAAGAAACAGGTAATAGAGGTTTAGGAACAGTGGAAAACATGGTGGAAAACCTGACACACATATGATCTGAGATTCCCATCTCTTCCACAGGCAGGGAGGGAATGGTCAGACCAAGCAAAAACTAAATCTAGCAAAGAGTCCATAATACCAAGAAATGCAGTGGCTTTGACGTTTGATGAGAGGTCATCATAAAGATTAAAATCACCAGAGATTAAAATTTTGTCATGATTCACAACAACTGAAGATAAAAACTCAGAGAACTCAGTGAGGAAAATGGCATCCAGCCTAAGGGGGTGACACACAACTACAAAGAGTCCCAGACTTGAACCCCCAGTTTTAAACATCAAGACTTCAAAAATAGAATAATAATTTGTAGCAATGGAAGTGCACGTTCTGTAGTTTCTGAAAATGATAGCTAGCCACCCCAACGGCCACTGGGCTGAGGGGAACTGTAAAAGTCATAGTCAGGGGGGACATACTTCCAAGAGCTGGCTGTGTTCACCAGGTTTCAGCCAGGTTTCTGTCAAAAATAGGAAATCTAGGTGGGTGGAAGAGATGAAATAATTCAAAATGAAAGACTTATTCGAGAGAGACCTTACATTTAGAAGAGCCAGATAACACAGGGTGGCAGGTGATGAGGACACTATAAAAACAATAAAACAATAAAAATAGACTTTCCACAAGTACTTAAAAAGTTAAAAAGGTTGATAAAATCCTTTTTGGTCAGCTCAGACTGCTGACGGGCTGTGTCATTTGTCCCCACATGAACTATCACTCGACTGGTAGAGGTCGGGAGTGAGCGCAGCAGCCCTGGGTGTTTGTCCAGGATGGCAGATGATGGCTGTTGAACCTCATGGCAGTTCACAATATGAGGTTGCCAACTGAGGATGGTGTGTCTGTGCAGTGTGGCTAGGAAGAGGCATCAGACCTAAGAGAAGGATTCCCTGCCGGCTCAGGGAAAGGAAGACATCTAGAGCGTTTGAGCACAGTCTCTTTCAAGATCTTGCGACGGAAAAAGGAGGTCATTGCCTGGGATGAGGACTGTTGATTTGGCTTCCCAGTGGAGCTGTGAACCACCCGAGCGCTGCTAGCCACCAGTGGTGGGGAAGCTGCAGTGGCGGCAGGTGGAGATTTCGGAGAGGGTTCCAGAACAGGATGAGTTGGAGCCGCAGGAGCAACTGCTGGGTGAACCAGAGTGTTGTCAGACAGGGCCGCGTAGCGATTAGAGAGGCTTAGGCGAGGGGGTGAGGCAGCCCCGTCTGAGTCTCTCTTGTGGCCGCGGATCACCATGCTGCCCAGGTTTGGTGTCGAGCAGGAGTAAAGCCGTGGACAGGTGGAGGGGTCCCACAGGGCTGTGTCCTGGATGGCTGCACTGAGAGAGGCAATGCGTTGGGACTGCCTGGAAGCCAAGTCCATGAAGCTGGACAATAAAGACTCTTTCTTCTGGAGATTATCAGAAAGCCGTCGAATATCCTCTTTACGGTCAGCGATCTTTCTGTTTGCTTTCGGTACAACAGGCAAAGTGTGATCTAGTAGGAAAGCCAGCTGGGATGTCTTCTTAAAACCGACGGAGCTGAGGTAAAATGGTAAAAGACTAAGCTAAGATCACTTCCGATCAACGTTAAAACAAATCTTAAAAATGACTGACGACGCTAAAAGCAAGTTGTGGTTGCCAGTCAGCGTTGTTTGGGGCTCAAGACTGCAAATGAAAATAAATCTGTTGGTGCTCATCTCTGCTGCACGCTACATTAGCCACTACTAGCATAACACACCCCAAACAATATGTAGGTGGTTGAGTTGCATTGTGGGTAATGTAGGCTTCAGGTGTTGACAAGGAGGAAGAATGCGTGGAATAATAAGGGAGATAAAAAGAGATGATATCTTTGGTTCTGCTGCATCAGTTTGGATCTTTACAAAAAAAAGTCCATCATGAGTCTGACAATGTTTTAGGAGTGCAATGTGGAGTGGAGTGGAGTACAAACAGAAAATTAATGTATGCCATGTGAAAATGCTAATCACATAAAACCTCAGTTCAGTTGTGTGTATTCAGTTAGAGAAAGTGGAGTTTAGAGCTGCAACTAACAATTATTTTCATCATCAATTGAAGAATACCCATTACAATTTTCCAGAACCCAAGGTGACATCTTAACTTGTTTTGTCTGACCAGCTGTCCAAAACCCAAAGATATTCAGTTTACAGTGAGAAAAAAACAGTAGCCGCAAGCCCCTTAACATTGGACAACCTGGAAGCTGAGATTGTTTGGCATTTTTACTTGATCATTTCCTTAAATTATTAACCGGTTATCAAATTATTAACCGGTTATCAAATCAATTTTCTGTTGATCAACTAATCGATTAATCGACTGTTCCAGCTCCAGTGGAGTTTAGATAAAAGGTTAGAAATAGTTCTGTTCAGGTATAGTACTCAACAGTGAGGTTCTGGGAGTGAAAATCCGATTCATATTCTGAATAGAGGATTTTGTTTATTAGCCATAATGTCATAACCGTCCAAGGTAGACTCACCACCAGCTATGAGATTGTAAAATGATGGTATATGCTTCTGTAGAAGCCACAAGTCTGTATGAAATCAACATTGTTTTAAGTAAACTCTCATGGAGAAGTACTACACTACCCACAAAACCTAGTGTTACAGTGACATCTCTGATTGGTGGAGCTAGCTGTTACCATCGAAATGTTTACTGCATCCGCGAATGTGAACCCGTGAACGGCCAGTGAGCTGCTTTTTTCAAACTTTATTTACACACTTACAACTTACAACAGAGTTAGCTAGTGAGTTAGCTGCTACCACTGAACTCTACGATTGTTTGTTATGTTTACCACAGAGCAACCATGATTTAAACGTCAATGGTGTGAATAAATGGGAAATTCACTTCCAGAACCGGAGCGGTTGAAATGTATTTATTGTTTTTGTATGGTTGGAAATCCTCAGAAAGGCTAATGTAGAAAAGCCTCAAAAAGATTTACACTATTAAAAATGAAAGGTACAGATAGTTAAAAAATGGGTGTGATAAGGGGAGAGGTCCTTAAATCTCATGGATAACATGGAAACTTTAGGACTGTAATTGAGGACTGGCAAACTGGTTATATATTTCCCATTGTGATTACAGCAGATTAAGTTTTATTCCTAAATAGCAGAATAAAATACATAGGCTCTGCTATTATAATTAAATAAGTGAACACAATAAAATAAAGTTCACTCACAGAGGAGCAGCCAGAAGGTGATTACTGATATCATGGTTTTATCTCATTGCAAATGATTAATGTCACACTCTCTTTTGTGTGGCATGCTCTTTGTTTAAGCTGCTGCTTCCTCCTGCTGCACAAAGATTTCCCTCCATTTATGAGACATGCTGCCTTTTCAAGGACTTCATTTTGTCACACATAAATCTGTGGACTGCAACTGTCATCACAGACACTCCAATGCACACTGTTTTATGAGCATGCTGTCTTTGTCCATTATATTAAACAGTTTTTCATGAGAGGTGTAATGTTGCTTGACCACTGTTCAGTAAAAGCCTTAAACAGAAAAACTATAGTTTTCAAATATGTTTGGGACAATACTGCATCACCTGGGTCCATGTTCATAAAGTATTTTATCTTTCAACTAAAGGTACTCCTAAAAGGTTTATACTGCATGTATTATCCAGCTTTTTATTAATTTTAATATGACATTTTCATGTTGACAAATGTTGTACCTGGTCCGTAGCAGCAGATTGGTTACTGAGCAAATTGGATAGGACACAGGCACAGAAGAGTGGACGAAGACAGGAAAAGTCTTGGATGGTCTATGAGCAAGGTAAAGAAACTGTTTTGCATTAATAATACCAATGACGTTGAGCGGAAATAGCCAAAGAAACGAGTGCCAGAGAAAGAACTGTATGTTTTGTTTTCACAGAAAGGGTTATGCTTAGGTTTAAGGATATAATTCTGGTTAATTACTACTTTATTTAATTTTATAGTTTTAGAGATCATTCCTCTCAGTTATGATAATAATGGAAACAAGGCAATATTGCTACAACTACATACAATGGAGGAGGAAACACGAGCAGCCAGATGATCAGACACGTTTGAAACAAAACCCCAGGTTAGTCCAATCTTCCTCCGTAACTTGGACCAACCATATTTACTGTTATTATCCTGTGCAATGAGGCATTTTAAGTGCACTCACTTTCAGTGTGACCTTCAGATAAAGTGGATTAGATAATCTGGATGAATTGACGTCTTATGTCCTGTCGGACTTTGTTGTGGTGATGTCACCATGTTTCCAGAGTAGAATGTTATCAAAGCTGAAAGAAATGATGGTCAAAACAATATGAGCCTCCAATTGTAGTAAAATGTTAAGAATTTGGGGTGACATGGAACAAAGGGCCGCAGGTTGGATTCAAACCTGGGCCGCTGCAGGAGGGACTCAGCCTTGTACGTGGTGAGCTACCGGGGGCCCCAGCTAACAGTTCACTTGCTGCTTATGGCAACACTCCTCCCTTTGCTGCTGGTGCCCTTCCTCCTCCTCCTCTCAGCCCTCACTCAAGGCCCTCCTCCTGCCAAGCCTGCTCCATCAGCATTTCAGATTGTAAAAGAAATTGGACATTTGAATTAGTTCAATAGAAAAACACCACAGGCTTTGGGAATACAGGAAGAGGCTCTTTGACACTGAATACAGTGAAAGAAAGCGACGTTTTAGAATAAAAAGGCTTCCATTCTAACTGCTTGTGTCTTTGATTGTGCTATATATATGCAATGCAAGCTGAGACTGGTCTCGGTGACAGTCCACTGTATACATGTGCAGCCTCAGCAACATCAGCACTGCCGTCATTAACAGCATCATTAACAGCACTCTGGCTGTAGGAAGTTGTGCAGAATCCTGCTTGCTTTCTCTGCAGTTAGCAGACTTCTCAAAGCAGCACATGAAAGTGATGTTTCCATTGAGATGTGTATGTCAACTAAAAATAAAAAGACAGCATTAGCACTCTGGTGGTTTTTGATGGCAGTGACAATATTCTTGACATTGTCGCCAAGTGGCCGGGTTGAACTCATAATTCCTGCGTCCTGCTGGAGAGTGGCCTCAGGCTGTTGATGCAGAGGAATCTTCTCCCAGCTGGATGTCACTTATTGGTGGCGGAGAGTGGCTGTCCCTTCAGGCTGTGGATCCTCATGTCTCCACAAACAGCCAGGTCAGTAATTAAATTACAACATGTGAGTTCACACAATATAGGCCATTTGGTTTGGCTGCTGTTTAATTAGCTTAGTGTAGCACACGGCTCCTGATATTAGTGGTAGTGGACATTATACAATAAATTACTATTTAGAGCAATATTAATTGCACTGGACCAGATTTAGAAGATACCAGACTCGAACAGGAGGTAGAGAAGGCTATTTGCAATATTTAATGACCACACCAGAGACAAAGATATATTTATATATTAGAAACTTAGTAAACAAAATAAAAAGGAATGGCCAAATGTTCCGTTGTACAATATCAAAAGTTCTGTTCAAACCTAATATACAAAAATATAGTCTTTTTCCAACAAAGATTAATTTCAGTTGAACATTCAGCAACAACAGTTGCGTTTGCTGCCACTTTTCTTAGTATTCAACCACCGAGTTCTTTAAGGGTGCGCCTTGTTCTCTGAAATCTGCAATCGCAAGTCTCAATTTTGGATCCAAGGCAAGGTAGGGAACAATATTTTTCCAATGCCTTAATAAGTAACAACCATCATAAATCAATCCAGCCTTACAGTAGTTCACTATTTAGAGTATCCGCAATAATAAGATCACTGCATGTAAGGCACAATAATACGCCGTACTCAATAATGTAAATACTCAGTCCACTTAACCAGTGATGGTTATGACTCCGTCCTTCCACAGGCACAGGAAATGGGTTTGAATAAGAATACAAGGAAATAGTCTCATCCAAGTCAAGATAAACGCGGCTGTAAACCAGAGCTAGGGATGGGCTAACCTCTGGGATACCAAACCTTTTTAATTCCATGTGATTCCGATACTTTTTGTTACAATTTTACAGATAACGATACCGATAATTTCTCAAATGGATATGTGATTTTTCAAAATAACACTTAAACCTAACTTAACTTAACCTAAAACTATAATGATTAGCTTACTAGTGGTTCAACTAGTGTGGTACTATGTGAGAGGCAGAAAACAAAAGCAAAACAAAAATATATTAAATTTTTTTTAGAATTAATAAAAAAACAGTAATCAGAAATATTAATAAAAAATGGTTAAAGTGATAAAGGACAATCCTAAAATTAATTCAGTACTTTGTGTTACTAGCAAACATAGTTTCAACATAACAGGTAAAGAAGCTATCAGGTTCACAGCATTATAACTCAGTTTGCTGAGTGCTGGTTATCAGGGCTCTCTGTAGACACAAATGAATTTTACATATCAAATTCAGTTAACCAAAACAACCAATTGAGGGCGCTGTTTTCCTACTTCACAAACACAAACAGCAGAAAAGGCGACCAGGAAGTCAGAAGGTGAGCATGTCGGCTCCTCCCTCGCCTCACTGGGGTAAACTTGCTGATTGGCTGAATCCAAATCAGTAAAATGGTAAATGGACTGTATAGCGCCTTTCTAACTACTCAAAGCACTTCAACTACATATCACATTCACACAGCGAGGGCAGAACTGCTCATCAAAGTAACTAAGCATTCACACACATTCACGGCCCTCGGGAGCAATTTGGGGTTCAGTGTCCCAAAGACACTTCGACGTGTGGGCCGGGGTGGTGGGGTCGACCTTCCGATTGGTGGACGAGCCGCTCTACCACTAAGCCACAGTCGCAGTGCTGCTCAGTGCTCTGAGCGTGTAACGTCAGAAGCAGACAATGACAAACTCCGTACCTTAGGTGGCAGTATGTACCTTTAATGGCTTTGTTGTGTGGTGGAAACTCATAGTTAATACTTATATTTAAATGTTCATAAAAATATCATTATAATATCACCTTTGTGATGTGCTATGATATTCTTGATCTTGGGTGCAGCAGCATATTGATGACCATACACCTCTCCCCAGAGCACTGTGCCCCCATTCCAAAGTCTAGACTTAGACAAACAAACCACCAGTTCTTGCGCTCTTAATTTGGACATGGCAAAGAGAGTGAAGCAGGCCACGCCGAGACATCCAGTAGATAATCAGAAGATCAAGAGGTGTATGATAAGGATTTGCTGTAACTGGTTTATGACAAAATGTATAAATACTGAAGTGTATGCTTGTGTGACTTCAGTCGCTTTACAAACTGATTCAGGTTTCAATAAAGAGCTTTAAAAACTCTGATGATGTTGCCTCCGACCTTTTGATTATAACCACAGAATTGGTGTCACAATCAGGATTGGACAAGAGCAAGCTACCACAGTCGAGGACAGGAGCTTTTCTTCACACACTTTTTGTTTATTATTAATAAAATTCTATGTGTAGATATTGCTCTGAACTTCTGTTCCACAAACTGGTAAGAAGTAGCAACAAAAAACTCTCCAAAAACAGAACCAACAATTGGCTAGAAAAAGGAGGCGGGTAATCAGAGTGGAATATTGGAAATGCATGCAGAAGTAATGACTATCGTGGATACCGCTGTGTAAAAATAGTATAGATAGGTCTGGACAAGAGGTCCTGTTTTAGTGTACTGCAGTAGCCTTTAACCCGGAGGTAAAAGAAAAAGAGGCTGTGTCATAAGAAAAAATTAAGACTGTAATTTAACTCATAACTGTCACTTTGCGTTTGATGCTCATAACTGTTACTGTGAGCTGAGTGTTAGTAAATGTAATACTTCACCAGATAATAACCTAAACATTCGTGGATACTGCTCTTGAGAGGTCTGAAAAAGCTTGTCTATTATTATATACGTGAGGAAACTCACTAGAAAAGGAAGAAAACATTGACTGTTGCAAGTGTGAAATTACAAAACAAGTGATTTGCCATGTATCAACTGGTGTGAACTTCTGAAAAATACATCGCACTCTAGGAATGGGTTTGATTAATTATAAACTATAATCTTAAACTATCTGATAGATTGTATAGAAATCATGAGACCAGAGCAGGTAAGGACACAGACAAAGACAGGAGTCAGGGATAACAGTTCTTACACTGTTTGCAGGGATATTGTGAAGGATAAGTGAGATGAGGTTAGGAGAATAATATTAGGAATAGGAGAAGAGATAAAAACAATAAAGGTCAATAAAGGAGATAAAAGATAATAAGGGCTATCCGAATATCCCTACTAAGGGCTGGAGATGATGCCCAGTTTCCTCATAGCTACCCTGTTAAACATTAAAAGACGTTAAAAATACATGAGCCTTGAAAAAGGATGTTAAATTCATGTGCCTTTAGAAGGACGTTTTGTGCAAAATATCCTGCCCAGTAGAATATCTCCTCATAAGGCCTGCATAAAGTAAGGTGACACATTTATTTAATAAAGAGGTGACATATCTGTTTAATAAAGAAATACAGGGTTTCTCTAGCTAAAACCATTAAAGGGATTAAAACACATTCTTAAGAGAGACTGGGTTCACAACTCTAAAACAAAAAACAGATCAGTAATAGAAGCAGACAAAAATAAATAAAATAAGACATTACTGTGGGGAGGGGACTCAAAAGGTGGAGCCACAAAATGATTTGAATAACATTAATAATGTCTAGCACAAAATAGAGACCACATAAAATAATATTGTGTGATGAAATATTACGAACTAAAAACAAAAAATAAAAATAATGTAAAGTTGAACAATGGACAACAACTGAATTATACACAAACATTGGTACAGTCGTACGGTGGGAGGCAAAAGAAAACAATAGTTAACTAATTGATTCGATCTTATAAAATAACAAAGATTACCTTTATAAATTGATAGATTTAAAGGTTTGGGATTTTACTTAAATACTTAAAGTCTAATAGTGTCACAGATACGCCAGGCTCCACCGTCCATTAATCAGCCACTCCTGCTCCCCATCAGCTCCTAATCCCAGCCAGCATAAAAGGCCCAGCACTCACCTCAGCCAGTTGTCCGACCTCGTTAATCGAAGGACTCCACATGACAGTCTTTATTCCCCCTGCATACCTCTCCAGCGATCTCCACGCTAGTGAGTCCTCCCTCCTATGGACTTCCCCATCTCCATACCTGCTCACCTGTCTGTTCTGGTAATAATTCAAATAAAACTCCATCTGTCTCCATATTGCCGTCTCCTGCCTCTCTGTCCGTAACAAATAGAAAGCTAAAATTATTTAAAACCTGACCATAGGAAAGTTGTAGCACAAATAATCATGACAACAACAAAAATAACAGCGGAAGAAATTTTAATACGAGCAAATCCACTGCTTGAAAATAGAATAAAAAAGATTGGCCAACGATGGGTGCACACAGAACAAAGAACACCGCAACCAAATGGCCAGAGGGCGGAGAGACAGAGGGAGACAACCGCCAACCGCCTCTCTCAGAGACAGACACATATTTCCAAGATATCCAAGCTTAAAACAAAGCAAAAAATCAAAGAAAGCAGCAAGTGGAGGATATGTTATGCCAGAGAAATATTCTACAGAGCAGAGAAAAAAAGAGCACAATGGGATGGAGGCTGTAGAGAATTGCTATTTGATACAGATGAAGGAAATAGTAAACAGCCTGACCCAACAAAAGAACTAATGAAAGAAGCCATGAACGGAACATGGCAAGAAGTGGAGGACTTTGAAAAATCATTGATGATGATGAAGAGGAACACAGACAAGTGGATAAAGCTATAAACGTTTATTCCAGCACAACAAGAAACAGGTCCAGACCCAAACAATAAGGACCCCACACTTCATACCTCTCAGAATTTGATAATGCCCCTGCTGGTGAAAGGCAATGCCATGCATTACATTCCATGGACTGCTATGGATTTGGAAGGACTCATAAGCATCCATGAGGGGGCACACAAGTGGACACGTGCCTTTGAAGAGGAAACCAATGGACACCTGCTGGCAGTGGGGGACATGAAAGGAAAAATCTTAGGACTTGGACCACGGAAGAGATTCTAAGAAACACCATAATATATGTTGCAGCAGGTACCCAAGCTCATGATGGGGACCAGTTCAACCCATACCCCAATGCACTATGGGACAGACTGAGATACATGTACCCAGCATGCATCAAACCTGGAATGCTGAGGGGAGAGTCCATTGGAGACTCAGGAGCATATGTTCACAAACTACAAACAAAATGGAGACATGAGCTGGGCCAGAATCCAGAACAAGATCCTTGCAGAGAGCCATGTTCTGAGGCAGTGTGGTGAAAGGACCAGCCTTGAGTAGACTAGAAGATGTGATGGGACTGTATGACATTGACTACACATGGTTTTGTGATCATGGGTCTCACACAATGGAGAAAAACTGCAATCAAGAACAAAGGGCAAAAGAAAATGACAAAAATGAGATGAGAAAACACAACAACAACACAACAACAATTGAAAATGGGCAAAAACAAGATGCAAGGAGTGGTAGGAGCACCAGGAGCTGCATTCAAGGAAACACCAACTCAAGCAGTGACTCAAGAGGCACCTCAAGCCAGCAAGGAAGAAGCGGGAAACACACTGACTCCACCGCAGCACACACACTCTCCTGCATGCACTTCCCTACCATCTCAAGTGATAAACAACTATGGTCCAACACATCAATACGGGGGGAGGGGACGAGGAGGTCCCCCACGAAGACTGGGCTCATATAGATATGGAGGATCTGGAGGATACAACAACAGACGAGGAGGTTATGGAAGACAAGGAGGATCCACAAACAGACAGGTACAATGCTGGGAATGTGGAGAAGTGGGGCATCGCAGAATTCAATGTTCAACTCTGTCAACAACACCTCAAGGCCCACAGAAGCAGGACCATGGAAGAGGCCCCTCCAGTTCATGGTGTTTCAAAAGGAGCTGATGAAGTGCCTATGCTGCAGGTTCAAATTGAAGGCAGAAAAACACCAATGATGACTGACACTGGAGCTGCATACACCTGTGTGTCACCCTCATATGCCTTTCATACATATGAGGTCGGATTCTCGGGAACCATGCGGCTGATCCCCACCTCAGAACCCGGTACCCTCAAAGTAAATGAAAAGACAATAACTAATCTCAGAACACACACCACTCAATTTATTGGGATGTGACGCAATGTGCAAGCTTGGATGTACAATACTCTGCACCCCAGATGGAATATGCATGTAAGACAATGTGTTCCAGATGACACTGCAAAAATATTAAAGAAGAATCTACCGTGTTCTGGTTGGGACAAATCAATGAATACGTTTACAAGGCTTGCCACCCACGGGAACCCTTAATTATGGCACAAATCCCAAAATCCAGAAAACCTTCATTGGAAATTCTACCCAGAAAACAATGAAAAAAGAAATTAAAATTGGCTTAAAAAAACAACCATCACATATACAGATCGCTGCAGCATCTATCATTATAGGAAAACAAGGAGCTGCAGTAACTTTATCTGAGAATAAATATTTGAAAGACCAATTTAAAATAAAAAATGCTCTTCCACACATTAGCCTAAAAGTAAACCGTGACTATGAGTCTAAACATTTTGGTTTAATGGTATTAGAAGCAAAACAGCAGAAATGGGAACCAACTCAGTGCCCTCAAATATGGCAGCCAAGATAAAAATGATATCAAAATCATGATGTCATTTTCTGCATTAGCTATGCCTCAGGTAGTTAGACTACCAAAATCTGCACAAATGATAATAAACAATGACAAAGATTTGTCTAAAGACATGTTAAAACAGGTACCAACTCAATTGTGGTTTGGACCATTTCAGGGCTTTTTCCCTGGATACCAACCCATTGTTCAAGTCTGGTAATAAGTAGCTTATAGGCAACCGTATCAAATGCCACACTAAGGTCTAAAAGTACTATAATAGCACAGTCTCCATTATCTGCTGCTAGCAGTAGATCATTGTGAACTTTTAAAAGTGCAGATTCAGTGCTATGGTACTCCCTAAAACCAGACTGGAAAGCTTCAAATATTTCATTCTTGTGTAAAAAGGGATTGAGTTGCTGGTAGACTGGTAGAATTTTGGATGAAATGGAAGCTTTGAAATCAGCCTAAAATGAGATATTAGAACATTTGTGTTACGGACAGACAACCGGAGACAATGGTAAGGTGACTAAGAGAGTTTATTGCAACACAGTAGTATCTCGGAGATGAATAGATACAGTCCCTTTTCTTACGGAGGGTTGCGGTGTGTGTGGGCACTAGGGCGCCACACACCGAAGACGGGAACACACTGGAACTCCGGACACCGAAGACAGAAGGGAGTCAGGATTTGGAGACAGCACTCTTTAGATGCGTCGTGGACAACCGGAGCCGGGAGTAGGAGAAACACACACTGGAGAAGACAGGCGCTGGGATACCAAGTCCAATAGGGAGAATGGTCGAATACAAGTGGTGGTGAGTCCGTGAAGTGTATACGGAAGATAGCACTAATCTGTCCTTAATACTAACGAGACCGGACACTGACTGAAGTGAGGAGCTGGGTTTTATAGGAAGTATAGTGGCTGATGAAGTGCAGGTGTGTGAAGGGTGACAGGTGCTGGGAATTAACAATCAGGTGAGGGAGTGCAGAGTGACTGTAATGAGTATAGTGGCTGGTGAGACAAAGACAGGTTGTAACAATTTGGGTCCAAGTTGGGTTTTTTTAAGAAGCAGCTGAACCACTGCGTGTTTGAAACAAGAGGGAAAGCAACGTGTGGAAAGGCAACAATTAATGATAGACGAGATGATGGGGCCCACAATGTCAAACACCTCCTTCAGTAGGAGTGAGGGTATGTAGTCAGATGGGCATGTTGTTGGCTTCAGATGACTACTTCCTGCAGAAGGGAGAGGGACACAGGTTCAAACTGATTAAAAACAGACAGGACTATAGGAGGATCAAGAGGTACCATTTGCTTTCTAATATCAACTATCTTGTCAACTAAAGAAGTTTTTGTAGGTGACATTTTCACTGGTTGCTGTGGAGGGGTCAGGAATAGTTTTACCAATTGGGTTAATAACAGCATTTATAGTGCTAAAAATGACTTTGGGTCTATGGCAGTTGTTAGATATTAAGTTGGAGAAGTATTTCATTATTGCTCCTATAACAGTCTCCTGGTATTGAGTCAAGTGGTTTTTAAGCATCTCCAAGGAGATTTGTAGCTTGTCTTTCTTCAATTTTCTATCAACCTTCCTGCAGTGTTGTCCAAAAGTGCGTGTAGTGTCATTAAGCCAAGGCTGAGATTTACATTTAGACCGTCTGGTCTTAAAAGGGGCAACCATATCAAGAATATTAGTGCAGGTGGAATTAAATAATTATATCATTTCCTCAGCACTCAGGAGAAGATTCTAGGGAGGGGATACAGGGGGCAGCTGTATAAGCGCTAGAAAATCTTATGAGGGAGCAGGGATTGATAAGGCGGGAGCGACCTGGGACACACTGATTAACAGATAGACAGGGCAACAGAGCATCAAATGTAATGGGGCAGTGGTCAGGTATAACAACATCCTCATGGATGAGAGAGCTGACATTTAGATCCAGAATGAAAACTAAGTCTAAAATGTGGCCACATTTATGAGTGGGCCCAGACACATGTTGAGACAGATTAAAAGACTGTAATATTTAAAAACTCAGTAGCAAATCTGTTTGATGAATCATCAATATGGATGTTGAAATCTCCATCTATAATAACTTATTTGTTGTAGTTCAGCACAAATAAGGACATAAGATCAGAAAATTCAGGCAGGTAATCAGCATCATCATCATCTACACAGGATAGGCTCTGAGCAGCAGGTTTTGAACATGAGAGTCTCCAATTAAGTTAAGTGTTTAAAATCAATTGAACAACACTAAAGCTAAAAAAAAAGCTTTTTAAAAATAACAGCAAGTCCTCCCCCCCGGCCAGTAGTTCTAGGGGAGCTAAGTAAGTCATAGCAAGGGGGACAAAATTCCAGCAGCTAGGCCTGATCACCAGGTTTCAGCCAGGTCTCAGTTAAAAGCAAAAAATCCAACTGAACAGCGAGGATAAAATCATTTAAGATAAAAGTCTTATTTGAGAGTGATCTCACATTCAGGAGGGTCAGTTTAACGGGCATAGAAAAGGAAGTGGGGGGGGCAGAAGCAACTGGCCTCAGGTTCTTTGCACCATTATAATGTTTTGTACACTGCTGTATTTATCCAGGAGGCTGCTGAATTTCTCTTGGACATCTCCAACCTTAGCGCCAGGGAAACCGACTGTCTTTACAAACTTTCCATTAATGTTTCTTACAATGGAGTTGCCAATGACAAGTGTGACTGGGAGAGAGACTGGTGGAGGGATCTGAGCCAGAAGCAGTGCGGTGAGAGGTGAAAAGTATGGATGGGAGGGGGGCTGGTGGGAGATGCCCCGTGGTGCTGGAGTGAAATTTGGCTTCGATATTGACATAATCCGACGAGATATGGGTTGTTCTTGCAGGGGTGACCAGTGGTTGCATCCCATGAGCCGGAAGGTTGGTTGTGCGGCTGGGAGGAGGGCTGAGGGCTGTCATACCTGTTGGTCAGTTCAAGCTCACCGGGTGGAGAGTAGTGAGAGAACGACTTCTTCTTCTTAGCCAGTGGTCCTCAGAATGGGGTTGAACAGCTGGAATGCTGGCGTCTAGCTCAGCCTCAGTGGTGGCAGTAGCAACGGCGCTGACAGTGACCAACATGGAATGTTTAAGCTTAGGATTCCCAGCCAGGATTGTCCGAGTCCAGCTCGACAACCGTGGTGGGCAGGTGTCAAACCCGGATGGAGAGGTGAGTGGAGTTATTGAAAACAACTTAAAATCATGTCGGATTGTTAGAATCCTTTATCGGGTTGAATGATATTGTTAAAAATCAATTAAGATCTAAAAGTGTATCATAGAAAGACTGGCCTAAAAATGGATAAAAAGTTAAATTATAACAGCCTCTGCCTTGTAAACACAGACGCCGACACATGCACCTTCAGCAACCCTAAAGGACTGAACAAATTAGAGAGTATTACAAGAGTACCTGAGATAACCAAGCGAGCTTATGACCGGAAGATTATCAGTTGAATCCCCTGGACTGGCAGGTGGGGAAAGGGGACAGTCCTCATTACCACCACTGAGGTGCCCTTGAGCAAGGCCCTTAACCCCAACTGCTCCAGTGGAGCTGCTCAGTGGCCAGCAGATCAGACTGTGGTTGTACTGGACAGCTTCCAGGTGTGAATGTGTAACTATGTGAATGTGATCACGGTGTTCCTGAAAAAGAGAGCACTGCTCTCAGTGAAACTCCCCTTGAATAAACAAAATAAATAGGACCATACAGCACCAAAACTTTATCAACAGCAAAACAGTTTGAACATTTTTTCATGTCCCATGATGACGTCTTCATGTCTTGTTTTGTCTGATTAGCAGTCCAAAACCCAAGTTTAACTCAGGTTATAATGATATAAAACAGAGAAAAGCTGCAATACATCATGGAAGAGCATAAACTACTGAATGTTGGGCATTTTTTCTTGAAAAATTACTGAAACGATTAATGATTATCAAAATCTAACTAATCATTTCAGCTCTAGTAATGTACTTCATAAATGTGCTTGCATTATGGCCATTATTGCCAAGGGTTTTGTGATTTGTGACTAGCCACATCAATTCACCTCTGCGGGATGACACACATTCAAGTATTTTAATGCAGGATATTAACATTTTCTGACACAAACTTAAGGGCTGACTTCCCTTTTTTATAACCTCGAAACAAACTCTGGGTGGCCTGATAAGAACAAAAACACACACATAAACACATGTGATGCTGGTGATGTTTTAATTAGCCAACTTGCTCCTCCAGAGAGACAGAGACAGAGAGCAGCTCAAATCTGTACTTGTGTTTGTTTATTCCACCAAGACCGAGATAACATTATTATAAGCAGTCAAGCTGGACCTCAGCACTAGAATGCTTGTGTGCTTGTCTGCCTGCGTGACTCAGGAACTTATCATTTTGTAGGGATTTTATTTTTTATTTTTACAGCACTTTGGTTGTTATGTTGCTTTTTAACAACTAGACCTATGAGCGTTTCAAAGACCCATCTTGACAATACAGAATAGTAAAGCCCTTTGATTTGCAGATAAACAAACTGTTCTTATCTTCCATGACACATCTACAGTGACTGTCTCCTTGACTTTTTGTTTACCTTCAGCTGTGTGTGTGCTTGTGTATGTGTATTGTATTGCACCACTTCTTTCCATGACCTTCAAGTTTTATAAATTTGGTTAGATAACGATAGCACTGTTCGATATAAAAAGAGCAGACGTTAAACTAAATGTGACATCTTTTGCTACTGATTTGATAAAAAGTAGGAGTCTTGTGTTGAAACCTAAGCTGCACAGTATGTGGTAGGATGGACTGAGTCCAGTGAATGAACAGAGTCTGCCCCGAGAGGAGAATCAGAGTGTTACTGGTTGGACCAGTGGGCTGGCAGTTCCTGTGGCTGGTTCAGCCCACAGTCCTTGGCATGCTGTTACACCTCTGGCACCCTGTGAGTAGCCAATTCTTGTCTTTGACAGTTTTAAAGTTCAGTTTTTCATTGTAGTGATGACTGTCCTCACAACATGGCAATAAAAATAGACTACAGGTTAGTTCTCTTATCTGATTTCACTGGCAGGTCTCCACCTCCCCTCCCCTGCACCACAACTCATCAGCAAAACCTCCACTACCTCAGTGTAGAAAAGAAAAGTCCTAAACCTTCTATCATAACACCTGACAGCATGAAGTAAAACTGCAAAACAGTGGTGGGAGGATGTTCGTGTTGGAAAAGGCAGAACTGAATACAAATGAATTAATATAGATAAACATAGTTATGTGTCAAGCCAAGTTCATGTTAAGTTCATAAATAGGCTCTGTTTAAGAGGACTACATGACAAACTAAAGTACACCACAAACATGCCACGTGACTGCATTGTGAATATAGGGGGACACACATTACACATTTACTTTGCAACTTGGTACTTCTACTCCACAACATTACATACAAATTAGAATATTGTACTCTACTAGGTTCGTTTGAGGGTTCAAAGTTACTAGTTACTTTTTAGATTAAGATTTTATAATAAAACAAGACCTCTTAGTTTAGTTTATTAGCATGCTAACGTTTGCTAATTTGCACTAAATAGGGCTACAAAATACAGCTGAGGCTGATGGGAATGCCAATAGTTTTGCAAGTATTTGGTCATCGTAGAAAAGGTTTCAGTCGTAGTCATCTGGACACTGTTTTCAGAATCAAGACGTTTCAGCTCCCATCCAGAAGTCATTCTCAATTGTGAAAAATGGACCTCAGAAATTGAAGCTACTCTGTGTTACTTAAGCCCTGCCCTCAGGAAGGAGTCTACCTGAGTGTCTGCTGTTTACCCTGCCTAGTTTCACCTGAAACTGACCTAATTGTTTCCATGATGGCCCAGTAATCAGTAATCAAACGTCTTGATTCTGTAAACAGTGTCCAGATGACTACGACTGAAACCTTTTCTACGATAGAACACTCCTGGACAAATGAGGGACTACACCGTCTTATTTGGTCATAAAACAAAGTATTGGACAAATTAAAATTTTGACCTGACAGTGGTGCTAGCAAGCAAGCAAAGTTTATTTATATAGCACCTTTCACAGACACCAGTCACAAAGTATTTCACAGTCAAAGAAATAAAATCTAAATAAGATCAAATAAAAGCAATTTCAATCAAATAAATAAAACAAAGTAAAAACACCAGATAAGATATACAAGGGGAACAGAAATAAGACAAATTAAAACATAAAATACCACATGCTAACTAAATGCCTGTCTGAAGATGTGTTTTTAGCTGCTTTTTATAAGAGTAGACAGAGTCCAAAGATCTCAAGCTTATTGGGAGACTATTCCAAATATTAGGGGCTGCTGACTGGAAAGCACGATCTCCGCGAGTCTTAAGAGCTCGACTCGTGGTGTGGAGGAGCAGAAGATCCATGATATACTGTGGAGCCTGGCCATGTAGGCCTCTATAAGTGAGCACCAAAATTATAAAATGGATTATATAATTAACAGGAAGCCAGTGCAGAGAGGTTAAAATTGGTGTAATATGTGATCATCTGTTGGATCGTGATTTCTGGGTTAAACATGCAGAGAGAAAGACAGCTTTTTCTGATGTATATTTACCATTTTCTGGCAGAATGATTAAACTAAGCATGATAGCCATCTGAATCATAATGTGTTGCTTTTAAGTAGCTGAGAATATGATATAAGCATCTAGAAATGCAGAAAATGGTATTCAAATATTTTTTTTCCATGGAGGGGGACCCCCAGACACCCCACTTCATTGTGCCCCCCACTTATCAAACCAATGTTACTCCTTTGAGGTGAGTACTACAAATTTGAAAATCAAATCACCAATAGCAGCCAATGGAGCAAATGACTCCATAAATTCACTAGAATGCAGGAAAACAGTTTTCAATTTTCAAACTATTTTTTGGGGAAGATCCCCAGATAGCCTGGTTAGGATGTCTTAACTAATTCAACTTACTTAGGTTGGCAAGTAAGTTGATCTGCCATAGTTATTCATTGTTGACCATTATCATTGACTTGGCTTTTCATCTACACATGCTTTAAAATTGTGAATTTGGCTGCTGAACTTAAACTTAAACTAAATTCCTGGGGGTTGAGAAGTGATGACCCTGACCCTGCGGTGGGCAATGTCACAGAAGACTTACTCATAAAATGCACCAACTTCACCATACAGAACTTTGTTGCGATTTGATTTGTCCAAGTAACTTGGTTATAATTTTCTATCACAGTTCACATCAGGCAGACCAATCAAGAGGAAGTGGTCGGAGAAAAGGCAGAGCTGCTAACCGGGGCAGAGGCAGAGGACGACCGGGACGCGGTCGTGGTAGAGGAAGAGACAGAGGCGCCTTCGGTCTGACTGTGGAGGAAGTATTACGTGTGCAAGGCAACCGGGTTGTGAACCCCAGTTGCTGCGGTTACGCGAACGTTTTCCAGATCCTCACAGCCGATACGTAGACTTTCGCCCAAGTAGGCTGTAGGCCTAACTGACACTACACTACTGACTGACAATACTGTCAATTTATACTTGAGTTACTTTGTTATATTGTAATTGTGTATATTGTAATATTTCAAAATGTATATAATATAATAAATCACATATTTACATATGGTTTGTTTTATGATACAGGAATAACAAGGTTGATACTATTATAATGGACTTGTCTCTGTACTTGTCTTGTTAGATCTTAGTGCTGTGTTCGACACCATTGACCATCACATCCTATTACAGAGACTGGAACATGTAATTGGCATTAAAGGAGCCGCACTAAGTTGGTTTGAATCCTATCTATCAGATTGATCTCAGTTTGTATATGTTAACGGTGAGTCCTCTGTGCATGCCGAAGTAAGTCATGGAGTTCCACAAGGTTCTGTGCTTGGACCGGTTCTATTCCTCCCTATATGTGCTTTCTCTAGGTAATGTTATTAGGAAACACTCCATAAACTTTCATTGCTATGCAGATGATACCCAATTATATCTATCGATCAAGCCAGATGAAACTAACCAGTTAACTAAACTTCAAGCACGCAATGGTCTGGCACCATCATATGTTAAAGATCTCATCAATACCATATTATCCGACTAGAACACTGCGCTCCCAGGATGCAGGGTTACTTGTGGTTCCTAAAGTCTCCAAAAGTAGAATGGGAGCCAGAGCCTTCAGTTATCAAGCTCCTCTCCTGTGGAATCAGATCCCAGTTTGGGTTCGGGAGGCAGACACCATCTCCACATTTAAGAGTAGGCTTAAGACTTTCCTCTTTGACAAAGCTTATAGTTAGGGCTGGCTTGGGTGAGTCCTGAACCATCCCTTAGTTATGCTGCTATAGGCCTAGACTGCCGGGAGACTTCCCATGATGCGCCTCTTTCCTCTCTCCTCCTCTCCCTCTCCATCTGTATGCATTTATATCCCATTACTGCATGTTACTAACTCGACATCTTCTCTCTCCCGTAGTTTTGTGCTTTCTCGTTTCTCTCCTCTCTCCTTCTGTCGCTTGCAGCAGGTATTTCAGCCTCTGGAGCTTCAGAGACTGGATCTGTGGTTGTGGGCCACTTGCTGCCCCCATGTTCCTGCTCGACAACTGCTACTACAGTTGTTGTTATTGGCTCTGTTACTAATACTGATATTATTTTTCCTATAGCTGTCATTTCTATTATTACATTTTTTTTAATATTAACACTACAATTATTATTCTACTATTTAAAAAAAAAAATTCTATGTGGTCTTTGCATTGTGCCTCCCTCTTTTTTGGGAGTAAATTTTGGGCCTCTCTTGGACAATATTGGAGATATCACAAAATTTTTAGAGAATATTTTTGTAATTGGGATCTTTCTGACTTCCTTTCTTTCTGACTTTATGCAGACATATTTGTGTGTAAATGCTCCAAGCTCTGATGGAGCTCAGGACTGAACCTGAGGATGGCTGTAGCCTATAAGCTTGGAATCTGTGTGTGATAGCTTGCCTGTCTGAAGTGTAGAAAAGTACAGATGGTCAATTATATCCGTTAGATCTTGACCGATCCTGTCCCCGTGTGTGAATAATTAATTAAGTTACCACTGTTGTGCCAAGTGCATAAATGGGCGCAGTAACTCTCTCACTTCAGAGAAGCTCATATCGATCCTGCTGCTGTGTAATAGCTACAGGAATTTAATAAACTCAAAGGAAAGAATTCTACAAACATATGTAAGCAACAAATAAAACTTCAGTATGCTTATTAATGTTTTGGCAAAACCCGGGTTACATTTAGTGGCACTAGGAGACATTTTCAGAGAGCCTCATTAATCTAACCTATTACAGACTCTGTCATGATCGTATAAAAAGTTGTATTTTTATGGACATTCAATTTGTAATAGATTCCAAATTGTTTTGTGATATTGGAGAGGTGCGTGCTTCTGTCAACTAAAGCCACACAAACTTCTCTTGTGCTCTCTGTAATGTTTATGGACCAATACTGGTGCTGAAATGTGGAAAAAAGCCTGATGATCATTCTTGTGTGCAGAGAAAGATGATTTAACATATACAACTATATTTATTCATAAAGGAGTGGCTTTGAGGTGTCCCCATATTTGGTGTAAGAGTTGTTCGGGCAGTGTGCATGTCTCATGCCAAACGCATTGAGAGTTGGCAACCCTGCACAACGTTAGCAACAAGCTGGTGAACGTAGTGGAGCATTTAGCAGATAATGAGCCAGATATTTTTTAGGAGTTTGTAGAGACCAAAAACAGACCTAAAAGGAGAGTGAATATTGAACTTACATTCAAAAGGTGGACACAAACACGACTCCAATGCTAATGTTTCTTCATGTCTGCAGGACTCGTAAATGGGCAAGTGTTTGCTAACACCAATGCTATATCAACTTTATGAGGTGATATTATGTCAAAGGTGTGTTTACATCTTGTTCTGCTGCCCCCAAGTGGCAAAACTAATTAATAGCACTTAATCAATAACTAATTATCACCTTTTTATATAACTTTTTTGTTTCCTTTTTAAGTAAAGTGATGTTACTTGACTGGATGATTATTTCATTATCAGCAAAGATAAGCTGGAGAATCAGGAGAAATTAGGGAAATGGCAACTTCCAGGTGATGCTAGCACAAGTTTGTGAACGTGAAGCTACCAGGGCTAATGCTGTGTTTTGGTAAAAACCACTCACCTTACTTAGCCTAGTTGTAAGTCCAAGGTAATCCTGACGGTATCAAGAATTGCTGACTACAATTATACAGTTGAAACCAGATATTTACATACACTTTTTTCTTTACTGTCATACATTAAATCAGAGTAAACTTTTTCTGTTTTTTGATCAATAAATATTAAACATATTTTTTGCATTTGTTAAATGTCAGAATTGAGCAAGGGAATTTTTATGTATTTTTTATCACTTTCATCAGTGAAAGTTCTGAAGTGTATGTAAATATCTGGTTTCAACTGTATCTCTTACTTAAGCAAAATGGCTTCAAAGCCAGCAGAGCTTACAATTACATCAAAATAAAATCCAGTATTAACACTAATGCAATCATTTCAGCTAATTTCAAATAAGCTATATACTGTCTGTATCTGGTTTGGTTTCACTTGTTAACAAAGTGCAAAAGTACCAAATTTATTTAATGGTGTGATGGAATTAATAATTAATTAATAACACACAGAATTGCTGCAGTCCATTTAGATTTACATGTTCCAAGGCCCTGATATTGTGCATCCTTCAGTGGCAAGGCTTACTGAAACAGAATGTAACCAATGTAAATGTTATTAATTACCTGTGTATTTCCTGTGTATTAAGTAGAAATATCTGCAGTGATTAGGGTGTCTTGACTTACTAAGATTGATTATTAGGCATTTCATACAAGAATGTTCTGTTCAGATTGGCACGATGCACTAAGACCATTACTAATAATTATGTGACAGGTGCATTTCATTACTTGATAAACTGCATGTTATTTTCTGGTTAGTATTTCATAGATCGGATGAAGCTGGTGCTCAGCAGACTGGAGACTGGAGTCGGTAAGTGTGCCAGTAATTCCATGGACGGTATGCTGGAAGCGAACATGCTTGACCTTTCTGTACAAGTATCACTTGTTACAAATGGTGAATATCCTTGTGCAATGAAAATGTATTTCTCCTGGCTTATACAAGAATAATAAAAATCATGTTGACATATTGAAAATGTGAAAATATTAACCAGTTTCTTTTGGTGTGGATCTAATAATGTCTGTATCGAAACAAAAAAGGATATATTTTCTGATGCTGCTGTCATTATATTGCACGATCCTGGCCAGCTGTAAAACTAAAAGTTTTGCCGTATTGGGTTTTGCTTAGCAACCAGTACCAATTAATTTAATAGTGGCAGCCTGATTTCCCTACAGGGGTCATTAACGTTTCATGTAAATTTTTCATCTTAACTTAAAAATCTCATATATAAAATGCTATTGTATTTGCCAACAATATATACTTTGATCTCTGTTCCAATTGTCTTCCTTTGACTGGAAATTAATCTTGAGAGAATTCCTGAGCTTAACCATTTAGTTGTCAAAGAGAGTAGTGAATGTCCATAAATTGGTTTTGAGTGAAAATGTAATAATTTTCAGAGTTTTTAATGAAGTATTTTATTTCAATAAAGTTGGTAATTTCCATTTAGTTATAAATTAGGGTCACATGTGAAAGGGGGCCATGATTCAAGGCTGTCTAACTACTCTCAAATTGGCATCACTTCAGTTTGACCATACAGTGTTCCCTATTAATCCTGTCTAAAACTAATTTTAAATGATTTCACCGTTTCTCAGAATGTGGCTTCTGATCCTTCATAAGACAGTGTTAGGTGAGTGGGAGAAAAACAATCCCTTCATTCCCTGATAAGTTGAAGTGCCCAGAACAAGGATATTAATTTAAAAAAGTTATCTATTCTCTGCCATAACTCAAACAAGTCAAAACTAACCCTGGCAGACACCACAGCCATAATACTAATGTACTGCTCTGACAGATTTACTGCATCCACCCTGTCTCAAGTTTGTCCCTCTGGTGCCTGAGCAAGTCTTGCAATCCAAACAAGAGATATGACGTTTCCAAACTAAAACTGATTTGGTGGTGTGTCCAGCAGTCTTGATGAGGTGCCAGCACCAACTGGAACTAATGCTAGAGTATTCCACCATGAATCGATGCGTGGGAAGATGGAAACGTTGGTGTTGTTTAGTCATGTCGTATAAACCTTTCCACATTATATATGATATTGTCTACATCTCCCTCTGCAAGAACTCCTCCGGTCATTAAGAAGTCGCACTCCAGCTCCTGTGTATCATCTGTTAGAAAAATGTCAAAATAAGAATGTGCTGTGATCACTTATCACTTACACCATTTCTAACGTGGTCTCTCCATAATGGCCAACTAGAGGATGCCTAAATCTGCCTCACCAGAAGCAGATGGTTTCCAGTGTTGGACAGTTGTACCAGATACTACCAAATAAATGTGGGAGAAAGGCAAAGACATAACAACTGTCATCTATCCAGTGGATTTTGTGTCGAAGTTCGGGCAGCTAAAACTAGCTTGTTAGGGTTGTGGAAAGATTGTCTTCATGGTTAAAGAAACCAACATTGACTTGGTAGGAGACAGGACATGAACTGTTGTCTCCAGTGTTTAATGGCCTTTTTTCATGGTCTTTCAACTGTAGACTCATAGCAGGGGATTACAGTAGCGTGTAACTGAATCTCTTTGATTTGGTGTTTTCTCCATACTTTCATCTATTAGTCAGAAGCCTCACAGTTTAAGATATTGCACATCGCTGTACAATATCTTAATAATCTCAATAAGCTACACTTAACTCGACAGTACATGCACCACTGCTTATTACTTATATTATTACATTGTATTATTATACTGTATTATCATCATCAACCGGTAAACCCACTTGGTACTTCACACTTATTTTATCTTATACTCATACCCACCTGGTACTTAATTTATTTTCTGACCTGTTTTATAGTGTTTATAGTGTATTGTATTATATTTTTTGCTAGTACTTTCTCCTGTGTGCACTGACGTAAAGGCGAGCTGCTGTAACTTCGGGGATCAATAAAGTATTTCTGATTCTGATTTACAGATTGTTCTGTGTCTCCGTAGGAGCTTTTTCAAGTCTGAGAAGATAACCTAGATGATGTCATTAGGGTTATCTTTTAGGGTTAAAATAAAAAAATACAGAAAGCATTGTTACAGGGGGTGCTGAGTTTGAAAGACATGAGGATATATCAGTTAGGCAGGGTCTGAGGAATAATGCTATAGAGTTGCATTATGGGAAAATTGACTAAAGCACTAAAAGTGGCTTTGGAATCACTGCTATTTGGAAAAAGGCCAAAGGTCACACACATTGTATCCCCAACCATCTACCCAGAGTTTTACACTGAAGGTGCTTTCAAACATTTAGCGATGGCCTCTGTCTTCCTTGTTTCCAATGAAAACACGATGATAGCCATGCCGCATACGTTTGGCTTTTACTGGTATATAAGTTCCCTGAATTATACACGTCTTCACCAGCAGTGAACAAACATATCATTTAACAAAAACAGTCTTGGAGCAACAACAGCTTTAAAGTTTGATTATGTGGTATTAGTTAGTTAAACTTGCTGTATTATAGAATAAGACGGTGTAGTCCCTCATTCGTCCAGGAGTGTTCTATCGTAGAAAAGGTTTCAGTCGTAGTCATCTGGACACTGTTTTCAGAATCAAGACGTTTCGGCTCCCATCCGGAAGTCATTCTCAATTGTGAAAAAAAAAAAAAAAAAAGATTGGTGAAGATTCTTAGTAGAGAGAAGAGTTGGTTTGAACGGGGCGTCAAGGAAGCCATTTTTGTGAAGAAAGAGAACCCCTCTTTGAACAGAAATGGTGGTCTGAGATTTAATCTGCCCAAAGTCTATCAGAGTGTATTATCACCTTGGTCACGCCTATCACATGCTAATCAGGCACTTAACAGTGATGAGGGGGGTGCAGCCAGAGAACAATAGGCCTGATTACTGATCACTGGGCCATCTTGAAACTATTAGGTCAGTTTCAGGTGAAACTAGCTATTAACAGATACTCAGGCAGATTCCCTCCTGAGGGCAGGGTTTATGTAACTCAGATTAGCTTAAATTTCCAGTTCCTGTCCAACTTTTTCACAATTGAGAATGACTTCTGGATGGGAGCCGAAACGTCTTGATTCTGAAAACAGTGTCCAGATGACTACGACTGAAACCTTTTCTACGATGTATTATAGAATCGTATTGCTTTAAGCTACAACCTACTCTAAATAGGTACACGATGATGAGATTAGATTAGGTGTAGTATATGGCACGGGTCATTGGTAGGAACGTATGTAGCCGGTAGCCGCAGCAGCAGAGTTGCGACCTGCTCATTCCAATGCAATGGTAACCGCTCGCTGACTAAAAGCACAGTAAAGGTAGCCTGTGGAGTTTTTGACCACTAGTAATGCTATGGAGCAATCTTTCTGAGTGGGTCCCCATTTTGTTTGTATTGTGCATGCGCACTAGGACCTATATGCATTTGCACATGCACACAAGTGATGTAATACACATTTCTGCCAATGCTTTCACACTATTCCATTTAAAAGTAGGTAAATACAAAACTTTCATAAACCGTAAATTCTTAAATAGTCAAAAAATTTACCTCAATGACACAGAGAACCAGGCCTTTATTTGGAAGAGAAAGGCTTTTATTCCAACTTTCCCCTGCTTCGCAGATAAAGCAAACTCAAATCAACCATGTACCTGTTTTCTTGATTCAATTCAGTATAAGGTACATTTCCACAGCACTAATCCCATCAGGAAAGCAAGATTCATGTCCTTCTCACTACTCTACTGCTCTGTTTCTCTTCTGTAACAGACATACTGTTTCCATTCACCAATTAATTGCAGTCATTTCACTTTTCTGTTTTTTTTACTGGTGTTAAGCTATCGTGAATGCAAAGTGCAGAAGCAGAGTGGTGAGTATAACATGACTGTGTTGTTGTATTGATGGAACTAGTGCTGTGAGCTGCTGTAGTCGGCTACAGGTAATTGCACCGCTCCAGTTTTTTTTAACCTGGCATTTATAAGTGACCAGCGTTTATTTTTTTGTGCTGGCCACGCGCCCGGCTAATATTTGAACCTCCATTATTTGAAAAGCAGCTTTTATATGATAGTTTACGGTATAACAAATGTATCCACATTTCTCATGTTCTCACAAGTTCTGAGGTGTTGTGAGTTCTGAATCCAACTTACTGGATTTGTTTTGCATGCCTCCCCTCCCCCAACACATCTATTGACAGTTTTCTGAATTCTCTCATTTAATTCCTTATGTTGTTGTCCAACATGAGTTACTATGTGTGGTGAATTTTTATATTCATATTAACAACCCCTTAAACAGAGCTGCCTTTGAATATTACCTTGTGTTTACCCTGAGCTTGTCAATCAGTTGTTAATAAGGAGGATTTTATCTCTGATCACAAATGCATTCTCTTTGATTTGGTTCTTCTATCAGCTGCCTCCTCTCAGAAGCTTTCCATACACTTTGGCTAATTTAATGAACAATCTGCTTCTGAATTCTCATGTATTTTCACGTAGTTTCTTGCTCACAGTTGATCTTTTAAGTCTTTGAATGAAGTGTGTCTGTCCTGCTTGAATGTTAATGCACTTTTAAAGCCCACTCATGATATAACTGGTTCCCCTCAGTGAAATGACGACATTTTGTGTCAGATGAGAGTGAAGAAGGGCAGAGTGGAAACTGAAATTTTCTAAGGTTCACTGTTTAAATTGTCTTCACTCAGTCAAAACATGAAATGCCATTAGTCAACATCAACACATAAGTGCCGTCTCCTTTTAGCTAGAACTAGAACACCTAGAAAATTCTTGCTTTTATTGAGATGTTCTGTAACTGCATCAGTGCAATCTGACAAAGTGTTTTGTGTCATTTTAAAGTGACTGCAGGCTGTATCACATTGCTCTAAATCCTAATTTGAATAGCATTACTATTAATATGTTACAGATGTTTCCTATAGGTTAGCATACATCCCCAAAGACATGAGCCTGAACATCAAACAACAACAACAAACCTCCAAACTCAATGGTGAATTGTGGAATTAAGTTACTTCCAACCATGTAAATGCTTCAGTCAAACTGCTTTAATCTGCTGTTATTTATTTCAATCAGGCTGAACTGTGCACGTAAAAGCAGCAAATGACGTTTCCATGGTGGACCACATATGGTAATCCATTAAATCTTGCAGCAGAGTCATCCTCCTGCTGGTTCCCGGTAGAGCTTGCTCTTTACTTCCACCATCACCATCCTCATTACCCATTTTCTTGGAACAATAGAGTGTATTATTAGAAGTAGATATGAATATAGAAGTCCCCGCTTCATGCAGCAAAGAAAAGTTTGCTAAAACGAGTGATTCAGTTGATTTCCTGACAGAGACCTGATTTGTTGACCTGATTTGTCCCTGTGAGTTGACATTATCGGCTATGACTGACACATGATACATGAGTGAAAGTGACAAGTGGAAGTGAGAAAGAATAAAGAATAAAAAGGAACTATAAAAACCTCTTTCCATCACCACAGTGCCCCTTGTTACAAACACATAATTAGGAGGACAGCTGAGAAATAAGGGGTTTGATTCTGTAGCACCACAGAAGGCGACAATTTCTTTGGATTATAATCTAACCACTATTTGGCTAAATATGCTTTCACACATCAGTATCTAGTTGTCAGTGACTGTCAGTGTGTATATACTGCACCTTTACAAGGGCAGAGCATAAAATAGTGGTGTTTTATATAATTCAACCCACACACAGGTGTTGAAAGCGGCTATAATTAATATTTTTATAATAATGTATCAAATGAAAATGTGAAAACAATGCGAAAGGGGGCGCTTGTAGTGATGAACTTACAGAGAATGATCACCTGGTTCTGCAGCTCCCCTCAGCTTTAGAAACCAAAAACAGAGCTAACAGAGAGTGAATATTGGACTTACCTTTGCCAGGTGGTCAGAAACGTGACTCCAAACGAATGATCATGTTGTAAATAAGCAACTGCTTGCTACCAAGTTCGCCATATCAACTTAAAATGTGATGATATGCCACAACTTTTCTGCTGAAAACAAGTGGACAAAAAATAGTTATTACAGGTTTACAGGGAGGTATTTATAAGGAGTACATGTTCATGTATCTTACAAGTATGTACAATTTTAAGCATGGAGTGCATGTCTTCAGGTATGTTCAGACTGACTGGGTAGCAAATTTTAGAGGTGGGGCAATTGCGTACAAAGTCAACTATAAGACAAATGCAAATGAGGGCAGTTTCTGGAAATGTTGTTGCCCTAAACCAGACATCCACTGGCACCCCTGAGGGGATTGATCTTTTCATTATAATATTTTATAACAATTATAGTAATTTAGCATATTTTATTTTAGCCCTAGAAGACTGCCTCACTTGCCTATGCCTAAAAACAGCCCAGGATGCAAACAGAAGCAAATTTGCTCAAGGTGGTGTGAATTGAGATGAAGATGCAAGATTAAAATGTTTCAACCTAAGCAAAAAAATGTACACTTATCCAAGGGTCTGGAGTAAAATAAACAGAACAAAACTCCTCATGAGTTCTGAGATCAGTCAGTCACACGGATACACACACACATATGGCCGGTGTGTATGTTGCTAGTTAGCTACAGCTCAAGTCTGTGCAGTTGGTACATTGGCTGGTTGTGTGAAAATAAGGCTTGATGCTGCCATCAGTACCTATTATGTTACATGTATGCTAAGTTTAATATTAATATGCGTTATTTAGCTGATGCAGTTTGATGCATGTTGTCCACCAAGCATTGTTCGATGCTTGACTATGACTATTTATAATAGTCAAGACCCCCAAATTTCCAAAGATATCAAATATGCAAATATACAGGCCCTATGCAGGTGAGCTAGGTGGTCACCTACAGTTCCACCAGCTGGGAAGGGCACCAAAGAGAAAGGAGAGAAATGTAATTGATTTATGCCCAATCAACATTTATTCTCAAAGTGGCATCCAGTTTCTCTTTAGACAAACTGATGATGACAGTAGTTTGACTGTGGAGATGAGTGTGACGGTGGGAGATTCATGTGCTTGTACAGGGTAGGACAAGTGCTGTTTATTATAGACAAACTGCCTTACTTAATGACGGTGATATGTAAGTTGAAGTTTCATGAAACTAGAATATTGCACAATTCATTTATCTCATTATGAAAAGATTTAAAAACCCTGTGGGGCCAATGAAGGAAAAAGGTGGAAGAGGAGGAGGAAAAGACATTGACATATAGAGGTACAGTATTATATTTGATGACTAATTACAATTTTTGATGACAGGCCTTAGGGGTATTGTGTGTGGATGTCTTGAGAATACATCCGTATTGGGCTCAATTATGACATTGGCCATTTAAAGCTTCCAGAAGAGCCGTGTTGGGGTTAAAAAATTACCTCTTTGTCTGTATATTGCAGTAGAGCAGGCCTCTAAAGAGGTGCTGCTGGTAGAAAATTGCATTGGAGAATGAGTAATTTGTTCTTGGCTTGCTCCAAACTTTTGTTTCTGGCCAAAATAGTTAGAAATGATCATGCAAATATGTCAGGCTGAATAATGGCAAAACTGATGCCCAGGGCATACCGAATATTTCCATTTGCTATAATGGTGCAGCCATTAAAACATGTCATCTTGGGTTTGAGTATTTCACTTAGTGTAAGCATAATACAGCTTCAATTAAGTGTTGGAAAACGTAAGAATGTGTTGGGACTCCACAGATGAATTCATTCATTAGGATTAGAAGACTGCATTCTCTTTTGTCACACAATCCTCAGTGCCATTGAACACAGCACTGACCAGTCTGACCTGTGACGCAGATGTCATCAGGTCAATAAAAAGGTCAGCAATAATTTGTTCTGTCTCTTTTTCTGCTGGAATCCTTCACTGCGGTGGACAGCCATGGCTGTCTCCCTCTCAGTGTGGCCTGCTCACCAACAGACACCCACCTGCACACTCTCCTCCTGGCTTCACCGTGTAATCTGCCTGGAGCAGAAACACGCAGCAGAACCGAAGTCTCCTGATTTACTACATCGCTGAGAAGGCCTGTTAGATCTCTGCAACAAAGTTTAGCGCAAACAGCTGCCACACACAAAGCCTGCCAGCAAACTTTACATGCTAACAGGAGCACAAAGCAAGTCAATGCCGAGCTGTTAACTCTGTAAGGACAACCACAGAGCGACCGGCTTCCTCCGATCTCTACAAGCGGACACTGCACAGCAAAACGCTTCCACAGTGGAACCACAATTCTTCCAGCTTGGCTCGTCTACAACAGACTGACCGCCAGCTAACAGCAGCACCAAAGCCACCTCTCTTTCCCTCCCATGGACAGGTAACGTAACAAGCATAGAGTAACAGTGTACTTGGATAAGCACAGGAATATTTAGTTGATGATGTACATGTACTGATGTGTTTTTCTGGGGTTTTGTTGTGATGTGTTTATCTGTTAGGTTAATTTGGTAGCCACATGATAAGTTGATGTTAGTTATGTTATGTTCCACACAGACAGTCATTGCATGCTAACTAAATCCTTTTAACTTGGCACCGTTATCCTAAACAGACCACACACATACACCTCTAGTTTGGCCCTTAAAGACAACCACACACCTGGCGGAGAGAAACTTTAAAGCTCCCGCTTCACATGTTCCTTTGTTTCTGACCACGTGGGTTCATGCTCGTGCACACAAGACATATGGAGGCAGAACAAAGAATCATACACACATTCCTTTTGCTGCGCACCCAGACTTGCGCGCACACACACACACACACACACACACACACACACACACACACACACACACACACTCTGTTCTGTAATTTAGTATATTTAGAGTTAGTCTTCACATTGTGTTTTTGCTTTGTTTATCTGTTAAATAAATTAATCATTAATCTCAGTCAATTAATTAATCATTTCTCTTCTTTAAGAAGAGTGGTGCCCCCAAGGACTTTATTCATTAAAGTTATTTATGATTAGCTTTGATAATTCTGATAGCCATAATTAGTTGATTGCATCTACACAAGTGGTGCCCCCCTTTAACCATTTTGAATCCCAACAAATGCTTACATACATACAGTATCTGATATTGTAACAGTGTGGGAAAATGCTTTTCTAACTTTATAACTATATAAGGCAGAATTTAAAGTTCAAGAGGTGAAAATCCCCCCAAACAATTAAGAGCTGAGTCAATTTGCTCCATAATGATTACTTGATTGGCCGACCACTGTGTTGCTTTATCAGGCTTAAAGTGGAACGTGCATGCTGACCAGGTCAATGGAGGACATCTCCAGCTGTGAATACAACAGCTTTTAAAGAAGAGGGATTCCACGTGTGGACAGCATGAGTTCTGCAGTGCTGTGACAGCAGTAACCTTTCTTGCTGTGGAAACAGATTCCCAGTCCTCTCCATCTTTGTGGAGGTGAAACAGACATAATGTGCTGTCCTGCTGGAGCAGATGGAAGCCTCATTCAAAGTTACCTTAACATTAGATGTTCAGCCAGGAATGGACACATTGTCTCTACTGTATGTTCATGCTGAAGGGTGTACAGTATGTCACATGCCTTATACAGTAGCTTCAATGCATGTGTTGTAGACGCATGTTCATGCTTGGGTCAAATGTTACTCTGTGGCAATTCACTCATGTGTATCTATGCATGGAGTTGGTTTTGTGTTCTGATTAAAGCTCTAATGAAGATGCATTTTGACTTTAACATTATAGCACGATTGATCAGATGTGTTGAATGTGTGTTAGGAGATTCCACACAAGTAAAGTCTTTTTCTTCTAACAACTATTGGCAGCCTCATTCCAAATATATCAGCATCAGACTTTGAAAAGTCCTCAAAGGCCCCAGGTTCACTGTGTGTTAGTTGGTTGCACATCATTTAATTGTTTGTAAATTGATTTAGGAATTTGTAATCACTGTATTTACAATATCATTTACAAGACAGATCCTGCATTATTATCTGATCTTGTGACCCTGTTATGCAGGCAGGTCCTGCAGTAGAGTCTACAGTAGATTGAAGATCTTTTTTTACTTTATAATTATACTCATACGGTATATATTCAAAAAAAAAAAAAAGTTGTGTTTAATCAAATTACCACAAACTAACTAATGCAGCAAACCTTGGAGCAGGGCAGTATTCCATCATGGTAGTACTGGTTGGTCTTTGGGTGACAGGGGGAAATGAAGGACAGAAAGAAGTTTATTTGTATAGCCCAAAATCACAAATCACCAACAATTTGTGTGTACGAAAGGGAAAGTCAAAGCGACAGAATGGGAGTCCATACTAGCATACAGTCTAAATAGTGCTTAAATATTAATATTTTTCACCAAATTTTTCCTTTAAAAAAAAAAAACTTTTAAACTACATGAGATGGCTTCCATCTCTCTGAAAATCGCTTCTGAAAATACTAAAAATATCTCCACTTACCCCATTCCTAAAAACTAAATTTTGTGATGACAATATGCAAGCTTGATGGTAAAGGGACAATTTTTCACTTTAAAATTTAACTTACTCGTCATGGTTATTACCTCTCAGCCTATGAAAGCGGTGGCATAATGTCATCCGTAGCTCTAGAGGAGCTTTCTAAAATCTGAAAAAATGAGTAATAAATAAGGGCTGACTGTGGCTTAGTGGTAGAGCGGGAAGGTCGGTGGTTCGATCCTGGCTTTTCCCAGCCTGCATGTCGAAGTGTCCTTGAATGGGGTGAATGTGATTTGTAGTTGAAGCACAAGTAGTGAGTAGTCAAAAAAGACCTCACCTTGGTGATGTCATTTTGGCTTGGAGAGTTCACATTTTAACAGCAAGCCTGCATTACAAACTTGTGATGTGAAGTTTGATTAATGAGAGTATTTACCAGGCGAGCAGCTATCAAGTTGCATTATGGGAAGTATAGGATCCAGTTTTTTGGAGTTTGGCCCATATTAGTGACTGAATGTCAGGATATCTTGGTCTCTGCCATATTGATTTGGACCTTTTTTATCTGTTCCTTTAACTGTTGAAGCCTTCAAAAAATATCCCTCTTAGTAAAGAGCAGCATCTCAGCTTGATGTGTATTTTGTTTGATGGTTGGTGTGGATGGATGAGGAGGCTAGAATTGAAAACCTGAGGGATGTATTAACACACACACACACACACACACACGGTCAGCCAGCCTCTCTGCTGTCTTAGCAAGGTTGATTGAGTACATGCAATCTCTCCCTAAAGGGATAATTTCACGCTCCCATATTAGAATAATTTGCTTGCTGTGGAAATGACATGGGTGGAGGGCATGTACCCACAATGCAACCTGCTATATTACCACTGGAAGCACACAAAGCTGCACAGAAGAAGTGACTAACTATGCGTGCATGGGCAGTGGTGGAATGTAACTAAGTACATTTACTCAAGTACTGTACTTAAGTACAGATTTGAGGTACTCAAAGGTGAGGTGAGTATTCATGCCACTTTCTACTTCTATATCTCAGAGGAAAGTATTGTACTTTTTACTGCACTACATTTGTCTGACAGCTTTAGTTACTTTACAAATTAAGATTTTTGCATACAAAAGTTTATAAAATGTTTTGTTATAAATTAAACTTCCCAACAGTTTATACATGTACAGCTGATACGATTAATTCATTAATCAATTAGTCGATTGACAGAAAATTAATTGGCAACTATTTAGAAATTCGTTGAAGTCGTTTCTCCTGTAAATCCCTTCCTGGCTGCAGCTCCTCAGATGTGCAGATCTGCTGCTTTTCCTCTGAACGACTGTAATAACTGTGATGTTTGTTAATAACGTCGAGCTTTGGACTGTCGGTCGGACACGACGACACGGTGAAGGCGTCGCTTTGGGCTCTGGGTCGTCGTGACGGCGTTTCTCACCGTTTTCCAAACCGAACGATGGATCGACGGAGAAAAGAATCGGCAGATGGATCCAGAATGAAAAGCATCATCAGCTGCAGTCCAATACAAACCGGTTCAACATGAGCTCCAGCTCCACCAGCTGCAGCAGCAACATCCTGCTTTACATTAATGCACGAGGAATAATAATTTATAATAATGATATAATATATAATAGTATAACAGTCACAAGAGACATTTTTCTGCCTTGAGTACTTTTACATTTAATACTTCAAGTAAAAACCTTTCCAACTTGCATCGGTTGCATTCCTGATGTATCTCTGCAAGTGGCTCAGTGCTGTCTGCTCTTTCTGTGACAGAACCACAGACTCTGTTTGCAGCATTTCAGTCGCCTTCTTGTTTGTTGCTTTTTTGACTCATACATCACATTAGCTTTATGAGGTAAATTTAACTGCACATCTGTAATTCCGCCTCTGGAGACGTCTCCTCTTCCTCAGTGAAACCCCTCTGGGGTCCAGTACAGTACAGAGTCCAGTAACTGTTCACGAGTGAAACTGACAGCATTCTGCAGATTACTGTACTGCTTTCTTCTGGAGAGACTCTTGATCTAAGAATTGGTTTAAGTTTACTTTCACTAATTACATAACCGTGCATGCCTATTAGCAGTAGTACTAAATCAGCATACTCAATGCCCAGTTCAAAGTAAAATTCAATAAGCAGATATACTGGGGCGTTGCACTGGGAGTGGAACTAGACATATGGCTCAGAAGGAATGGAAGAAAAAAATTATTGCGAGGTAACACAAAACATTGTGAGGGAATGCAAAATTAGTCCTCAAAAAATTCTCACCGTGACCTTAAGAGGGCTCCATATTTTCTTGATTATATTTACTGTTATTGTTTCTGGACCCAAATGCAAGACTCGGACAGATGGAAATAACAAAGACTAGGAGAACTTGGCCGTGACGCTTCACCCCAGAGGCAAACAGAACTATCTGGCAAAGCCTGGAGTGAAGAGCCAGGGTATATATACTGCAGAGTCTTGATTGGTGGATGAGTCTTAGGTGTGCAGGAGGTTGGCGGTAGCGAGGGAGAACCAGGTGTGCAGGTGATTGGCAGCAGAAGCAGGAATGGAGCCCCACACCCAGACACATATACACACACACAGACAGAGAAAACGAACAGGGGACCAACAGGAGCACAGGGAGGGTAAAAACAGCAGGGAAAACACAGAGAATGAGGAGGAGGCCAGTATGGTCAATGACCATGACACTTACATGCTTTTACTTAAGTAACATCTTCAATTCAGGACTTTTACTTGAGTTTTTTGTGTTAGTACTTTTACTCAAGTTAAAGATCTGAATACTTCCTCCACCACTGTGTTCGGGAACACATTTGGGTACATGGCTTCTGTCCCCAATTGGAAAAAGCAGATTTTTGGGTCAGTAGTTAAAATTAAGGTTAGGTTAAAGTTAGGGTTAGGGTTAGGGTTAGGCAAGCAGTGGTTGTGGTTAGGGTTAAGGGTAAGTCTCCAGGAAATTAATGTAAGTCTATGTAATGTCCCCAAAAGTAAACATATGTGTGTGGGAGTGTGTGTGTGTGTGTGTGTGAGAGAGAGTGTCTGTCACATTTAGATTGGTGTCAGATTGGTGACACAAATCTGAAATAGTAGTATTCTTTTAAAATGTCATTTTTTCTGCATTTCTGTATCAATATTGAATGTTGGTTAGTCATTATTTTACATTTATGTCTATTTTAGTAGAAATCAGTTAATTTAATCTTTAATCATTGTTCAACTGAAATGCTTACATTAAATGGATAATTACACACAATGAGAAGAATAGGAATCTGTCTGCAGAATAAATAGCCCTGCCCCATTTACATATGTCTTGCTACATAACAGTGACTCCTTTTCCACACTTGCTCTGCATGTGATCAGATTTCTGATACATTAATAGACTTAATGTGTGATCTACCGGGTGTACGTGTGGGTGTAAAGAGGGAGAGTTTGAACATCAGAGACTGAAGAGCTGCTGGGCTTTTTGAAGATGGCTCAAATATACAGTAATGCAATGAATGTCCAACATCAGAAGAGGCATCCACATGATTTGCTATGTTGGTAGATAAACATGGGAGACGTTCACCTACATAGCTGGGGAAACATGTCTCTGACTCCAGGACCATCAGCACCGGTTCCCCCCAAGGCTGCGTTCTTTCCCCTCTGCTCTTCTTCCTTTACACCAACAGCTGCACCTCCAGTCTGTCAAGTTCCTGAAGTTTGTGGAACACCACCGTCATTGAGCTCATCTCTGGTGAGGATGAGTCTGCCTACAGGTGGGTGATTGGCCACCTGATGACCTGGTGCAGCCAGAAGAACCTGGAGCTAAACGCTCTAAAGACCGAGGAGATGGTTGTGGATTACAGGAAGAACCCAGCCCCACTGCCAAAGACAATGATGGTGCACTTCTACATCATTCAGTCCATCCTCACCTCCTCCATCACCATCTGGTACGCTGCTGCCACTGCCAAGGACAAGGGCAGACTGCAGCGTATCATTCGCTCAGCAGAGAAGGTGATTGGCTGCAATCTGCCTTCCCTCCAGCACCTGTACGCCTCCAGGACCCTCAAGATTGTGGTTGACCCCTCCCACCCTGGACACAAATTGTTTCAGACACTGAACTCCGGCAGGACCAAAACCTCACGCCACTAGAACAGTTTCTTTTCATCTGCAGCTGGCCTCATCAACAAGGCCCGGGACCCCCACTGACACCGACTCTCATTGACCTGCAGTGCTTGCTTTATCTTTCTTTATATTTCTACTATGTTTATTGTTTTGCACCAAAGTACTTACTTACTTGTCAATAAAGCTGATTCTGATTCTAAAATTTCACCAATTTGAAAACATGCCACGTGGGTTCCATTCAGGCACATCCTGTCTCAAAACGATGCCGAAAAACTAGTGCATGCATTTGTTACTTCTAGGTTGGACTATTGCAATTCCTTATTATCAGGCTGCCAGAATAATTCCCTGAAGACTCTCCAGTTGATCCAGAATGCTGACAAGAACTAGGAAAAGCGATCATATTTCTCCAATATTAGCTTCTCTGCACTGGCTCCCTGTAAAATCCAGAATAGAATTTAAAATCCTTCTCCTCACCTACAAATTTGGTCTTAATGGTCAGGCACCATCGTATCTTAAAGATCTCATAATACCTTATTACCCGACTAGAACACGGCGCTCCCAGGATGCAGGGTTACTTGTGGTTCCTACAGTCTCCAAAAGTAGAATGGGAGCCAGAGCCTTCAGTTATCAAGCTCGTCTCCTGTGGAATCAGGTCCCAGTTTGGGTTCGGGAGGCAGACACCATCTCCACATTTAAGAGTAGGCTTAAGACTTTCCTCTTTAATAAAGCTTATAGTATATATATAGGCTGGCTCATGTGAGCCCTGAACCATCCCTTAGTTATGCTGCTGTATGCCTAGACTGCTGGGAGACTTCCCATGATGCACCTCTTTCCGCTCTCCTTCTCTAGCTCTCCATCTGTATGCATTTTTATCCCATTACTGCATGTTACTAACTCAACATCTTCTCTCTCTCCCGTAGTTCTGTACTTTCTCGTTCCTCTTTCAGTAGGTATTTCTGCCTCCGGAGCTGCAGAGTCTGGATCTGTGTTTGTGGGCCACCTGCTGCCCCCGTGTTCCTGCTCGACAACTGCTACTACAGTTGTTGTTATTGGTTCTGTTACTAATACTGACATTATTTTTCCAATAGCTGTCATTCCTATTATTATTAATTTATTAATTTTAACACTACAATTACATTTCTACTATTTTAAAAATTCTAGGTGGTATTTGCATTGTGCCTTGAATTGAATTTGTTCCACGTCCACACCCAAATGACAACATCACCTAATAACACAGCTTTGTGTTAGCATTTGAATCTGTATAAAAAACACTGATAGACATGGCAATTGAGACTAACCATAAATACTTATTATTATGTATGACATAACACTTTGGGACCCTTTTAATCACACAATGATAAATGCAAAGCAGTAGGTCGTGGGCGCACGGACTGTGTGGGCGTCTCTAAGTGCACTTGCTATTTTGGTTCATGCATGTGCATGCATAATATATTTCAATAATAAAACATGAAATGCTGGAACAACTGCAAAGAAAGTTGTAAATGAGGCTTGTTCTAATCAATAACTACAGGCTTCTGTCTCTCCCGCTTGGTCTTTCAGTTGTCTTTCTCGCTTGCTTGCTCTCTCTCTCTCTCACCATAATAACATATACAAACATAACAATAATGTTGGCTACTGCATACAAATAACAATCAGCAAGCCAAGTAATTTACAAAGAGCTTCAGCATACCATTTTCATGACCATTTTGGGGAGGCTTATCCTTTTACTAGCACTGCCTTTATCAGGAAATGACTGCATCTGGCCAATAGTTACAGCATGCAACCCCCCATAAAACCACAAGTTGTTGTTTTTACATTTCAGTTTGTGTACAGCTTAAACAACAAGATACAGTGTGTTAAGCGAGTTTTAGGGGTGCTGGTAGGCAGAGTTTTTTTTTTTCTTGAATGGAACATGGCTAGCTGTTAACCCCTGCTTCCAGTTAATATGCTTTGTTAATCATCTCCTTGCTCTACTTTCAAAATTAATGGACATATTAGAGTGGCTTCAATCTCTCACTCATGTCTCCACAAGAGAGCAAACAAGCGTATTTCCCAAAATGTCTAACTATTCTTTTAAGAAAACACAAGGCCCCAATTTCAGATAGAAACAGGTCAAGAAACAGCAAGAACCCTGGGATGATGTGACGTTTGACTAAGGGAAACTCTGGATATATACATAGGCAGACTAGTGGGATAACTTCTGTCATGAATTGGCACTATGTAAATAAAATTGAATTGAATTGAATAGTGGGTCAATGAGGTGCAGCTGTCGGGGCAGGCAGCAGGTCACTGGGGCCGATGAATAATAAGGAGCAGGTGTGCAGAGCAGAGTAATACACTGAGGACACATGGAGGACAGGTGAGGAAGGGATGATGTGAAAACAAATTCTTAATGCTGCATATTAAGTCAGATAAATCAAAATTGACCAAATTGATCACTAAAGAATATCAACTAAGTCAGGGCTTTGTTACTTGATCTTGTCTTGTAGAGGGATTCTGTGTCAAAATCCAGGTTTTGTAGGTAAATGAGGGCAGAAAAGGTCTTTGGTCTCTGGGCTTATGATTAAGCTGTTATGTATAGCCTGCTGTCTAGTCTGCACTTGATGGGAACTTGGAGGTGACAATATATACTGTAAACAATGTACAGAGAGTGGGAGATGTGTGGGCTAGGGGCGAACAGGGGCCCGACAGCTAATTCTTGCCCTGAGGGCCCCTAACAGGTTCATCTGGCCATGTGCATTAACAATAGACCCTTTTCCTGGCAGACATTTTGACTTGTCATAATTGGAAAAGCACAGGTTTAAGTCAAGATATTAATAATAGCACTGGTCCGTTGAAGTGTCCCAGTAAGCCACGGCTGTGAGTCTTATTATTAGGATCCCGAAATTAGCTCACTTAAATACAACACAGCCATCATTTATGTTATTAATTCCACCTGTGCTTTTCCTGTTATGACAAATCAAAATTTCTGCCAGGAAATTAGGTCTATTTTTGTTCAATGGAAGTAGCTTGACATTAAAGAGGGTCGGGATGGTGGATGGCCACAGCCGTGCAAGCATTTGTGTCAACACTGACACAGGTTGTAGTGGATTTACATACATCCTTTTTTTATACATTTTTTCTGCCACTTATGTGTTGAATCATCATCATGCTACAATTTAATGCTGCAGTGCCTCCATTAAAAAAAAATCCACATGTTGTATCAACCTAAATCTAAATATGGGCCCGCCATAGATAAAAAGGAGTCCGCACTCTGAAAGCTGGACTCACATCTTCCCACCTAGACTCACAAGAAAAAGACATTCAGTTTACTGACACCACTGCATTTATTTGTTGTCCCACCAGCACTTGGTTATAGTAGCAGCACATGTCATGCGTGATGCCACTTGCAGAGCAGGAGGGGCTGCATCAGGTGGGAGCAGAGGATTTAAAATGGAATGCACTTACATTTAGGTATGCATAGGAATGAAAAAATAATGAATAATAATAAGACTTACCTTTTAAAAAAAGAGTACAATTTTCGAGATGAGTTATTTACTTATGTCTGAAACCTTGAAACATTGTTAGGAATGTCTACTCATCACTTGATCTCCCATGGTGCATTGTGCAGAGAAAATCACAAAGCATTCTGGCCGGTCCTAGTGCCCTTGAAGGCTTGATCTCATAAAAATTCACAGGAGTTTTCAGAGTAACGGAACGACACTTAAGATGGCAGCGGGGATCCCCCGAGGAGGACTGCCCAGGGCACGTCAAAGAGGGCATGTTAAAAAGCTACTGGGGTGCGTTCCATTTGTCTTGTCTCCTATAACATTGTCACAAAAAGGATGAAAATCAATGCAGCAGAACCAGAGATTTCATCTTTGTTATTCCACACATTCTTCTTCCTTCTCAAAGTCTGGCACCATTACCCACACCGCCAACAGTTCGGTTGGAGATTTGGGTGTTGTGTTAGTAGCATCTAATGTAGCCTGGAGCATCTAGCTTCAAGCAGAGATGAGGAGCGGGCTACAGAGGTCTGGTAAGTAACTGCACACCGCCAGATTTCAAGTGACATAACTTGAGGACATTTATCAGACTTCACACAGCTCCCTCTGGAGACACAAAAGACTATACAACTTTTTAAACATGCAGCACAAGAGCTGTAAACAGACTTTGATGTGTAAAATTGGTGGAATTCCCCTTTAAAGACAGTCCCAAACCACTTAGCTTGGAGCTCAGGAATAAAGCCTGAGATGGAGATGGAGGCTCCAGAGTTGAGGAGCAGCAACAAAAAATGCAAGATTGCAAGTTGTCAGGCTTGACCAGAAATCCCTGCTCTGAAGAAGTGACACGTGACTTTTCTTCTAATGAGGTTTACAGTTGTAGTTTTGCGTAAAATAGCTCAACAACTACTGGATAGATTGCCATGAAATTTGGTACAAACATTCATGTCCCCCTCAGGATGAATTTTAATAACCTTCACTTTTCATATAGCACCATCATAAGGTCAAAATTTCAGTTTGTTCAATAGTTTGACCAAATACCTGACAAACTAATGACATTCCCATCAGCCTCAGCTGTACTTTGTGTTTATTGACAAAAGCATGCTAGCATGCTAAACTGAGATAGGGAGCATGGATGAGAAGTTGTTGAGAAAAAATGGAAATGCCTCTACTGATGAAGATCATGTGATATGATCGAAAGCTCAAAAACAGCTACTAAATGGACCATGTGGTGAGATTGTTTCGGAAAGAGCCTGACAGTGGCCTCCAGTGGAAGGAGCTGGGCCTCCAGGATTCCTGCCAATCAGAGCAGCAGCTCATTAGCAGAAACTTAGATACGTTTCATTGGCACAAGGTAATTATAAAACATTGCAAGGAAAGTTAAAGGTACCCTGCTTTAAACAACCATTTTCAGATGCTCAATAGAACTTTTCTGCTTCGGTAACAAATGCTGAAGTGAGCAGAGTGGAGACAACTGTGAGGGGGCTCACTCACTCACTCACACACACTCTCACACACACACACACACACACACACACACACACACACACACACACACACGGCTCGTGATCGGAGGTTATGGTGCAGACAGCTGCTGTGCTTTCCCAAAGAGCAGAGGAAAGGGAAGTCCTTAAAAGTCATCCAACCCAGAAAAGGGATCTGCTCCTGATGAATCACCAGCACCTCCTCCTCCCCATCCCTCCTTCTGCAGCTCTCTCTGCACTCCTCTCCTCCCTCTGCTCCCGAGGCATAAAGCTTTCATATTGATTCAGCTCGCTAACTGCTCTCCCTGTGTGCCCTGTTAGAGAGGCTGAAGTCTTTCTTTAGTCGTTTACAACTCTTCTCTCCAAATACTGACTTTCAAGACTTTTCTCATTGGCCTTTATTTTGCACAACATCTCTCAAGAACTCTCAAATGGTATACATTTTAATACTGGGCCGTTTATCTCAAGGTATAAAGTATAAAAAGTATACTTTAGAAAGTATGAAATATAAAATGTGACAACCTGTGGGAAGCAGAGAGAAAGCGATGGAAGCTGGTTTGCCATTGCACTTTAGCTCAAGGCCTTGCCGTTGGCTCGAATAGGAAAAGTATGTTTACTCAACCTTCCCCATCTCCATAACATCCTCTATTCACTTTGTTTGTCAGTGGAAGCCCTAACATTAGTGCAGAATACAGTTCACCAGAACAGGACTGACAGCTGAGAGTGTTTGTTTGATTTAAAAATGTTTAAAAATCAGTTTCAAGCAAGTACAACATGTGCGAACTGCTGCATTGCTGTATTTTGTATTCTCTGGAAGCAGGACATACACTTTCAGTAGTACAACTTTCTAATTCCTGCTTAACACTTGTGTTTGGCACTTTACAGCAGTCGTATTTGCAGCGTCGTTAAATAGTGAGTTGTAATTGAAAAGGTGTATTGGCGCCGGTAACTGCTGATATACATGTTTATAAATTCACCTTGCAAGTGTCAAATAAAATCTTTACGGTGTGTTCTAGTGACGGCGTGCAAAATTTTTATCAACCTAATCAGTAGAATGACCAGCATCTGCCTCAGAGTCCAGTTATTGGACACTCTCATCTGCATATACTACCATGGAGAGAAAAAATTGTATTTGAACCTGAACAAATAGAGTGTAAACATCAGGGCCCGTATTTATCAAGTGTCTCAGAATCCCACCAATGAAGAATAAGAAAGTTGAGCAAATCAACTCGTAGGCCTAAAGGTACAGCTAATAATATGTCCCTCTGATATGTCCGCAGTTCAGTTTTTGTTATAACAATTTTTTAAGAAGCTCATTGTAATACATAATTTCAAAACAGTTCTCCTCCCACAGAATGTCTCTGCGTGATCACCATCTTCTGCAGCGGTAGTGACAGGGAAGAGACAGGAGTGAGTTTAGAGAGGTGGTTGAACACTTCTACTCCTATACCTCACAGTAGGGACGAATCTGCATCACTCAGATGTTTTTGCCAGTTAGAGTAGGACTACTCTGGGATGCTTGTTCTGTCATAGAAATGCACTCCTCAGTGTGGAGTACAGCAATCCCAAGCCTCACTTTGCCAAAGAGCTCAGGGAATTAGAGCTGGACTTATGCAGCTTTTGAAGGTCATACTGATATTTTCTTGTGCTGTAACGGCCAATAACTGATATTTTGTTGGTATTCACCTTCTTGAGAGTTGCCCTCTTTCATTACACAAGCATTCAATATTTCCCACACAATTAATAATGAGAAAACGTGTGGAATCCAATCAACATACCACATGAAAATCAATTTAGGTTAAGGTCATCTCATAAACAGCTTCCATAGCACTGATCAATTATCCAATAAATATGTAATGAATAACTGAATAACTGTGTCATGTCCATGCATGACACTACAGCGTGTCTAATCATGAAAGGTCAATACCACTGTATCAGTTATGTAACCTGAACAGGCCAGTAATAATGTGGTGAGTCGAGGTTTAAGGACAAACTGCACAGGCCCCTTATTCATGCTGAAATCACTTATTAATCACAGGACGTGGAGTACTCAGGCTCCGCCATCCTCCAGCACCACCTCAGCACCATCTATAGAGCTGTAACCTTGTCCTTGGCCTTAAATCCACGTCAGCAGCAGCCTCTGACTTTCCAGTACACTCAGACCTTACAGTCCAATACTGAAATGTGTACTTACATTCATAAGTTAAAGGACAATTATGTTTCTTATTTTTGTAGTTTTGGACATTAATTCTATTATTTGTGATATTGCTAAGATCTGGCAGTCAGACGGGGCAGGAAACACGAGCAGTCAGACGATCCGACAGGTAAACGAGCCAACACTTTATGCAGATTATCTAATTCACTTTGGAGGTCCAACTGAAAGTGAGCACACCTGAAATGTTGAAAAATCCCTCATTGCACAGGAAAACTGATGCGGCATAAGTACAGTTTGGGTAATTGAGCCAAATAGTCCATTTAGTAGCTGTTGTGGAGCCTTCGATCATATCACATGATCGTCATCAGTTGAATAGTATGTTCAAAGGTCCATTTTTTTCTGAGCACTTCACAAGGACTTCTCCATGTCCATGCTCTTATTTTGGCAGCTGCTGTGAAGGTCAAGAATGAACTTCGAACCCAAACCTTTTAGGCAACATGGACAAGAAGTCCCTGAAGTCTTGTAAAAAAACAAAACTGCAGTACTCCATCTGCTGATGAAGATCATGTGATATGATCGAAAGCTCCACAACGACTGAACAACTGCTGTTTCCGAAGAATAAACTCTGAACCTCGCTTTGGGTGATAACTTTAATGTTTGCCTTTGTTTTCTCCTCCAATTAGGTTTGACTGACCTGGGGGTTTGTTGACCCATCAAACTTTTTTTTTACAATGTTGTCACATTCCCAGATCTCAGCAATTTACTTGAGGAGTTACTTTCCCTTTAAAGCTAAAACAAGGGTTGCAGTTATACGTGGAAAGAGTGAGACGGTTAACTGAAAAACGCAGCCAAAAGGTGTCCGGTCGTCACAAAGGCTAAATGTGTCGAAGTAGACTAAAACAGATTAAGAATCAGATTCTAAGATTCTGACCATCTCTTCTGGTGGTTTGGTAGAGGTAGTCACAGTCAGACAGCTGTTATGTCTTTCTATCTTCAGTAATGTGATGCATTTCTGGGTAAAACAGAATATGTGGGTTGTTTAGTTACGAGAGCAATTAAAATCACATCCGTCAGATATCATCAGATCACTAAAACATGACTGTGGGTTAGCGAATACGGCGCTGTAGAGAGATAGGGAACCATAGCGAGTTATGGAGCTGACTGCCTCCACCCACACCTCCCTCACCCACACTGTCAGATCAGGAGGTAGAGGATGGGGGAGGAATTAATAAATCAGAGCAAAACCACATTTTGTAAATCAAGTTTTTTGCCAGCTGAAATCCAAACACACAGCTCCTACTAAGATATTGCTCTGCTAGCTACCCACAAGGTCAGTGCGGTTTTATATGATGGCGACGTTAGCTAGTTGCCCCCAAATCCCATTTGATTGGATAATTTTCTGTATAGGGGTCTATAAATAAATGAAAAAATATTTTGATGTTTTACAGGAAGAGAGAGTCATTTTGCTGTGGGCATATATTTAGAATATAACAAGAGATAACTGAAAAATGAAGACAGGATTAGAAATGTAATGTTTTTATTCTAGGATAATGAAAGGCAGTGAGGAAAGCAAGCAAAGGACAGAAAACACACTTAGGTCAAAAAGAATCTGCCGTGCAGCATAGCATCATGTCATGTGACACATCCTACCAACAACAGGATGTGATGTCAGCGGGTCAACAGGACCCCAAAGCATTTTAAGCTGACTGGATTCAGGAGTCCTCCTCCCATGGCTTTGGCCTGCCAGGTAAGTTTTAATATGATCTGTTGCTGTTTCTTGTTGAAGTCTAGGTATGTTTCTGCCTTAACAACACGTTTCTCCTTGTTTCTCTAACACCACTGGTGAAGACGTGTTATCACCTGATAATGTACGGCAGCTGGGACGTGCCAGTGAACAGTGCCAGCTGCAGGACCACCTGCACAGCGGAACGCCACCTGAGTAGGTTTGCATAGAAAATAGTGGCAGTTGTCCTAATACACGTTGTATGTTTTGGACTAATGTGATGACAGAAGGAAGAGCAAAATTATAAATGGGGGGATAAGATCAGAAAGATTAAACCAGAGTGAACAGAAAGGGGCAATGTTTTGGCTTGCCCAATCTGCTTACTGTGTCTGGTAAAGAACAGCCGGAGACAGATCCAAACTACACGTCAGTAGAAACACTGGGAATAGCATCTGCCAGCCTAATAGGGTCTATGCTACTAGACTGTGACATGTAAGTGTGTGTGTAAGGGAGACCCAGTTTGTGTGAAGCAGTTTGAGTTTTATACTTTCAGAGGGCTTCTCTTTTCTTTAAAGAGTAATTAGACTCACTGTTTGAGCCTGTCTTTGTTTAACACATAATTCTGAGAAATGCTTGTTGAGAGTTAGTGAGAGAGGGATAGTTAGGGCTTGGGGAGGAGAGTCCATGGATACATTTTCCTGGCCAAATCCATTTGATGGCAGATTGATATAAAAGTGCCACCAAATAGACCATGGGTTGCCATCAACACCTGAGGCAGGGGTCAGTCTGGGCAGCAGGACGATGACAGCACAAGGGTGCATTTCTAACTGCTGTTTCCTGCTGTATGATGTTACAGAAATGCTGATATAATGGCATGGATTACATTGTGTTGTACAGCCATTCAAACACTGTGGCCTCACTCATTTGGCTTGAACCAGTTAAGTTACTCTTTAAGGAGTTAATCTAGGCCAATAATTAGAGTTTAGGATGGAAATGTGATCATGTTTCAGCTAGGGTAATGCTCAAAGATACAATTCTCCCTAAAAGCTGCTGGTGACTCATATACATAGCCAGAATGCTGTGTAATCAAAAGACATGATGATCCAACATGTATGTCATGTAAAGTTCAAAGGTCAACATGGAACTTGGTAATGTTAAAAAACAAACTAGTCTACAGCCATGCTAGTAGCGCTGTGAGACTTTAGCTCAATGCTAAATGCTAACATCAGCATGCTAACATGCTCACAATGACAATGCAACATGCCGATGAAGCAGCTATAATGTTTGCCATGTTCACCATCTTACTTTAGTCCTTTCATGCATGGTGTCCACTACAGTGGACAGATATTTGGAAGCCATTTTGAACCATTTCAGTTGTAGTACCATGTACCAACCACCAGGCGAATCCCCAAAGTGTTGTCTACAATTCCATTTGATTATTATCTTTGTATCTCATTTTTTTATATATTGCATCAGAAATTCAAAATGGCGGAGCGAGGAGGAGATGCACCAAGTACCTCAGGAATATCTAATAACTAAATAAGATGTTGGAAGCCTAGATTTGAATAATATTTTTTTTTCTGCGACTGAAAATACATCTGTTGAAGTGGACGTTATGCGCCAAAGGATATATTCTGCCTATTGGGCTTATATTTAGATTCCACTTTATTTTGTATTTCTTTTAAAATTACGATATAATTTACACTTGAATAGTTTTATTAAACAACAATATTAAATATTCTTCAGATATTATAATGTATTGCAATGCTTACAGTCTATATTTATTAGGTCATATAAAAGTGTAGGCCTATGAGGACAGGGATGTGTGTGCATGATTGCTGTGAAGTGTGTGGTGGGAGGGTGTGTGTGTTATTGTATGTGTGTGCGTTAGGGGTGTCCCCTACTAAGAATTTACATAGTCGAACCTGATTGGTCAAGTCTTTCCTACTGTCGACTGATCGTCGAATCACGTGGGTTTTTGCTCATTGATCCATGTTCTCATTTGCTACATTGGCTTCCATTTGTTCCACACCAGACAAAATAGCTGAAACACCCAATTAAACAGTGTCTTCTTGATGTGGCATAAGAATTTATTTTATAATAGGACGTTCCATCCATTTTCTGACTCATTATTTGAAATATTATGGTGACGTTATCACGATAATAAATATGCCCATTTAGAATATAGCAGGCCCAGAGCTTACAGGAAAAAAAAACAGAGCAGGTAATCAAGGTAGGTACAAACCTTTTTTCTCTCCACACACAGAAACAACTTGATAATGAAGCAACCAAAACCGAAACGAGGCTACTGTCAAGTGTTGGCATATGAAATGCTAACATCCAACAAAGTGGCATATTAAAAAAATGACCATAAATAAATATAGGTTTAAATAAGGCTCACAAATGCCTTGGAATTTTATTTTTAAGTTAAGGTGAATCCCTACAAGCTGTAAATTAAATAACTTTATTTGTGTAGCACCTTTCGTTTTTAATGCCATACTGTAAAAGCACTTTGAGCTGCATTTCATGTATGAAACATCATAGGTCCAATAAAGAGGCAGAGAGATAGTAGAAATGACAGGGGGAAGAGATACAAATGCACTACATTAACGAAATGCCTGCCTGAATAAGTAGGTCTTCAGTTGTTTAAAAAAAAAAAAAAAAAAAAAAAAGTCAGAGTTTGCATATCTAATGTAACTGGGCAGGGTGTTCCAGTCTTTGAGCGTAGTAGCTAAACGCAGCGTCCCCACTCGTTTTATGGGTGACTTTAGGAACAGTTCAAATACCAGCATCAGAGGACCTAAGGGCTCTTGTTGGTTGATACGGAGTTAAACAGTCTGAAATGTAAGAAGTTGCTATATCATTTGTAAGAGCTTTGTACGGGAGTAAAAGGACCTTAAAAGTCTATTTTAAAAGAAATGGGGAGCCAGTGCAGGGTAGCTAAACGGGAGTGTGTGCTCTCTTTTCCTAGTCTTGTTAAAAGTCTGGCGGCAGAGTTTTGAATTAGTTGAAGTTTCCCAATCAGCTTTTTTGGTAGGCCAGTGAAGAGTGCATTACAATAATCCAACCTGCTAGTAATGAAGGCATGAATCAAAGGCAATATGGAATAAACATTCATTAAACGATGGCATGAAGTGCGGAACAACAACCACAAAGTAGAATAAAAAGCACATTTTGGATAAAACAGAATGGAATAAACCTAATAAAAATATTACTGCACAATGTCGCCAAATCAAATTGCCTAGACTTGCCTGTGTCCGCCGCTCACTTGATTGTTTTCAAATTGTGAGAAAGCATGCCATTAAGTGCAGAGCAACAACCATGCAACCCCCCCCAAAAATATAGAATTAAATTAGAATAAGCCTGCCTAATAAAAAAAAAAAAAATTAAAATAACAAAATAATAGTCAGAATCAAGTAGGTCATCAAAGGGTGCATAACATAGTTTACACTGCAGTGGGTAGCCTATCCACCTTTGGGCTAAACAAGATCACAATGTCAAAAAAAATAAAAAATCTAATTAGAACCAGTTAAAAGGTTTTGAAGTCACTTTATGTTACACTTCTAGTGTGGAGCAGGAGGAAACAGAGAATGGGACCCAAACGCAGTCTGGGAGGCAGAGCAGGTGCAGATAAATGGTTTAATTGAGCTCACAATGCTTACAGGGGTAGTCAGGCAGACAGATCAGCAAACCAGGTTACAGTCCGAACAGGCAAATAAGTCCAAGGATGGAGAGGACAAAATACAGAAACACACAATAAGGCCGAGACAGCACGAGGGACAAAGGCCGGGACACTGGACACCAGGATAAACAACGATCTGACACAAAACTAAGGAAGAACACCGGCTAAATACACTCAGGTAGGGGAGACAACGAGACACGGGTGGAACCAATAAGGGCAAGCAAACTAATCACCAGCAGGAAGTAAAACTACACAAGACACATGAGGGAGAACTCTTACCAAAATAAAACAGGAAATAACAGACCACAAACCCAAAACCATGACACTTCAGCCTACCTGATCAAACAAAAATAGGGTAGTCAAATTGTGTGTGAGGAAAACCAACTTGTTCACATTGCTCGGGAGAAGTGTTGTTTTGCTGACAATAAAACCTGCCTTGGAGGATATCCTGCCTGATGGTACGGCGGTGGATGGGATGCTGTGGATTATTTTTGCGGCTCTGAACAGCTTTGGGTATCTCTCCTCGTTGTTTTGCCCCCATTCCAGCGGTCCTGATTGCTTTTTGTGTAGTCCTTTATATAAGCCTTCATCTCACTGCCCTCTTCATGCGGTTGTTCCTCCTCTTCATCACTGGACATCATCATTGCCATCACCTGGTCCTTCTCTTTCTTTTGGAGGGCCTGTGGGCACATGCTCCTCCACCAAGTCACTATCTCTTTTCTCCTGGAGATCCTGGATGGAACAAGAAAGAGCGCAAGATGATCCAGATCCTGCATCCATATTCCATCAAGTTGTACAACACCAGCATAGGCAGAGTTAACTTGATGGACCAGATGGTAGCAATGTATGCACACCGATGCAAGAATAACAGATGGTACATGCACATCTTCCATTTTCTTGATGTTACCTGCGTGAACCTCTATAGAGCAAAGAAAGACATGGATCTGCTGGATTTCAAAGCATCCATTGCCAGGGAACTTATCAATGTCAGATCCCTGAAGTGCAACCGCGGAAGGCCAAGCCACACACTACCTCCTGCTCAAAAGAAAAGGGCACTGGTGAACACACCCACAGAGGTCCAGTTTGGTGTTGGAAATCACTGGCCAAAGCTGACAGATGTGAGAAAAGCAAACAGATGCCGTGACGAGGCATGCAAGACGAAAATAAAGTACATTTGCCAAGTGGCATTGTGATTTGAAATGTTTCATTCTCGTTAAACAATAATCAATAATCCGCTTTAATTAGAGGCATTTTCTCTGTTCCTGTTGAGAAATCATTACCAGCTTTTGAAAATTGATTGATGTCAGTAAGCTGTCAGTGTAGATTTTAAAATGAATAATACATATTTTATTAATAGTTTTATTGGTGAATCGAATTATACTAAGTATGATCCTTGTTTTAATTGCTTTTTTAAAAAAGGTTGTCCACTTTTGTGGCCATGCCATTTCAGTTTCGAGACATAGAATGATATGTTTTTCAAATCTTCTCTATTGTTGTTGTTATTTAATGTTCGTATGTGTATTCATACCAATTTTTCTTAGTAAATGTTTTAAAAACATTTTTTCAGACCTATATTAAGTTTCATCACTTTTTCTTCTGTTGATGTATGGTTGATACGTGGATGTATGGTCATCTTCTGTTGATTGATAAATATATATTGAAAAATAAGTTATGGGCATGATTTTTCACTTGTTTAAATGTAAAAACAAACAAAAAAATATTACTTTGTGGTTTAAAAATTCATGCATGAAAGGGTTAGTGTGTTAGCATGCTAACATTTGCTAATTAGCACCAAACACAAAATACAGCTGAGGTTGGAGGGAATGTCAGTGGTTCTGCAGGTATTGACCTGACAATGGTGCGAGGGAAAGTCAGACGATCATCAAAGTCATTAGGCTTCACCCTCTGGGGAACATGAATATATGTACAAAATTCCATGGCAATTCATCCAATAGTTGATGAGATTTTTAATCTGGGCCAAAGTGATTGAGCGACCGACATTGTCATCCCTATGGCTTTGCCGCGAGCATGGCTAATGCGCTGTAGGACAGCAATGCATGCTGCTATGCCAATGATAATGATTACTAAAATAAACATGCAGTCAAACTAATTGTATGATATTAGCAGTTAGTCACACTGTCTGGTAGCTATTGTATCTTTATTTCCAATTTGTAAATGGCACAGCAATGGCATAGCAATTCATTAAATAATGGAACACCAAAGCCAGTTATAAAGGTAATCCTGTGAAAATCTGTAAAAGTTCTGAAGTAATCTGACAGATGATGTGGCATTAGACAACTTAAAAAACTGTATATTACTTGCGATCTGTTGTTTGACAATAATGTTGTAATGCCAGCCAGCCACAAACCCCTCATTTTAATCAGTACAGATGTTGGGTAAGGTTCATATGGTTTTTGTTTTTACCAGTTTTCACCAAAAAAATACAAGTAGTTACTGTGCATGACCCAATAGTCTGGTTCATAACCCCCCATAAAACACAATGTGTAATTTTTACACTTTGTTTTTAGTACAAATTAAACAAATAAGTTACAAGATGTTACATAGTGAGCTTTAGGGGTGCTGGTAGGGGGATTTTGTTACTGTACCTTCTGACAAAGTCAGGCTAGGGCTTACCCCTGTTTCCAATCTTTATGCTAAGCTAAGCTAACTGGCTGCTGGAAGTAGCTTCATATTTATCATAAAGACATGAGAATGGTATAAATCCTCTCATCTAAATCTCGGCAAGAAAGCGAGTAAGTGTATTTCCCAAAATGTCGAACTATGATGTATAATATGCAAGCTAACCTTTGTAACACAGTACTGAGTAAGTTTGTAACACTGTAATGCTTCCATTGTGATTGCTAGCAGTAATGTTGGTGATATAGATGATAGATACCAAGCTCGAAAAAATATTAAAAGATTTGTTAGTGCTCTACTGGAGAGCTCAGTGCTAAGTCTGGATATCAAAATATCAAGTAACAAAGCAGCATCAAGATTAATAAACACAACAAAGACTAAAGAGCTGAGCTGGGGCATCTTTGAATCAAATGAAGAAGATAACATGACTCAGTGGTTACACTTCTGTCCTTTACACAGGAGGTCTCTGTGTCTGTTGGAAGAGTGAAAGAGAGGCGCTGGCTCTGATATGAAAGCAGATTGCTTTCCAGATTTTTGTGTACATGTGGATAAAGCATCTTTGATCACAGCTGGTTTTAAAAGCTGGTACATGGGTTAAGTGCTTGTGAGATGGCTCTGGTTATATGTTCCTGTCTTGTTTAAGAGTAATTACACTCCACTGTTTCAGCCCATCTCCACCCACTACACCCTGTTGAAAAATGTTTGCTGGGGTGACTGAGTGACGGAATAAAGGGTGGGGTTGGTGCATTGTGTTCTCTGATCAAATTTCTATCTATTTCATGTCAGAGTGACAAATAGAGTGGGCAGCAGAGTGAATTTCAAATATCAATGGGTCTACAAAACTGCTGTTGTTCTTTGCAACTAAATTACTAATCCAAAGTTGAATTACCCTTTAAATTGTGTCTTGATAAAGAATAACAAATTGAAGGAGTGAAAATTTTATTTTGGAGAGTAAAGTTTGATGGTAAAATGATTTGTGCAATTATGGAAGGTTAAGGCATGAGCCTGTGATTTCAAATTCTTGCTGTTAGTTCAGCAATTGCTTATTTTGGTCAGAGACCAGTCCTGGGGAGAGTCAACGGGGGAGGCAAAGATACTGCTTGAGGTGAATTTGAGTCAAAAATCGTACTCTTCTAATCTGAACACACAGACGTGTAGCAGGTTAAAGGTCTAAATGCATTAAACTGGTCATATCGAATGACCTTCATTTTGGTAAGAGGATGGAGCAGGTTTACACTCACTTCCGGCTATCAGAATAAAATCAGCGTTCATATTAAATAACAGTGTTTAACTCAGTAAATTAATTTTATCACTTCTTTACAAGGAGAAATGAATGAATTAATAAATAGTCAATTTAATTAATAATTAATTTAGCCTTGATCTGAAGTTGCTACAGAGTTCTTGTCTCGGGACAGTGACCGGAATATTTCATACACACAAACACACAATAACCAACGTTTTATAAATGCTTATTTAACTACTAACTACACACACAGGACAATAACTACTAGACTACACAAACAGCTATACTACTAGACACACAAATGAGCAGATAAATACAACCATGACTGAATGATATGAACACAGCGATGAACAATTTATAAGTGAATGAATGACCATTTGACACAGAGGATGCAATGAATGATTGTTTGGTTAGCGGTATTAACTTGTGTAAACACAGGAAACCACTATGTGGACAACTTTAATAATTACCAATTAAATAAACTATAGCACCTTTAGGAACTGAGAAGTTTTGTAAAGTCAAAAGAAAATTATTATTAGGAATTATTAATCACCTGAAGTAATTTAGCTATTTACCTAAGTTAATGGAAGATCCTAGAGTAGATTTTCATCTACGTTTTCTACTTGTTCCTATTAAGCTAAAGCATCAAACCCAGTGTCACAGAAAAGCATCTGTTGTTTCGCCTGAGTTTTGGCTGAGAAGGGCAGGCGTTGCCCTGAAGGGAAGAGGAGCGGAGAAACAGTGCCATTTCTCTGGGCACTCAGTGGCGATCGGTTCCGGATGAGGTTCCCCTTAGTTCCATGTTTCAGGCCGCGCTGTCGACTCTGGCCTGAGTCGGATCTCTTCCTCCATAAGCAGGCTGATGAAGTTCAATTGTGACAGCAAATCCGTGCTCTGAATACATTTAACAGTCAGTAAGTGTTTACAGCTGAATGTGCTTTACAATCGGCATTCACTACGGACGTTTTAAAGTGTGAACTGTTTTTAAAAATGCAACAATTTCCAGTTGTTGTACTCAGACTTCTGTCACAACTGTGATGACCTGCCTCTTACGATTGCCACCCTATATATTTCATAATTTGGATGGGACAAGATATTACGAGCTCCGCCATTACAGTGTTACAATAGCTCACAGTATTCCTGTACTGATATTGCAGATGCTAGTAGGTTAGCTAGCTACATCTCTCTCTCAGATATTGATATTGACCTTTGTCTTGACCCCAGGGTGATGACAAGATTGTATATATTGTTTTTTCATTAATCTCTCTCACACTGTTTTGCATAATTATGGTTGCCATCCAATAATATATTAATTCTTATAATGATGGAAACACTCACTTCACTAGTGGGACCACTTGAAGTCCTCATGTGAAAATATATTTATGTTTTATATTATTTCCACAGATACATCGATGTGCATCAGCAGTACAGCAGAAAACTGTGAGGATGACCATGTCCACATGTCTACACACTGTGGTGCAGAAACACACAACTATGCTTCCAAAACACTACTCCACTTGAATCCCCCTACGTCTGATATGGGAACACAATATGTTGAGCTGGCTGCGTGGTTCCCCTCCTGTGTTTACTCGCCATCCACCAATCAACACCTGGCAGTATATCTACCCGGCTCTTCTCACTAGTCTTCGCCAGATCGTCCGTTTACCCAAGTGGTACTACACCTCGGCCTCTGACTTACCTTGTTTGAAGATTACATTAATGTTATCTGAAACCCTGACTAACTCTCTAACTGCCTGTGTTCAGGTTCGTTCCTCTCACCTGCCTCCAAGGTACTCACCGGCTTGCCAGAAAGATCTCACCACGGATCCTCCGCTGCTCCACCTCAGCCCGCTGTCCTCGCTCCGCCTGCCTGCTCTCCCCAGTCTCTATCCAGCTCGCTGTCTTCGCCCAGTCCACCTGCTCACGGCGAATACTTCCACACACCTGGTTACTTCTCGTGTTTTACAATAAAACAAAACTAACTACTTCAACTCCCTCTGTGCTAGTCGTGCTTTTGGGTCCAGCCTCTGTGTACCATAACATGAACAGAGACAACCTAGAAACACTTTTAGGAGATCTGGAACTTGTAACATGAATTACAATCTGCTAATGGCAACCACATTAAACTCTAACAATGATCAGATGGGTTAAAAGTAGGTGAACTTTGCACTAAATGTTTGACATTACACACAATGTATGTATGTATGCTAGGCAACCATGCATGGATGGAAACTTTACACAGAACAAGTGCAGTGTTCTTTCTTGAGGTACAGAAATAAGTGTGATTTAGAAGAAGGGTAATTTCATTGTCAATACAGATAATGTAAGAATGTATAGCATATAGAAGTTAATATGAATGTCCAAGCATTCCCCTTTTACATGCTTTGGGTCACTTTAAATAGTTTAAATCCCACAAATAAAGACAAACGATAGTTTATTTTTCTGCAATGGTTGGTTCAATATGTTTCAAGCACTTTTTGTAAGATGTTCCTTGCCATAATTCCATTCTTGCACCTTTTATTCAGTTTGCCGAGTGCATCTTGGGTGGTTTTCCAGTGGCACTTGATAACTGTGTTTTGAGTATTAACACCATAAAACAGCAGATTGCAGTCTGTCTTCTTGAGAATACAGGTGTCTCTTAAATATTATACATATGTAGAACCACATATCATTTTAGACAGGATGGAAACATGTTTTTGCTGTACATATTTTCAGAACTTATCAGATCATTCATTATATTATTTACTCAAACATTGCTCAGAATTATTAAAAGAAAATCATTATCCACTTGTTTTTGTAGATAACCGACCTAAAATTAAATTCCACAGTACATAACCACACTAAACAAGAATTGTTTTAGTTGTAAGGCATGATGGTCTCATTTGTAAACTGAGTAATTTTCAACCATCCCTATTACTATTGTATAACTATTTCACCATAATTGTTTGGTTTCCTCTTTTCTCTAATTTCTTTATGGCCGCCCACCCTGAGTCTGGTTCTGCTCGAGGTTTCTGCTTTTAAAGTTTTTCCTTGCCACTGTCGCCAAGTGGTTGCTCATGGTGGAATTTGCTGAGTCTCTGTAAATAATATTATAAAGAGTACTGTCTAGACCTGCTCTATAGGAAAAGTGCAATGAGATAACTTCTGTTATGAATTGGTGCTATATAAATACAATTGAATTGAATTAAATTCTGATGTGCATAACTTTTTAAACTAATAAAACATATATGAAAGGGGTTTTTGGGATGCTAGGTAGGTCTATGTGTGCATTTCTGTCAACCACAGCCACAAAAATTGTACTTCCTCTTTGTGCTTGTATTTGTGATAGAAAATCAGTACATTTGTACTCCATAAACAAACTTAGCTATACCACTCTACCCAAGGCTGGCTTAGCATCAGTGTAAAGAGGGCAACTGCACTGGGGCCCCAGATCCTAAGGGCCCCGAAAGAAGTTTAGTAAAATTAGATTTATTTGCAAATTCGATTCAAGTCTTACATATTTGCACTACTTCTGTAGCCTATCAACTTAGGCGGGTCCTTATCTGATCTTATGGCCTTGTCTTGTAGGATATTGTTTGTATTTTACTTTATATTGTGCTCACACAGTGCATAATCCTAAATAAAGTTATATCAAATTAACATGTAGCAATACAACACCCTACATTGTGTCTAAGATGCCATGAATTAAGTTTAGACTAGAATGATGGGGGCTTTTGGTGTACCAATTTAAATTATCACAACCTGCTAAGAGAAATAATTACTTTACTTAAATTCGGATCTATTCACTATTCACTTACCTTTAACTTATTACATTTTTTCTTTTAAATAACTGACCCTTGACATTGTCATAAAAACATCAAATAAAGATTTTTTTAAGATTTGACATAAGTAATAAATAAAAATAAAACAAATAATACAAAATAGATCACTTTAAAATAAAATTAGACTACTTTAAGATACATAACAATAAGCCTAAATATCAGTGAACTTTCACTAATAAGCATAGTAAAATATTAGTAAACCCCTTATCAAAATAAGTTTATATATGTCTACAGCTGCTTTTATCTCGATCAAACCATCATAATGTGCAAATACACATAACTTTATGTCCGTGGTAATAGCAAAGGTATGTCTTTGTGAAACTTTAACATTTCTTGTAACCAAATAAACACAATTGTGGCCAAAGAAGTGTTTGCAGTCTATAGCGTAATCAGGCATGACATTTACGTGATGATAGGTAATACTATAATATTGTTTCCGATGTTTATGTGTTTGGTCTGTCTAATATCATGGTTTATATTTGAAAACTAGATTGTAATTGACATGATTCATGGATGGATTATATATGAAATAAAGAATGTCATATGATATATATGATAGTTATAGGAATAATAATGATAATAATAGTAATAAGACTAATAATAACAATTGTAGTAGCGGTTGTCGAGCAGGAACACAGGGACAACAGGTGGCCCACAATCACAGATCCAGACTCTGCAGCTCCGGAGGTAGAAATACATGCTGAAAGCAACAGAAGCAGAGAGGAGAGAAACGAGAAAGCACAAAACTACAGGAGAGAGAAGATGTCGAGTTAGTAACATAAATTAATGGGATAAAAATGTGTACAGTTGGAGAGGGAGAGGAGGAGAGAGGTGAGAGGTGCATCATGGGAAGTCTCCCAGCAGTCTAGGCCTATAGCAGCATAACTAAGGGATGGTTCTGTTATGTGGAACGAACTTGGCACCCAAAAGCAGGACACACGGACAGAGCTGATCAAGGTCTGAACAGTTTTATTGTGTGGAAAGATCAGGAGATCGCGGCGTGTCTGGCGAAGTGCGTTGTAGCACGGAGAGTTCGACCGGACTGGACGGAGGCTGGAGAGTGGTGCGTTGAGCGGAGACCAGGGAAGCGGGTTCTGGACTGGCTGATCGGGTGAAGACACGCTGAGACTGAGACTAGAGTCCGATGGCCGTGGCACAGGGAAGTGATCACCGGCAGCACAGAGGTCTACAACGCAGACAGACAATGTTACCATAAGGTAAGTACAGACAAACTTCAAAAGGTTTCTTACTTGAGCCGTTACGTATAGCGCGTACTGGGTACGAAGACGATCTGGCGCTGGAAGTGTGGATGAGCCCGGTAGATAACTGTGGTGGTTGATGATGATGATGATGATCAGGTGTGCCGGTAATCAATAGCAGCCGGGAGATCTGGAAACCAGCCCAGAACCCAGACACACACACACACACACACACACAAACAAGACGGACAGGGGACCGCCAGGAAACACAGGGGAAGGCAGATACAGAAGAGGACAAAAGGATCAGGGGGCATAGTGGCTAACTATGACAGGTTCAGGACTCACCTGAACCAGCCCTAACTATAAGTTTTATCAAAGAGGAAAGTCTTAAGCCTACTCTTAAATGTGGAGATGATGTCTACCTCCCAAACCCAAACTGGGACCCGATTCCACAGGAGAAGAGCTGATAGCTGAGCTGTACTGGCTCAGACTTATGGGTGATTCTTACCAGTAATGTAATTCACAACTGTAGAATATATAAGGCCAGGTCAGTTTTCTGCTTGGCCAGTTACCCCTTTGTCAAGAATTTTCTGATTTTCATGGAATTTGCTGTGGATATTCATGGTCCCCAGAGGATGAATTCTGTCTTTCTGGTGACCCTCTGAGTTTTTTTATAGTACCACCAGCAAGCCAAACTTATCAGTTGCAGACAGGAAATATCCAGGTCTTCATGCTCCCAGAGGATGATTTGTTTCCATTTTAGACACTGCATGCACCTGCACCACCGCCCTCAGGCCAAAATATCAGAAATAAGATGTAACCAGATGCACATTCATGCTCGAAAGTAGACTGATTTTAATGACCTCTTGGTCTTTCCTGTTGTACCACTGTGAGGACTAGCCTTACATTTTTAGTCCCACAAGTTGTCAGTTTGTTAGCATAGCGTTTAGAAAAAGCAATTCTGTTCAGTCATGTCAGAAAGAAAGAAACGATTATGGTGTCCATTGTTGTCAAGGCAATGATTAACATCCCTATGAACAGCTCCAAGCCCACATGCACACAAAAACACACACAAAGCTGTTTGTGAACTATTATTATTATAATTACAGATGTTAATACCAACCAGTAAACTGTTTTTTTAAAGTGGTGCTATCTGTGCAGGCTAATATCGGCTGGTGCACTATAATTTCATTCCGCTGCAGTGTGTGAGTGTGTGCACCTGCATGTGTGTATGGAGTATGTCCATGTGTAGTTGTATAATGCCCTCTCAGCACAGGAAGGTTGCAGTGTGGTAACAGCCTCTTTTCTCAATTATCACAGCTAATTAATTGAAATACCTACACACATACACACACACACACACACGTTTAGTTACACAGAACCATCACATGACAGTGGTAACAACCACTGCGAGGCTCACTACTCTGCTTAATTTTCTCGACGGTGTAGTCAGAATGTCCCATTTAACTCCTGGATATGGGTGAAGACCAGACATTAACTGACAGTCTTACCACAAAAGATGACAGAGGCTGTCATTTAAAGACGCAATAGATAAGATAATTATTGAAATTCAGATAAGGTTTTACCAAGTGGCAACCACCACAGCTGAGTGGTGAAGCCAATGCCACAATGTGCCTTAATGTCCAGTTACACCAGAAAGCGGAACAGAGAAATGTATTTGCAACTCATGAAATAGGTGGTGCTGGACACAGCCACTACTTGCAGGTCATGCTGTGGCTACCATTGGTTTTGTAGTTTTGTTTGTGGGAAAATTGAGACAACAAGGGAAGTTCCACTGGCATGGTTTCTTATTCAGTAGAGCAGGGTTATTTAAAATTGTATTGTGAGACAGTTAATGTGACAGCTTCCTCCAGTTTGAGGAAGACCTGGCTTGCAGTCAGCGTTCCATTTTATCCCAAAGGTGTTGATGGGGTTGAGGTCAGGGCTCTGTGCACACCAGTCAAGTACTTCCACACCAAACTGGGAAAACCATTTTTTACGGGGGGGGACCTTGTCGTGTTAAAATGTAAGCTTTAGTATTAACCCTCCAACGGCTTCGGGGGGGGTCAAAGGGACCCCGGGTGATGGCAGTAGGAGAAGCGAGATCGGCGGCGCTAGCCACTAGCCACAAACAATAGCGAGAGCAATAACAGCGAGAGCAATAATAGCAATACCGTTCTGCACAACCCCAGAGGACGCGGCCTCCTCTATCGCCGCAGCAGAAGGAGCAATAATAGCAACCAGGCCCGGGTGCAAAAAGGTATGTCTTGTGCAGCGACTGTGCATGTGTGTGCGTGTCTGCGCGGCCCTGCCGGGACAGAAGCCGCCGCCTCCGCCGCGTCAGGGAGACTCCGCGTCTCTTCCTATGACACAATAACAATAATGTAGCATGGCTGCCAGGCTACGCTACGCAACGCACCACCTCCGCTCTGGCTCCGACCCCTAACAACAGATCTGGGGTCAGGGAGATACAGACAGACCTCGCAACGCAAAGCCGCTCTGCCCCTCGGGCGGCGGGGTCACGGGGGCCCTGCAGCGCTCCGAGTTTGCAACGCACCCCCTCTGCCCTCGCTCGCTCTGCCCTCTGTGGAAGGCCTGGCTCTGTGTGCCAGGGTCATAGGGACCCGCGCCTAGAGACCGACACCACGCTGCCCTGCGACCGCGGGTCAGAGGGACAACATGTCGCGGGTCCCTATCGGGGGGAGCAGGGTGAGCTCCGGACAAACATCGTCCGTTTCTGGGGCGGTGTTGCCGCCCGAGCGCCACCCAGAAGACCCCAAAGACAAATACGTGTCGGAAGAAGACGAGGATGAGGAGGGAGATGTGGAAGATGTGGAGGAAGGAGAAGGAGAAGGAGAAGGAGAAGGAGAGGAGAAGGGGAAGACCCGGGAGACGGGCAAGGGGAAGGGGAAGACCCAGGAGAAGAAGGAACGGAGGAGGAAGAGGCCTGGACGTGCCGCGGGTTCCTGTCCAAAGATGGCAAAGTGAAATGGTCCCCCGACCGGCGAGAGGTGTCCGCCTCGTCCTCCTCCTCCCCGGGACCCACTCTGTACGCCACAAGCCTCGCGCATGACATCGAGTCCGTGTTCCGCCTGCTGTTCACGCCGGCCGTAGAGCACCTGGTCCTGCAGATGACCAACCTGGAGGCCCGGCTGGTGGAAGGGCATGGACGCCACCGACCTGCACGCCAACGTGTGGCTGCTCATCCTGGCTGGCGTGTACAGGTCCTGGGGCAAGGCCGTGGCCAGCCTGTAGGACGCCGAGAGCAGACGGACGGTGTTTTGCGCCGCCATGCCCCTCAAGGTCTTTCACACATACTCCTCCCTGCTGTGCTTCGACGACCGCATGACCAGAGCCGCCAGACGTGCCGGGGTCAAGCTGGCCGCGGTCAGGGAGCTGTGGGACAGGTGGGTGGAGCGGCTGCCCTACCTCTACAAGCCAGGGCCCGAGATAACCATGGACGAGCAACTGGTACCGTTCAGAGGTGTGGGGCGATGTCTACGCCACTGTGGATGTCTCTGTGGATGTTACTGTGGATGTTGATCCTGCTGTGGATGTTGATGCTTCCCCTCTGTGTCCATGTCGTCTTTCTGAAATAAACTCATAAGTCACGCATAGGCCGTGTCTTAGGTGTCTTTATTGGTTCTTGTGACAGACAGGCTCCGTGTGACAACCAAACAAACACCCCCGCCCACGCTGCCCTTCCCTTCCCTTCTCTTCTCTCCTCTTCTTTTCTCTTCTCTTCCCCGCCGCTGGTGTGGTACGCCGGGGGTCGGTCTGACCCACAGGACGCGGGCTGCGCCGCAGAATGCAGAGGTCGATTAAGATTAAGATTTTTCTTAATCGGAACTAAGGGGTCTTGCTCAAACCATGAAAAACAGTTCCATGTACTTTTGTACCATGTAGCATGTTGTTTTGGGCCTGCCACTCCTTAAACAGACTCTTTTATTCAAATTCAGAATCCTTATCTCCCGCTAGGGCATTTTCTGCCTTTGTTTTTTTGTTTTGTTTTGGCATTTGCAACAATATGACTAAACAAAGGAAGAGGTGGAGAACCACGACACAGCTAAGCAGATGTCTTCCACCGTAACATCCCTGTTAAGTTCAGCCAATGAGATAAAGAATGTGTTTTTTTTTCTCTAGAAGTGTTACACTGTTTATTAAAAAGGCATTAATGCTTTTAGAAATGGATGTTTTTTATTTTTATTTAAGTCAATCAAAATTGTGGTTTTTAATGTATGGCCTTTGTGCCCCCAGAAAAATGGCCCTGCTGCAGACCAAGTGGTCTTGCCCCTAAAATTATGAAATTCCAAGCCTGGTCTCAAGACATGCTAAGTGATTGGTGATTTATAGGGCATGCTGCCACCTGATTGGATGGTGAGTGCACCAATGTGTCTGAAGGGTTACTAACAGAAATTCAGCCAAACATGGCATAGTTAAAGCTTGGTTTTCCAGTTATGACTTACAATTTCTCCCCCTGCTCATATTTGGACAGTGTTCCCTAAAAAAATATTAACTTCAATGAAAATATGGAAAAGCTATTAACATGATAAAAAACTGGAAAATGAAAACTTGTGTAAAGAAAACAAGGAGGTGAGTAAGTGGATTTGTCCTTTAATTATATCTATTGGATGTAACTGATTACAATTCAGCCACATGCATCTATGTGAAGGTGTTGGTTCTCATCTCAATTTTCCATTTCATTTCCACATGCCAAGAAAAGGTTCCAGTGCACATCTCTCTCTTTTCAGCGCACTTCCATCACCACAGTAGCTGCCATTGGGAGCAATTCAGTTCCTGATTGGAACTCATGCCGATGTAGACAAAAAGTAATAAAATAGCTCATTTGGTGAGCCATTATTAGCTTTGACTCCCTTTCTGAATGAAACACCTGGCTCAGAATGACTTCATTCATCTGAACTCTCTTTAACTCTACAGCTGGCAGCATTTCACCTATTACCATGGACGCAGGAAGTAGGGGTGCTGAGGGGGCTGCAGCACCCCTTAAAACCAGGCATTATAAAAACCTTCAATTGATAAAAAAGTGTGATGCAGACTCGCAGCACAGAGAGAGAGAGAGAGCTCATGAGGATGAGCGAGAGAGAGGGAGTGTGTGAATATGGACAGAAGTGTCGACGTGATATATAAACTTTGGTTGATCACAGTTCTGTGGTTTATCAGTGAAGTGTATGAACTACACTGCAGACTGGAGTCTCTGTTAACAGTAAACAGACAGACAGATCTGCGTTTTATCTGCTTGTCTCCTCTGTGAAACGTCTGTATCCGCACTGTGCTGCATTATTATAAACTATGATGAACTGGTCGTGGGTCACATCTCTCGCCCGCGTCCAGGTGCTGTCTCTCCCCCTTCATCTCCTTGCAGTTCTTATGCATTAGTTCCTATTGTTGACTGTTTAGTTTCTGTGGCTGCTTTGACATAGAGTATGTTGGTGTTCAAGTTTTCTGTCTGCTGTAGTGTAAAACGTTCTTAAACTGCTGTAAATTGTTGACTTTCAGTGTCCCTGCCTATTACAGGTAAAAATATTATTAGGTAAAAAGAGCAGAATCTCAGAGGGCATCTAGAGAGGGGAAAATGGTCACATCAAAATTCCAAATACATGTCTATTTAACATTGCTATGTTCACACAAAGCAGTGATACTGCAAATACTCCAAAACTCTATAAAGATTTTTAAAACACATCAGTTATTTAGCTTAGTGTCAATATTTACATGTGCTTACATTACTGCACCGTAAGTAAGGCAGTAGTCTCATTTAACTTTTTACATGACTCCATAACATAAAAATACTTATGATTTGGTTATCTAGAAGGAACTGTGGTAATTAGAATTGAAACATTTTTTATTTCCCTCCACTATCAGAATTTCCATCCATTTTCAAGCATATTGTCTCATTTCTGGTCACTGGTGTTTGTGTTTTACTAGAAGAGTATTTTTGCTGCTCTAGCTCATCACAGTTAATTTTGTTTGATTCTTCATTATAGTGACTAACTATCTGCTATACATTTAAACATAAACTAGTTCAAGCACTCATAGTTCTCCTTTTAACAACTTTCTCGCTAATTCCACAGTTTACACGCTATTCATTTTTGCTAGCTACCGTTCTTTAGCTTAGCAGCTAGCTATGGCTTCTCTCTCTCCCTCTCCTGCTCTCTCTTGCTCGATGTGTCAAATGTTTAGCTATTCATCTGCCTCCTTTTAGTGATAATGGTACATGTAATGAATGTAGTTTATTTGTAGCATTGGCGGCGAGGCTTAGTGAATTGGAAACGCGGTTCTGCAGCATGGGAACTCAATCAATCTGCAGACCAGCCGGGAAACATCAGATCTCTGTCATCTAAAGCTGTACTAGTGAACAATTTAATATCAGAGTATTATATTGACTTATTTTGTCTTACTGAAACCTGGCTGGGTCATGAAGAATATGTTGAATGAATGAATCCACTCTGCCCAGTCATATTAATACTCACATTCCTCGAGGCACCGGCCGAGGAGTTGCAGTAATCAACCCTAAACCTAAACTAAATTATAACTCATTCGAAAGCCTTGTTCTTAGTCTGTCATACCTGACCTGGAAAACACGACAGTCAATTCTATTTGTTATAGTGTACCGCTCTCCTGGTCCTTATTCTGAATTTTTAGCTGAATTCTCAGAGTTTTTATTAAGTTTAGTCCTTAAAACAGATAAAGTAATTATTGTAGGTGATTTCAATATTCATGTGGACGTTGAAAATGATAGCCTAAGTACTGCGTTTATCTCATTATTAGATTGGATTGGCTTTTGTCAGAGTGTACATGAAGCCACTCACTGTTTTAACCACACCCTCGACCTTGTTCTGGTATATGGCATTGAAAGTGAACATTTAATGGTCTTTCCACAGAATCCTTCTTTATCGAACCATTATTTAATAACTTTTGAACTGCTCTTACTGGACTACATGCCATTAGGCAAATACTCCTACTCTAGATCTGTTTATCTGATAGTGCTGTGGCTAAATTCAAGGAAGCGATCCCATCTGCATTTAATTCAATGTTATGTCTCAATATAACAGAAGACTCCTATGCAAATCGCAGCCCCTCCCAAATTGACCATCTAGTTGATAGTGCTGCAGGCTCACTGTGAATGATATTTGATTCTATCGCCCCTCAAAACAAGAAGATAATAAAACAAAGAAGGTTAGCTCCACGGTATAACCCCCAAACCCGCAAATTAAAGCAAACATCACGAAAACTTGAAAGGAAATGGCATTCCAACAACCTGGAAGAATCTCATTTAGTCTGGTAAGATAGTCTTAAAACATATAGGAAGGCCCTCTGTAATGCCAGAGTACCTTACTACTCATCATTAATAGAGGAAAATAAAAACAACCCCAGGTTTCTTTTCAGTACTGTAGCCAGGCTGACAGCGTCATAGCTGTATTGAACCATGTATTCCTATAGCCCTCAGTAGTAACGACTTCATGAGATTCTTTAATAATAAAATTTTAACTATTAGAGAAAAAATTCATCACGTCCTGCCATCGAACGGTACCGATTTATCTTCAAACACAGGAACCTTAGAAACAACTGTAAAACCTGATATACATTTTGTGGATGATACGCAATTATATCTATCGATCAAGCCAGATGAAACTAACCAGTTAGCTAAACTTCAAGCATGCCTTAAGGACATAAAGAATGCAATTTTCTGATGTTAAACTCAGACAAAACTTAAGTTATTGTACTTGGTCCCAAACACCTCTGAGACACATTATCTAAAGACATAGCTGCTCTAGATGGCATTGCCCTGGCCTCCAGCACCACCGTAAGGAACCTCGGACTTATCTTTGATCAGGATTTATCCTTTAACTCCCACATGAAACAAACTTCAAGGACTGCCTTCTTTCACCTACGTAACATTGCAAAAATGTTGTGTAGGTGAAAGACAGGCACATCCTGTCTCAAAATGATGCTGTAAAAATAGTCCATGCATTTGTTATTTCTAGGTTGGACTAATATTAGCTTCTCTGCAGTGGCTCCCTGTAAAATCCAAACTAGAATTTAAAATCCTTCTCCTCACCTACAAAGCTCTTAATGGTCAAGCACCATCGTATCTTAAAGATACGATGAAAGAATACCTTATTACCCAACTAGAACACTGTGCTCCCAGAATGCAGGGTTACTTGTGGTTCCTAGAGTCTCCAAAAGTAGAATGGGAGCCAGAGTCTTCAGTTATCAAGCTCCTCTCCTGTGGAATCAGGTCCCAGTTTGGGTTCGGGAGGCAGACACCATCTCCACATTTAAGAGTAGGCTTAAGACTTTCCTCTTTCATAAAGCTGATAGTTAGGGCTGGCTTGGGTGAGCCCTGAACCATCCCTTAGTTATGCTGCTATAGCCCTAGACTGCCAAGAGACTTCCCATGATGCACCTCTTTCCTCTCTCCTTCTCTCCCTCTCCATCTGTATGCATTTTTATCCCATTACTGCATGTTACTAACTCGACATCTTCTCTCTCCCGTAGTTCTGTGCTTTCTCGTCTTGTTATTATTGGCTCTGTTGCTAGTACTGTCAGTATTATTTCTATAGCTGTCATTCGTATTATTACCACTACAAAACTACAAAACCTCTCTCTCTCTCTCTCTCTCTCTCTCTCTCTCTCTCTCTCTCTCTCTCTCTCTCTCACTTTCGCCAAATGCTTGCTCATGGTGGGATTTGTTGGGTCTCTGTAAATAATATTATAAAGAGTTCGGTCTAGACCTGCTCTTTAGGAAAAGTGCAATGAGATAAGTTCTGTTATGAATTGGCGCTATATAAATAAAATTGAATTGAATTAAATTGACTTTTCCAACCACCTAGTTCACAAAGTGTTGGAGTCTCTGCCAGGATGCACTGTCAGAGAGGCAGTTTAAACCCTGGACAGGTCACCAATCAGTGTTGACAGACTGGGGGGTTTTCCACCCAACTGGGCTACTTTGATTGGGTGGGTAAAAATGGCTTTGGGCAGCTTGTGATTAATCAGGTTACTTCTACTTGTACCATTTACCCAATTACCTCACTAAAAAGTTAAAAGATACAGGCTCTAGATACACAAACAATATGTGTTAGTAGGAACAATTCACTGTTGGTTTTGAGAAAAATATAGAATATCACCGGTGATGGATGGAAAACAAAATCACAAAAAGACAATACTTTTTATAAGACTTAATATTAGTTTTCCAACACCATGTCTCATGCCTCATGTCAGTGCTTGAAATAGCCACAACACATGTAAATGCTTTCATGAACTGGGAACATGTTGGAACCCCACCGTAGACTATTACTGTACTGCATTCATTCTGCCTTCCAAATATACTATGCAGTCAAAGCACATCCCTTTGTTTTTGGCAAAAGATGAGAAAATGAACGTGTGATTCCCTGTGTTACAGCAGTCTGTTCATTAACAAGCATTATTCATAAAAACATTCTTTCAACTGCAGTATCAATCAATATTTCCAAACTCAAGAGGATTTTTAAAATTTCAGCCTCAGTCCAGTCTTCGTCATAGCGTTGTCAATTAAAGGTCAAAGAAATAACAACCCTGCCAATATATTCCTTCGCAAAAAAACAGTGGACAAAGTAAACAAGGAGGCAGTCATGTCAGTCTTTCAGGAATGCAACACTGCAAGATTTGGGGGATTTGTTCGGTTGAGATAATTTGGTGTTTTTGTGGATTCAGTGTTGTTTAGTATTTCAGCTCAGTTCCACTTTTTCCATGAGTTTTCTTGTGCTGCTTCCAATACCTGTCAAAACTAGGCTCTGCTTTGAACTACCTCTCACTTGGACGGGTGACCACCTGCTCCCAGGCTGAGCAGCACACACAAAGCTTCATCTCTGTGTTAATGGGTGATGGCAACCGGTGTGCCTCGCCGTATCACCCAAGGGCTCGGCGGATGGGAGTGAATGGGTGTGAAAGTGGAGACGGTTAGCACTTCCACATCTGTCATCTGGGGTTGGCAAGTCACACCTAACATTTACGTAGGTGGAGAAAGGCGAGGGCAGACAGGGCAGACAAGGCAGGGGAAGACAAAAAATGACAGGGTGACTATGTGTCAAGCATTTGTGTTGTATAAATTTAGAACCACTGTTTGGATGCCAAGACTAATAGAGAAGAGTTGGAAAATAGATAAAATCAACAACTTAGATGTGAGTTTAATGTCTCTTGTAGTATGTGTATAGGTCAGTATGCTTTTATGTATTGGCTGTATACAGTTTAATGTACACATGATTTTTATACAACTCAACTGTAGAATAACTTTGCGACTTTGCAGTTTGCACTCATATTAACAAGTACAGTTAAATGTGACCTGAGTGGTTTCATATAGTGCACCTTACATCTAGGGTTGAAAGAAAGGGTGGGTTAACCCGTACCTCTGCTACTCTGTTGCAAGTTGCAAGGGCCATGATTATGAAGCCCTGGAGTGGCCATAGAGAGAAAAAAAATATATCAAGGCCATGTTATACTACATAGCGCACTTGAAATGCTATTGTGTGCGCACAAGATACAATTTGTTCCCACGTTTTGATTAATTTGTGGGCACAAGGTAAAATTCATTCCCACCTTTTTTGTTAATAAGGCTAAATAACAACAACATAAGGCTACAGTTTCAAAATTAAAGAATACATTTATTAATCAGAGCACTCACATGAGAACGTAGCACTAGCAGAGCGTTAAATATTATTTGAATTTATGAACAATTTGCTTTCACAATCAGCGGGGGGAGGTGCGTAGAAACAGTTGTTTGTGTCTTGCAGCTCTCTCTTTCTCTCTCTCGCTGACTGTCCCTTCACTTCCCTGTTGCCTGCACACAACAAACGGCACTGTCCATGGTTCTGAAACAGCAGCGGCGCTATCCATTGTTCTGAAACAACAGCTAAGCGATGGTCACATGTACATATCTCGGCCAATCATTTTGTTGTTTTTGGTATTTTTCTATAGATATATATAGCTTAAACAGAGGGAGCAAACAATACAACTGAGGGGGCTAAGCCCCCGTAAGACCCCCCGTGACGCCGGCCCTGAGAGTGATCAACGACGAATGTACTGTATCAAAAATTCAGTCACTATCATTGTATCTCATTGATAAATACTGGTTAGTTCACTAGCTCAGGATATCAATCACCATCTGTTCACTATAGTAGAGCTTTATTAACAGCTAATTGGTTTTATGGGGTTACATTACGGTACATTCTTTAAAATCACACACCTAATTATGCGAGGCATGTTTTATGCACCCACATATTCTTACACACGATTCAGTGAGCTACCAAGTGCACCAACTGTACACTGACAATTAAGGACTAAACTTTAAAATCAACCCTAACTTGGCATCAATTACTTCACCATAATAAAGCCTAACACATAGGTAGGCTATCAACATGAAACTACAGTACGTCTTAATCCAAGTATACCCACCATGCATAAAGACACACACAACTCATTCAACAACACTGTTAGCTATCCCCTAAATAAAAAAGAAGTATGTGCAAAAGAAGATGTTTATATAAAACTTTCTAAAAGAAGCTTAATTAAAGAGTCTCTATCCATAGCTATCACCAAGGACAAGTGCCCAGTAAGTAGGTGGTGGCTGGAATGAATGACTTGGCCTTGTACACTGCCAAAATGATTTAATTATTTAATTAATGTGAACAAATTAACCAAAACGTGGGAACGAATAGTATCTCGTGCACATGCAATAGCGCTTTGAGCGCTCGATGTAGTAAAACGTGTCCTCGATATTTTTGTTTTCTCTGTATGGCCACTCCGGGACTCCGTACTTGACAGATGGAAAGATCAATTTTATCATAACAAGAGTCTACAGCCATGCTAGTGGTTAGGTGGGGCTGTAATTGAGCACAGTAGTGCTTTGAGTTAAATGCTAATGTCAACATGCTAACATGCTCACAAAGATAATGTAGTCAGTAGGACTCATCCCCTGGGGACCATCAATATTTCCACCAAACTGCATGGCAATCCATCCAATAGTTGCTGAGATATTTCAGTCTGGGCCGACTGATACCTTGCACCTTCTTTACTTTCTCCATGTTTCCCTGTGCACTCTGTACTGCTGCATACTGAGTCTCTCCCTTACTTTCTCCTCACATCTTCCCTCCCACTCTCTGGAAATATAAAAAGCCATTGTTTAAAAAATCTCACTGTGCATCATGTTATGATGTTGTGGTAATATAGATTATAACCAATGTGTTTACATTCAAGCTAAGCTGAACTATCAAGCCACATTAAAAAAACAACTACCTAGATAAACTGTAAGTATTTTAAATGTCATATGTCCATGCTCTTAAATCTGATAAATGGTAAATGGACTGTACTTGTGTAGCACCTTTCCAGTCTTCTGACCACTCAAAGCGCTTCATGCTACATATCACATTAACCCTATTAACACACATTCATACACTGATGGCAGGTGCCAAATGCTCATTAGAATAAAAAACTAATGGTGCAATTATGGGTTCAGTGTCTTGCCCAAGGACACTGAACATGTGGGCTGGGTGAAGCCGGGATCTAACCGCCGACCTTCTGATTGGTAGACGACCCGCTCTACCACCAAGCCACAGCAGCCCGATCCATTCCTCTGCTCCATGAATACCGCTTCAGTCTGCCTGGTAGCTTAAACGCGAGGTTAAGGGGTGGGTGGTGGGTTGATGGTCATTTCAAGTTAACAAGATTGTTAGGGCTGCCGTTAGAATGAAATCAAATTCCAGTTTCTCCACTACAAATGCAGCACATATACGTTTTTCACGGAATGTATCTATGGCCTCATCCATTTTCTCGTATGATCTTTTTACCTGCAATTAACATATTCTGATCAAGCTAGGATACATTAATAAAACATTAAACATCTACAGGCTTCCCCTACACAAGACTTACCCAACCATAAAATTTCCATGTTCAATACGTTTACCATACATTGCTTATTCTCTTTCCAGTATTGTGAAGTAAAGAGGCAACACCACACCTGTCCCACAGGATCTCCACCATGCTGTATCTCACTGCTGGTACTTGAAGAGTAACTTAACAGCAGCTTAACATCCTCTTTTTGTTTTTGCTAACCTCCAATGGTTTAACTTCTCACCTTGCTTCAGTGACGTAAAGGTGAATTCCAGGGTGTGGTCAGTACAGTGTGATCACCTTGTGGTGTTGCACCTGTAACTGGTACGGTTACAGGTGCAACAGAGCACACTTCTCGGACACACCCAACCACACCCAGCAGTGATGCTAGCTGTGATTGAAAATTTGCGGCCAGACAGGGGAATGAAACACTGCTTTTCAGCTTAATATTAAGGTACTCGTTTAGTGCTGCTGTTGTTTCCATTGTTGTTTAAAGCTGTCCTTTAATCCCTAGAGGGTAGAAAGTTCATTGTTTACTTGCCTTGTAGTGGGTAGTTTGGAGTAGAAGGAGGAAGTATGCCCTCACAAAGCACAGACGTGTTATACTTCTACAAGTTACCACTGCAACGTGTGTGTTGTATTGTAAACAAACAATAGACAAATAACAGTTACCTGAATTCTGGCGATTAATAGAATATTTTTTCTTTCAGTTATAAATTACTCCTGTTTTTCATTCTAGGCTAATTAGAATCAAAAAGTCTGAAAGGTGATGACATTTTCAGACACACTGGATCATTTTTGTCAAATAAAGTCATGAGCTGTCATGCACATGAAGGAGTCTTCATGAAGGTTTCTGACTGTCATTAAGTGTCATTCGGTCAGTTATGTCACTTTTAATGCAAAGTTGACATTGTTTGAGATGTCTTTGTTATGACATCATGACATTAACCAACAAAACATAAACATGCCATAGCAGGCCAAATTATCTGGCTTAAAGAAACTATTTAGCTTTATGTGTTAACATTACATTATACTGTCATATGTGCTTAGTTTTGACTTTGGCTGTCATGAGACCATTATAATTGTGTCATGAATAATTCCCTTGACCTCAACTAAAGTGGAACCATTTGGACTTGTCATAAAGATGTGTTATAAGGCCAGTTTGACGACAGAGTACAGTACCGAGGTGATTTACTGACTTTCCTGATGGACAGATAGCTTTACTTGTTGCTAAAGTAACATTAGCTAACCTAATCGCATTGGTGGTGGTTGAGGTGAGTTTCCCCCTTCACTGTAAAGCACTTTAGGTATCAAGATAAAATGTAAGTAATCCATTATTATTTCATGTCAAAAAAGGCTAGACTTTCGAATGAATGCTTTTGTTCCCGGAAATAGCCTGGTCCAAAATAGCTAAATACCTAGCTGTTAGCAATGACTAGGTATAAAAAAAAAAAGGCTAGGTATAAAAGGTTTAGAAAAAGTTTATTTTCTGATGAGTATTCATTCTTACTTTTGGATAATTTTACTTCAATGAAACGCTATATTTATTCATTTGTTTGTATATGTTTGTATGAAGTTACACTGTATAAAGTTGAAATTCTAAATAATTAGTATGGCTGTCTGGTGAGTGTTAACACATGAAATGTTCAGCTTATGGCATGTAAGCAATTTGAAGTGTGATTTTAACCAGCAGTTTCATCTTCCATTCTGGTAAGTGGACGGTAGTGTGTGTAACTTTAGAGTTTAACCACTGAGTGTGACATCTAATCTTTGTTGCACCACCTTTGCTGATGCTAACATGCCTAAAGATAGCTGTGCCAAGCGGGAGTGGATGCGCAAGGCAAGGCGCCGTGCACGTGCAGTCAGATGAAACACAAGATGCATGCCTAACTCGGGATTGGGTAAGCCATAGCCGTGCGCAAGACGAGGATACGCCAGAGATGTGAGCAGAACATCAGGCGTGTGACCTCAAACGTCAAAAACCCACACGAGAGGAGGAGACCCCTGAGCAGGGAGCAGAGCGCGGCTCAGATCGTTATACACCACACAACGATCTCATACCTACAGAAGGAAGATGTGGATTTCACCATTTTCTTGACGGAGAAAAGAATAACCGCTGTGCCCTGCTTTCTCCCCATTAAGTTGACTGCTGTTTTCTTCTGCTGCTGCCCGAGGACCAACTTTGCTGTTGAACCCGCCGGCAAGCAGTACCCCAGCCAGTATCCGAGAGTGAGAAGATTACCCAAACGAATATCCCAAACAGACTGATGCATTAAATTGCTATCGAGCGATCTCAAGTAAGAGGCTTGTATCTGGACACTGATAGGTTTATAACTGTGTGCTATTGCAACCTGCGCTTCATTGGCCAAGCAATCAGCTTGTTCCGAACAGGCACGTTTTGAATGGGCACTACAGTAATGAATACTAGAACCTACAGTTGGTCCTATGGCATGCTACAAACAGATATTGGCATAGAATTACATGTGCACAGATTACTAAACCAAGTGAATAGATTAATAAACTGTGAGTGGATTGCTAAACTAGTCGCAAGAATTAAGAAACATTTTGAAGTAAGGCTTTCGGAATATCCATCTTGCAGTCAGAATTAAAGCAGAGTAAATTCTAAAAAAAACCCCACAGATTGTCATACCAGCTAAATAAGACTACATACTAATAACCGGTGTCAAAAAATTTGAAAATTCTATAATATCCCAGAAACTGTACTTGAAGTGGCTATAATCAATATTTTTTATATTAACAATGGATCACATTACTATGTGCGACATGAAAGGTGTCTCTTGTAGCGATGAGCCCAAAGAGAATTATCAGCAACTCTGTGGTTCCCCTCAACCCAGAGTGTTTTTAGTGCCTCTTTTTAGCTCATTATTTTGGTTTTATGGCCAAAACCTTCCTGTTTTGGTTCACCTTTGCTACTCTCATTAACCTCGTTTCCAGCAGCAGCAGTCAGCTGTTTTCAGTGCAGTAGCTGTCCAGCACAAACAGCAGACAGACAGTGAGAGACTAGCTGGTGAACATAATGGAGCATTTAGCTATAGAGCCAGGTATTTTTCTCAGGAGTTGGTGGAGACCAAAACAGAGCTGAAAGTACAGTGAATATTGGACTTGGCGGACACAAACATGACTCCAAATGAATGTTAATGTGGCTCCATATCTGCTTGATGTGTAAATAAGCAACTGCTAACATGTTTACTATATCAACTTAAAATGTGATATGTCATTGCTGTTTTCCAGCTTCTTTCAAGTTACAGCATGTTTTATACAATTCCTCTTTGATAGTTAAAGCAACAGTTACATCTTCTAACCTGTGTTTTATCTTCTCATATAAATTATGATTTAAGAATTACATAGGGCTTGCACAGTGTTTAATCATACACAGCACTGAGTGGTTGATTGTTACTTTATTATGTGCAGCATGTTATAATTTTCTATCTTTCTTAGTCTGATTATTAACTTGTGCTTTCATTCAATGTTTAAAAATAACAAATTACACTATCTTAACACTATCTAACTTACCACCCCTTTATTCTAAATGTCAGAGGTCCAAAGTCATGCCTGTTCACATGAATACAACTTGAGTGAATGCTACTCCAAATATTTTCCCCCTTTTATCAATCCATTTGCTTTTGTTTTCGTTGAATGTAATTGTCTCTTTTTCTGGGGCCTGTGACTGATTTGAGACAGCCTTGAGTTAGAATGAGAAAATTAATTTCCTTTCTCCATTTCTCTCTCTGCCTGTCTTTTAATTTCTCTGTGTGTTTGTGAGGTTTTGCCATTTATATTTCCAGCATTTCACATTAAGAAGACCTGCAGGTTAGACTCTGTACACCCCCTCAAGGTCAAAACAAATACACCATTCTTTCAGACTGCTGTGAAGATAGATAGATAGATAGATAGATAGATAGATAGATAGATAGATAGATAGATAGATAGATAGATAGATAGATAGATAGATAGATAGATAGATAGATAGATAGATAGATAGATAGATAGGGAAATTGTAACAGCGGCTCACAGCAGAGATAATTAGCAACAAGCTACACAATACTTGATACAATAGTTTAAATAAGAGAGAGGATTTCTACTTATATACATGTGTAATGCTGTGCAGTGGTAGCAAAACCTAGTAAGGTGGATATGGTCCAAATAATGCAAAATTAAATGCAAGTATACTGTAAAGTTGTAGTGCGGTTATGGATCAGATAATTGAAAGATGTATGAGTCCAGAGTGAGAGTGTTTGTATTAGTCTTTGACCGTTAGGGAGAAGCATGAAGCTTCACCCCCCAAACACCCTGTCCTGACACAGAGGGGACTGGTTGTACAGGAAGATGACAGCTGGCAGGAAGGACCTCCTGTCAGGTCCTTGTCACAGCAGAGTCTGTTACTGAAAGTGCTCTGCTACTTGACCAGGAGGTCGCAAAGAGGATGTTTGTGCAGCACGCTCTTCTCCACCACCACCTCTAACGGGGCCAGGGTGGTTCCTAGAACAGAGCTGAATTGAAATTGTACTTGCAGCCATTCAGAGACCCCACAGCAACATCCAAAGAACTGCAGGCCTCACTTGCCTCAGTTAAGGTCAGTGTTCATGACTCCACCATAAGAAAGAGACAGGGCAAAAATGGCCTGCATGGGAGAGTCCCAAGACGAAAACCACTGCTGAACAAAAAGAACATTAAGCCTCGTCTCATTTTTGCCAGAAAACATCTTGATGATCCCCAAGACTTTTGGGAAAATACTCTGTGGACTGACGAGACAAAAGTGAAAATTTTTTGGAACGTGTGTGTCCCATTACATCTGGCGTAAAAGTAACACCACTTTTCAGAAAAAGAACATCATACCAACAGGAAAATATGGTGGTGGTAGTGTGATGGTCTGGGGCTGTTTTTTTGCCCAGTCTCTTTCTTATATCTCCTTATAAAACAAAGTACAAAGTGCTTCACAACAAGAGAAATTAAATACCACAGTGAATGACGAAATATTAAGAAATAAAATACATAAAAAACACAAACGCAATAAAATAAACAATAAAATAAACAGCCAGTTCAGGTAAAATCAGGATCTGCTTTCAGATAAAAATGTTCTTTGAGAAGAGACTTAAACGAAGACACTGACTCAGACAACCTAATGTCTTCAGGCAAGTTGTTCCAGAGCCTCGGGGCCCTGATAGCAAAAGCTCTGTCCCCCTTTGTTTTCAACCTGGACTCAGGAACAGACAGGAGACCCCTGCCCGAAGATCTCAAACTACGTGAAGGTTCATAAGGGATTACAAGGTCTAAAATATAATCTGGGGCCAGGCCATGAAGAGCCTTAAAAGTAATCAATAAGATCTTAAAATCACTCCTAAAACCAACAGGGAGCCAATGTAAAGAGGCTAAAACAGGTGTGATGTGGTCGTACTTCTTGGTCCTGGTTAACAGCCGAGCACCTGAGGTCAGTACAGTCTGCAGTCGTGTCAAAGTTTTTTGATTATGACAAGTGAACAGGCTGTTAAAATAATCAAGCCATAAGGAGATAAAAGCAAGTACAACAGTTTCTGCATGACTAAGATTTAGAATAGATCGGATTTTTGCAATATTTCTGAGGTGATAAAAACATGATTGGACAAGCTTAGTGATATGTTGCTCAAAACATAAATTGTTATCAAACAGGACACCAAGATTTCGTGCAACAGGCTTGATATGTTGTGACAGGTTACCAGTAGATGGCAGTATTTGTTTAGTGATGTGTTGGGGCCCAATAACAAGGATTTCAGTTTTATTTGAGTTGAGCTGAAGAAAATGTATTGACATCCAATTTTTTATGTCAGACAGGCAGTCCTGCAGAGAACTCAGCGTACTAAGGTCAGTGGGCTTGACAGTGAGGTACAACTGTGTGTCATCCGCATAACAATGAAAAGAAATCCCATGTCTGCAGATGACATCACCCAAAGGAAGCATGTATAAGGAGAACAGTATTGGTCCCAGAATTGAACCTTGAGGCACACCGTACTTGATATGGGAAAAGGATGACATGAAGTTATTATGCTGACACAGAATTTCCTATTGGACAGATAAAATGAGAACCAGTCTCGTGCAGTGCCAGATATGCACACCCAGTGCCTCAGTCTGTCTAAAAGAATGCCATGATCAGTTGAGTCAAAGGCAGCACTTAAGTCCAGCAGCACAAAAATTGAACACATGCCTGCGTCTGCATTCATTAAAAGGTCATTAGTGACTTTGAGAAGGGCTGTCTCAGTGCTGTGGTGTTGACGAAAGCCAGATTGGAACTTTTCAAAGGTATTATTGTTTTCCCCAGCAGCAAGAAGCTGCTTGGATACAGGTTTTTAGAGAATCTTTGAAATAAAAGGCAATTTGGAGATTGGTTTCCAGGAGGGTGGATCAAGCCCAGGTTGTTTTTAGGACTGTTCAAAATAATTTGTAAAAGGGGCGCAATACAATCCATAACTTCCAATAAAAACCTAGTTGGGATTTTATCCAAAGGGCTGGAGGATACTCTCATAAGAGACATGATGTCTGCGAGTTCAGGCAGAGTAACAGCAGAAAAATTGCTCAAAGAATCCCTGAGTGGGTGATCCACGTCTAAAAAGGCAGGGTTGGGGGTGATACCAGATCTTATTAACTTCACCTTTCCAGCAAAGTGCAAAAGAAACTTTTCACAATCAGCATCACAATCAGGAGATAACAGAAATTATCTCATTGCACTTTTCCTATAGAGCAGGTCTAGACCGTACTCTTTATAATATTAATTACAGAGACCCAACAAATCCCTATTGCACGGTGGCAGAGCGGCTAAAGCTCCTGCCTCCCAATAAGGAGATCGTGGGTTCGTGGGATCGATTCCCGGACCAGACCAACATCACACAATCTCTCTGGGTGGAGTCTGCATGTCCTCCCCGTGTTACCGTGGGTTCTCTCCGGGTTCTCCGGCTTCCTCCCACCGTCCAAAGACATGCATGTGTAGGTTAATTGATAACTCTAAATTGCCCGTATTGAATGAATGTGAGAGTGAATGGTTGTCTGTCCTTGTCTGTGTCTGTGTTAGCCCTGCGACGAGTTGGCCACTGTCCAGGGTGTACCCTGCCTAAGGCCCAAAGTCACTGGGATAGGCTCCAGTCACCCGCGACCCCTAACGGGACCAAGCGGTAGAAAATGGATGGATGGATGGATGGATATTTGAAAGAATACATTACCCTTTTTCTAGTAAATGATTTCTTATTTCACCATTTTAATTCTACTTAGTCCTCCACCTTATTGGAGTGTTTACTCACAAACTAACTGAAAACTTAATCTGCTCACCTTGCTTTTCCCTTCAGTTCTCTTTTCCCCACACACACAGCTTGCTTGCCCTGCCTCTTTCTGTTTCTCCTTCTCCCTGTATGTGTTGACTTTCTTCATCAGCAGTATGTTTTATAAAGTCTCCCAAAAAACACAACTTTTTCACCGGCGAGTCCGTTTCCACAGCAGCAGCTGAGCCGTGTGGAGGAGGCTTGTTGTTAATGACGTCACCTATCGAAACGATTGAAACCAGCGTGGTGCAGAATGACATCGGCAGCAGCAGGCGCACTTACAAGCTTTTACTAAACCACGGCATGAGCAGGAGACTCTCTGTGTGTCTCTGCAGAGCATGTGCGGCTGTCAGCAGACAGCACAGGAGGGGTAGAGCGAGCGGAGACTGTCCACTAGTTAATCGATCTCAGATGGCGCCGTTAATACACCTGGGCGGCCCGACCAAGTAAAGTCTGTGGGGAAACACTGCTTGATCTTTTGTAACCAAACCACTTCCACTACTGAAGTCGCTCCCCTTTTTGGAACCAAGTCCTCCACCGTGGAGCCGGCAGCGATGTTACTTTCGCTTTCAGCCATGCTTGTGGTTGCTGTGCATAACAGTACGACGTCAGGTTGCTTCCAGGATATCTGTGCTGATAGTGGGGTATGTTGTGGGGGGGCAGCTGTGGGGGCAGGGGAGGTGCGAGGTCTGGGATGGTGGGGACCGGAGCAGCAGGGGACCCAGAGCTGAACCTATTGGCCCTGTCCAAGCTGCTCTCTGTCTGTTTTTTCTGGTCCTTAAACCCCGTGATCTGTTTCATCCCAGACCACACCTCTTTGACGCTGTCCTGCTGGAGCTTGTTTTCCAGCTTGTAGGTGTCCTTGCTCTCCCTTAGCCTGACTCTCAGCTCTCATGGCACACTTTTGAGTTTGTCTCTGTCCTCTCCCTGAAGGCTCTCTTCTTTTTGTTTAGAAGCTCCTCAGGTCACTGGTAATCCAGGGTTTATTGTTTGGGAAACACTGCACTGTCTTGGTGGGGATGTTGTTGTCCATGCAGAAAGTGATGTAGTAAGTATGTAGTTATGCAGTCCGTCATACTGTCGATGTCCTCCCCATGAGGCTTGCAGAGTGCATCCCAATCTGTCGCCTCAAAATACCCCCGTAGCGCCTCACTAGCATCCTGTGTCCTAACGATTCTCTTGGTCACAAGGAGCTGCTGGACAATAGGCAGCTATGAGGGGGTGAGGAATATGTTTGTGATCTGATCTTCCCAGGGGGGCAGGGCGGTGGAACTGTGTGCATCCTTGACATTTGCATACTGTAGGTCCAAGTTTTGTTTTCCCGTGTAGGGCAGTTTACAAACTGCCAGAAGATCAGCAGCGTTGCTGAAAGACACATGGTTGAAGTCTCCTGAGATGGCAGTAAAAGCATTGGGGTGTCGAGTCTGTAGTTTGGCGATGGCGGAGTGGGCAGTGTTACTCGCTACATCCCCCCGTCTGCGGTGGCTGACGGGGGGATGTAAACTCCTTCGGCAGATAATATGGATGGGGACTCACGGCTAACAGTTACAGATGCTTTCTTTAATGGTAATATGCTTGGGGTTACACCACCTGTTGTTCACAAGCATCACGAACCCCCTCCTTTCTTCTCACCTCTCCTCCCAAGGTCTCTGTTCAGCCGTACTGTCTGACAGCTGGCGATGGTTGCGTTTGCATCCGGAATATGTCCGTGCAGCCATGTCTCAGTGAAGCACATAACGCTGCATTCACGGTATTCCCGCTGGGTCTTGGTCAGCGCGGCGACCTCGTCCATCTTATTTAGAGATCTTACATTCCCCATGATGACAGCAGAAAGGGTTTACCGCTCCGGGTAGTAGGTTCGGTCTGGAGAGCGTGATCAGCTGGTTGCGGAGGTAAACAATACTCCCGGTCTTGTTGGTGTGACTCCCTGGCACCAAAAGGCGATTAGATGCACCAAAAAATACAAAATACACAGAAAGTTATGCGAGCTGCTGCAACAGGCTGCCACCTGAGCAGCACCATCTTTCTAATAGTGGGAACATGCGTGTGAAAGTCTTTGTTGTGTGCAAGTATTATAAAAACTGGATTTAATTCAGCAAACTGCAGTATTTTAGCAGCAATAAAAACTCAATATAACATTTCTTTAGGCACATGAGTCTTACCAATGTAAGTAATCACTCAAACACTCAACAACCTCTTTCCAAAGCTGTTTTTGCACCAACAATCATACAGGAAAAAAATCCACTATGGAAGAGGCACTTATCACCTTTACATTCATTTGTTTGAATTTGTTGCTTCACAACTTATTGGAGGTAGAAAAACACTTTGCTAACTTTACTCTGACTATATAAAACCCACAGGGGAATACAACAAACTCCTGCCTCTCTGCAATGGTGGATTAAGGGGAACAGGGGATCGTACTTTGTGTGTGGGGGCCCCTACACAAACCATATTAGCAGAAAAAAAGAGAACTTATTCAGTTACATGTTTGCCACAATAACCTGCTGGAAATAGGACATAGCACACACACACATACGCAGGGCGTACAGAAAAATACAGCAAGTATACATGCTCAGACCCACAATTCATATTACAATTAAATAGGGCACTGTTAATAAGTGTATACAGACCTTTTTCATGGCAGACATTTTGGCATAGGCAGCACAGGTGTAATTAATAACCCATCCCAAACCATTACGGAGGTGGTTTGAGCAGTCGGATTTCAAGCCATCGTGAATACTTCTTGAATGCATTTACAGTTTACATCTGATCCGCCCAACACACAGCGACTAAGTGTAAATGGGGTCTTAGGTGAGCTGGTTCCAGGGTCCTGGTATTGTGCATGCTGACTCACTGTCATGGCTTATTGGAACACTTAATGGAACTGAGCCATCGTTAATGAAATCAGTTTCACCTGTGCTTTTCTGACAAGTCAAAATGTCAGCTGTGAAAAAGGTCTATTAAGAGGCAATACTGATATGAAAAAGGGCGTGGATTTGGTTTCAGTGGTGGGGGAGACACAATCAAGTGCTTCAACTTGGATAAAACAAGATATTTATGACACAAAGGGTAGTAACATGATGACATTGGTTATTTTGTTTTCTATATTAATAGAAGATTTTTTTGTGATATTTTATGCACTACTGTAACACTACTTTAAAATCATAATGAGTTACATTTAGTACATTCTGTCGTTCACAGGGACCTGATACATAAAACTGCATTAATAGACTACATATTCGTAGTATGTAATAAGTGTGCCAAACAAAAAAAAAACAAGTTTTTCACAGAAATATAAATGTCTTGTCATGTGTTTTCTTATGCACTGACAGGACATCCAAGCATCGAGGTTTTGCTTTCATTGGTGTTGATGAAAACACGACATGCCAGATGCCACAGAGCCACCAGCGGTTGAGACATTGTACCACTGAGCTTCCCAACACCACTCAGAGTGGAATGTGAGGAAATGTGCCTCCATCCTGTATGAAGAGAGTCTGTGGCTGCTGACACAATGACGCAACCCCTCATTGAGCTGGAGGTGTGCACGGATGCCTGTGCACAGAGCTCACAACTCATGGGTAAGAACATTGATTGATAGCAGTTTTAGCTGAGAAACCAGAGTGTAATGTTATTATTATAAAGTGCTGCTGTTTTAGTGTGTGATTTTCATTAAAAAAACATGTATTTTCAGTCTTCAGTCTTGCCATGTGAAAGCAAAATAAGAGTCGCGTCGGTGTGGTGTCGTTGCTGTCTTGTCACAGCGGCTGTAATAAGCACAGTCTGAAGTTCATTAACGCTAACGTCAGATTCTTGCTATAGCTGTCAACAAGCTCAATAGCTACTATCTGTCTGGGAGATGGATAGTAGTTATTGAGCTTGTTGATGTTTCCTGTTATTTTGATCTTAATAAGCAGCATTGATGTAACATATTGGAGAAGCAGATGCCCAGTAGTCAGTTATTTATGTGTGCTGATGAAGTTTACACTTAATACTGTAAATGTCTCAGCAAATCATAGACTGAAGTAATAACTAGCTACCATAACAGAAAATCCACAGGCTTTGATATGCACACAAGTTTAATGTCAAGAAATATTTGGCATAACGCCTATTTTCTTCAATGTTCAAATTAGTACATTTTCTATAAACTGACCACTACCTGATTTGCAGATTTGCATACCTTGTTAAATGTAACAGGAGACTTTGGTGAATTGTTTCGTGGTTCAGTATATTTGATACGCACATATGACAAGTCAGAAAACCAAACAATATCTCTCTTCTGATCCTTGGTTGTTTATTCACATTTGTATATAAGTTATTATGTATGCAAGAAGTATAAAACGAGATTGAATATGGCCTCTTAATGAATAATTACATTCTTCCTGTTATTTGATTATGTTACAGAGAGATCAACCAGAGACAATGGTGAAGAGACAGAGAGTTTATTGACACACAAAGGTAATATGAGTGGATGAGAGGGGTTAGTGATACCGTCCCTTATTTAGATGATGGCAGAAGAGTTCTGGAGTTGAACAGAGGAACACGGGAACGGGAACCGGAGCGACACACACGGGGAACTGGAGATTACTGGAGTCGGGTTCGGGGTTCAGGGTAGCGGTAGTCGGGACGAAGAGTCGTGGGTGAGTCCGTGGAGTATTGGAGGCAGAAGTAGAAGTACTGTCCTTCATACTAACGTGACCGGACACAGACTGAGGTGAGGAGTTGGAATTTATGGAGGAGTAGAGTGGCTGATTACGTTCAGGTGTGTGATGGGTGACAGGTGCTGGGAATCAGTGCTCAGGTGAAGGAATGCGGTGTGTGTGGTGTGGTGGAGCCTGGCGTGTCTGTGACAGATTATTGTGCATATTGATATTAAACTTAGTATGTGTAGTAGATATGTACCATAACAGAAATCAACTGACTTAGAGCAACAATTTAATAAATGACTTTACGGCACATTAAATTTAGCAGATAAAATATTTTAGGAATTATCAATACAGGTGAACCAAGGTCAAGGTGAGCTAAAATGTCCTAAGACAAATGTGCATACTGAGATGAGCTAGTAGGCTTTCAGTAATAAGCATCAGTAAATAAAAATAGTTGACATGATAACACACAGTGTAGAAATAGTAGCATTACTTTTATATGTAATGTGTAGTTTAAAGAGCCAGTGCTGCAGTCCATATCAGTACTGGAGGCTGGGCAGGAAAGGAAGAGCACAGATGGTAAAGTTAAACACTGATATGGCTGCAAGTGTTATTTTCAATAACAAAATATAACTATTCAAATCTATCAGCCATCGCATAAATTATGACAGTCTTGGCCAGGTGATGGGCTTAACAAAACAAAGAAATCCTGTAAAAGTCGACTACAACAATGGAGAAAATGTCAGGCATGGACACTTCACCGTTGTTGGAGTTGGCCTTTAAGACACTTAAAGTGCAGTACTGTGTAATAATACTGTTCACTGTAGGGACGACATGAAGTAAATCACACAAAAATAGCCCAGGAGTGCCAAACCTTATGTGATGGTGATGTACAAAGCTGCCACACACTTACACAGTGAAGAAATGTAGCCACAACACCGTTCACCAACCTGCGGGCCTTGTCCGTCTTCCCCGGACTGGCAGCAGCTGTTCACCTGGCTGAGGCAGGTAACGCAGTGTGGAGGGCGGGGATGCCATGCAGGTGATGCAGGTCTGAGCTGGATGCTGGTGACCTCCCCAGGTCATTCAACTGCAGTGGATGAGGAGGACATCTGGTACTGCTCGTACTGGTAGGGACTGCTCAGAGAAGGTTCTTCACCTCAGAACCACCCAGATATCATCCACACCAAGGTTGGTCCTCACGGTCTCCACAGCTCTCTCAGCCCCACGCTGGACTGCTGATCCAGTCTTTGGCTGTGGATGGAAGATTCATTGCAGTAGTGAGTGATGTACACCATATGTGTCCCCTGTTGGTTCTCCTCCTGTGTTTGTCTGTGTGTGTGTGTGTGTGTGTGTGTGTGTGTGTGTGCTGGCGGGGCGTGGCCTCTGAGGAACCTCCAATCAGGAACTGACACACCTGCTACTCACCTGCTGTTACCCACCAGTCTTCCCCAGGTCGTCAGTTTACCTACGCAGTATCAGGCCTCGGCCTCTGACTCTATGAAAGATTCTCTTGTTGTTGTTCTGAACCCCTGACTAACTTTCTGAACTCCTGTGTCCAGGCTCACCTCGTCTACCGACACCGGTCTCCCCCAGCATCCGATTACCACAGATTCGCTCCACCTCAGCCTGCTGTCCTCGCACCACCTGCCGGCTCTCACCAGTCACTCAGCATTTCCCTCCGCACACCTGGTGTCTCTCCGTATTCACAGTAAACTGAAACTAATCCCTCTATCCCTCTGTGTCCGTCGGGCTTTTGGGTCCAGATTCTCCATGTACTACAACAATATGTTGATATGACTGCAGTATTCTCTATCTCCAGCGTTAGAAATACTGAATAGAATTATATCATCCAAAACAGTCTGCTGTAGTGCCTTATGATAATCACAGAGAAAAAAATAGTACTCACTTGTGTGATATTGTGTGGGTAGATAAACACAAACTGCCCACAATGGCCTTACTGTCCTAGACTAATGTCTGAACTCAAATATGAATTAACATTTGAATATTGTCCACTGTACAGCGGGGTACGACTTTGACACATACATATGTGGAAAATTATAACGCTATTGTGAAATTACATTTTCATTTTCAAGTTTACATTATCATTTGAATATAGTCCAGTATACACTCCCATAGTGGGGTGGATTATTCCATTAAAGAATCTCTAAACTAAGTACAATATACCAATTTAGCTACCTATATATGTAATGATAAAGACCAACTTACCTTTAAAAAAAATCTAAGTTTGAGCAGAAATCCTATAATTTATAATGTTTCTAATAATGTTTCGAGCATCTGAGCAGCCAGACACATGATTCGTGATTTCGAGGTTGAGCTACATCACCTATTGACAGTAAGATATCGCCACAACTGTTGGCTAGATTGACATGACATGTACGGTGAACTTATTTTTAATTTGCTCTTTATTTAGTCATAACAAGGTGATACATAAATTATGCATTCAGTGATCGCCATAGCCATGCTTTTTGAAACAACATGGGTGTAAAAATGGAAGAAAATTAAATAAACTTGAAAAAGGAAAATACATAATAAGAATGATGCAAGTAGAAAAAATAAAAGGCACTTTCCAGTGGCCTGGTGGTTAAGATGCGTGCCATGTTTCTGCAGCATCCGTGGCTCGACCCTCTCTCACTCCCCACGTTTCCTGTCTCAGTCTTGTCACTATCTGATATAGGCAAAATGCTAACAATAAATAAAATAAGTGCCTAATGTATAAACAAAACCCATTAAGTTGAATCAGAACTTTGGGGTTAACCGTAATGATATTCGAAACCAACCCTGCAATACCAATAAGAACATCTTGTAACAATATACAGCCGGTGATAGCAAATACAAGTATAAATGCATACAGTATATAATCATCAAAGGTCAACGGTAACTCTGTTAAAAAGATTATCTACTGGCAGGAATAGCATGAAATCTACTGAGTATATTCATGATGGCAGAACCCTGTCGAATCCAGAGATTCCTTTGACCTTTCCTGTGTGACAGCTTTAAAATCTAATCATCACTTATTTGTTCTGTCCAACAACTTCTTATTGTGAGGAGCAGTGAACAATCCAGCCTCAAGGGGGTGCCGAGCCTGGCTTTAAACTTTTAGTCTTGCGTCCTCATAATATAATAAACAAAATGAATTCACATTTGACAGGCTTCCAAACATGTTTTTTTTTATATGCCATAAACCTACACGACTACTTATCTATGAGATAATAACTTGTTCACATATACAGTATTTTTCCATGATAATGCCAACTGTGCAGACTGTGTGTTATCAGTCATGACCTGTGATCGCCCACTCGCTCATGGACGTGAGGTGGACAGGTCTTTTTTTCTACTTATATGCTTGTAACCTTGTCTAATTTATTGCTTTTATGCAAATCAGGTTTAAATGAAGTTCAGCCAACCTCGTGGTTCAGCAGTAATATTCCAGTAAAATAAACACCACTGAATACAGAGGTGAGCTGATGCGAGGTAGCCCACGTGATGACGCAGAATGCCTGAGCTTTTACAGTGCAGAGGCTAAATAGCTGCTCTGTGGGATTGGATGGCTGTTCATTTGTGAGATCACAGCAATGTGTGAAGAAGGAGATCTCACTTTTAACCTCCTCTGACAAGATGAAAGTATCCATCCCACCCCCCTTCCTCTCCCATCCCAATATATATGATAAGTAATGAATGGAAAGTATTTAGGAGTAAGTGCCTTTATGGACAACATAAAAAATAACAAATATGAAAAAGAAGAGGAATGGAAGGTATCGTATGAATATTCTCATCAGGATTTTAGATTTCATTGAAAATCAAACAAATGTCATAAAAAATAACAATACAAAGTAATGTGCAGAAGTAAGTAAAACGGGTTTATTCATTACCTCTAATTATGAGTGAAGAGGCTGTGATTTGATAATGACCTGTTGAATCACAGCCTGAGGGTGGAGCTTATCATCACTGACATGATCTGATGGCAACCATGACAGACAGCCTTTGGCATTAAAAGAGTTTCGTGTGGGCTAACTGAGGGACACTGCTACTGCCTGTACATTTAGTTACATTTGTGACTGACTGCAGTTTTAAGGGATGGATTATGCTGCAGGAGGCTGTGCAAAAAGACATTTAAAGGGATCTTTGTGACAGAAATGTTGGTAAGTGTTGACAGCTAAGCTAATTAGTATAAGCTACAGTAGCAAGCATTAGAGAACGTAAACACTGACTGGTTTAATGGAGGAGCATAAGCTAACTACAGGATGGATACATTACAACATTACTACTTCTAAGGAGAGCAGAAAGAAATACATGACTTACAGGTACAAAACATAGACTGTATATAAAGATGGACGACATGACAGCTCCCCAAAAGTGAAGACAAAACATCTTGATCGCCCCCTGGTGGCTGGCTGTAGTATAGGTCATAAACCCCTCCCACTCCATGTTAGCGGATGGGACATGAGCAAAACTAAAAAATCAAAGTACACGTCATTTTAGGTAGTCCTTATCACTCTGATGTGTGTTCAGGTGTTCGTTTTTCTGATAAGTTTGGTTCTAATTAGTTATTTGATGTTATAAAAAGGGGGTTTCACATCATGATTGACAGCTGAGCTCTGCTCGAGATGGAGTCAGCTGGGTGTATGGGCGGGACCTCGATACCGTGGCTCCAACTCTGATCACTATTGCGTAGACTCTGGCTCCAAATGACATCACCAGCGCAAGATGGCAGCTCCCGTATCTGGGATATTTTGGTTTCATTTTTGTACAGTGGGGGGAAGTGGAGACGCGTCTGCCATCTTTATATACAGTCTATGGTACAAAAGGACACTCACAGTAGGTTTCTTTAAAGCAATTTTCTGAAATTTAGCACTTATTATGTTATGTGTCAGTCAGCCAATAGTAGTGTCCCTCCAGCCGGCTAGTCTACAGGAGGCTGTTTGTCATGGCTGCCATCAGCTTATTTCAGTGACACTATGACCCAACCATGATTTCTCCCCCAAGTTGTGATCGGATAGTTGATTGTTTTTATGCCTCCACGCTGGCGATAGCCATGGCCGGAGGCATTACGTTTTCGGGGTTGTCGTCTGTCTATCCCATTTTCGGGAATGTGATATCTCAGGAAAGGTCAAAGGTCAAGGTCACTGTGACCTCACAAAACACGTTTTTGGCCATAACTCAAGAATTGATGACCATATTTCACAGTTGGTCAGACAATGAATAGGTGACACTTAAGGTCAAAGGTCATTGTGAACTCAAAATAGGTTTTTAGCCATAATTTAAGAATGAATTGGGTGTTTCCAGATTTCACACACATGTTGTCTGGGACATAATGAGTAAGCATTAACTAGCACAGTACAGGTTTTCCTCCATCTTGTCCATTCTGCCTTTCACTTCCTGCTTCATTCTGAATTTCGAGCGTCATCGGAATCACATGACTGCAAACAACGTATCGTAGCTAATCGTGATCCTGTGAGTGAGTGAGTTTCACCTACAGCTCATAGAGAGGCTTTGCATCTAAAAATGCCAGGAGAGACAAAAGCAGCACATCCTGTGTAGCTACACTCTCTAAGAATCCATCTTTACATAGTAATCAAGTACATGTGTATCTGTTTAACCACCATCTATGACAATCCTGGTCTCCCTCCTGACCTGCACTGCTCTTCTGTCCTGCCCTTGGGCTGTCTGCCTGAGGTCTTCTGCCCCGCACCTGTCCATCCCCCAGGTGCCCTGGCCCATGGCCATGTGTTAGAAAACAAATGCTACAGCTTCTCGAGAACCAAAGACAGTTCCTGAGTTTTGTTTACCAGCAGCTGAGTGTAGTGACGGGGGTTAGCTAGTTACAACTTTAGCTCAGGAGTCTCCCCTGGAGGTTGAAGCAGGTCATTTCTGATGCAGCCATTAAGCGACAATAATTCAATTTCAGTTTTATTTTATTTATATAGTCCCAATTCATAACAGAAGTTAACTCATTGCACTTTTCCTATAGAGCAGGTCTAGACCGTACTCTTTATAATATTATTTACAGAGACTCAACAAATCCCACCATGAGCAAGCACTTGGCGACAGTGGCAAGGAAAAACTTACTACCTTTTAAGAGGCAGAAACCTCTTAGAACCAGACTCAATGGTGGGCAGCCATCTGGCGCTGCCATGTTAGGTTTTGAGAGAGAGAGAGAGAGAGCGAGAGAGAGACAGAGAAAGAGGTTTTGAGAGAAAGAGATAGATTTTGAGAGAGAAAGTTTGGGGGGGCAATGCAAATACCAACAGAGCCAATAACAACAACGGCGGTTGTTGAGCAGGAACACGGGGGCAGCAGGTGGCCCACAACCACAGATCCAGTCTCTGCAGCTCAGGAGGCAGAAATACCTGCTGAAAGCGACACAAGGAGAGAGGAGAGAAACGAGAAAGCTCAAAACTATGGGAGAGAGAAGATGTTGAGATGTTGATGTTGTTAATAATGTCACTCCCTACATAATGCTGATTGAATAACAAGATAACAGAGGCCATTGAAGTGTTATTCAGATCTATTTATACTTATTTTGATAGTTGCAACAGATGTGAAATATAGTAAGTTTTAGTTTGATTTTCCAGCCATCCATTATTATACCCACTTATTCTTTTGAAGGTTGTGGGGGGCTGGAGCCAATCCCAGCTAACATTGAGTGAGAGGCAGGGTATGCCCTGGACAGGTCAACAGTCAATCACAGGGCTGACACATAGAGACAGACAACCAGTCACGCTCACATTCACACGCAATTTGGAGATGCCAGTTAACCTCACCTGCATGTTTTTGAAATGTGGGAGGAAGCCGGAGCTCCCGGAGAAACCCCACACAGGCACAGGGAGAACATGCAAACTCCACACAGAAAGACCCCAGCTGGCCAGCAGGGTCGAACCCTGCTAACCACAGGACCACCGTGCCTCCCAAATCACTACCAAGGTTAATGTGACAATTAATCATGATTGAATTGCTAAAAAACTGCCTAGACAAATGTATTTTACACGTGCAGATTATAATATGTTCATCACTTATTGTTCATTGGTTAAACTCTACAGATGGAAAAGCAAATTTATAGATGGAGGTATTTTAATAAACAGTAACAACCTACTTAGCGCTTTAAACTCCAACTGTGCTGCTGTGGCAGAATGGATTAGTATATATGGATTTCTGCTCCCATATGAGTACTATTCAATCCATCTAACCTTTTTTAAATCTCTGACTAGCTTCACTGTTCATTGCAGTGTAATTAGTGGTTCTCCATATAGCAAGCAGCACTGAGCACCAGTGTCAATGAATATTTGGAGTAGAGCTATAGCATACTCATTAGTGCTCAACATAGGGAGCCGATTAAACACCTGTTTGCTAACACATGGAAATTGAAGACATGAAGTATAACATACGTATTATTTTGGTGACTAGGTCACAGGAGCAGAAAAAAGGGAAGTTAAAGCCATCGTGTGCGATCCTCATTAAAGCCTGAATTTGATTTTATTAATATTTTTCAGTTCAGCCGACCATCCAAATTGCCACTTTGATGTGAGAAAAAAAATGGTAGCATGAATTGCAGAACAAAAATGAGAAATCTGATAGGGAAGCAAAAATAATCAGTAGCAGCATCCCCGCCGGTCCCTGTCTTTGGAGTTTTGTTATTCTTTAAAATCTGCTGCCTGAGAAAGTTGGGAGATGGAAGAAAGCCAAGCTTCCTATTAAAAAAGTCTCAGAGTGTGGGAGCAACATCCAAGGAAGCGTTTTACATCTGCGGCTCTATAGGTGAGCTTTTCACAATCTCAGCCGCATGTCATCGAGAGAGGTGGATCTTGTCAAATGCTTAAAAATGGATAGTTTTCTTTGCATTTGCAAGCGAGTTTTAAACCTGGAAAGAGCAAGAGAGATGAGGATGAGAGGCGGTACGACTGTGAATAGGGAGAGGGAGGGTTAGAGAGACAGAGGCAGGCAAAGAATGGGAGAATGGTTATATTTGGGGTCTCTGTGACAGCTGAATTCCCTTTGCTCCCTATTCTTCCAGGCATCATGTATCAGTCTCGGCTGCCAGTGTTAAGATAGAAAAGGCAGCTGATGAAGAGAGCAACCTCAGAAAGCCTCTGCTTGAGCTGCACTGCCTCCAAAACCATTCGACTGTGTTTGCTACAGCGGATCATGAAAAGAAAAGACTCCTGCAGGCTGACATCAATACTATTTCTCAACTTTTCATTGTATTGCAAAAGATCCAATGTCGCCGGGTCCTGCATCTGTTCAACACAACTTAAATCTGTAGTTCTTATCTCAAAAGAATCAGCACTATTGATCTCTTTTTATGATACAAGCTCTGTTTTGCCCAGAATTTAATCAATTCCTATATAAACAGCTTGGTTCTAGGGGGAGCTTTACGAGTTTTTTAGTTTATAACGCAGATCGATAGGTGCAGTCAGATTAGATGAAGTCTCTGAGGCACGAGAATTACTTCACTCCAGAGAATTTCCAATTCAAACATGGAGGACTCAAACAGCGCTCTACAACTGTCAACACTTATCCATAATTGGGGTGCATGTATCCAGATAACGTATGTGCATGCACACACACACACACACACACACACACACACGCAACCAAAATCTAACTGTTTTTAACATCTAAGTGTTTTTAACAAGGGATGCCACAGGCAGGAGAAGCTCTCACCCCAGGACATGCGGCTCTGGTGGAAGGCTGCAGCTTCTGTTTGATGTGTGCATGTTGCTGGAGTCAATGCTACTTTCCTTCTCTGCTGTGTACACTTTCCTTTCTACATTTCATTATGTGTAAACTCTGAGTGAGAAAAGTGCTTTCACTATCAGTAAAACCATCAATAATAAATATGTAATCTGCCTTAATGCTCTGTTCTGTGTTATTGTTTATCTTGAAGGACATACTTTTTTAATCATGCTGTAAGGCTCTTAAAGGGTCAGTTCACTGAAATTACAAGAAACTCCAGCTGTATGTGTATATATATTTTATATTAAATAAAATAAAATAATATATATATAATTTTATTTTATTTAATCTTTATTTAATCAGGCAGTCTCACTGAGATTAAGCTCTATTTTCCAAGAGACCTGAGAACAAGAAACATTCACAAGAACACAATCAGCAAACAGAACCAACACAACTACACAATAAACAAGGAATTAGTCAAAACAGTTACAAGAATCATTGAATACATCAGATAATAAAGCTTTAAACACTCCAAGGGGAATGTAACTGCTGAAGTATTGATGGGGCAGCATGACAATACAGAATATCTCCATAGCCAAGGACAGACATGAAGGTTGACTGCACAATAGTTTTACGGTTGGAAGAAGACATGTACTTGTCTTTTCTGCATTTCAAACTATCCTGTGATTAAAGAGTGATACTTGAACAGCATCAAAGGCAGACTGAAGACGAGTCAGGGCCCGGGCTGGGGTGGCGCCTGGGGCATATAGAATAGTATCATTGGCAAAAAAATAGACATTGAAGAATTGATTTGGAAGTATTATGTTATTTATGTACGTAAACAGCAGTGGGCCAAGGATAGACCTCTGTGGCAACAGATTTCTGATGGTAAGATGGCTTGACTGAGTACCATCAGCAACAACAGTCTGAGTTCTCTCTGTAAGGTGGAGAGTAAGAGTGGAACCAACTGAGCGTGGCTTCATCTAGACCTATAGACTGTTGGATTGTGGAGAAGGATTTTGTGATCGACCGTATCAAATTTCTTTCGAGAGGTCAATGAAGAGGGCAGCACACAACTGTTTTTTATCTATGAAGGAGACAATGTTATCAGTGACTGAAACGGCAGCTGTTATTGTGTTGTGACCCGGGCGAAAACCAGTCTGCTGTGGCTGAAGTCAGTTTAGTGAGTCAATAAAGGCACGTAGCTGTAAACTGACCAATTCTAGCGTTTTTGCTAAGAAGGGAAGTTTGGATATTGGGCGGTAGTTGTTGAGATCAGAGACATCACCACTTTTGTGTAAGGGTACTACTAAGGTGCTTTTCCATGAAGCTGGAATCATGCCTGGTAAAAAGGTTTGGTTGAAAAATGTGGACAGATTAAGGGGGCACTTAGATGAAGGAGAGATGGGTCAAGATTATCTGCACTAGTGTTTTTGCATGCTTTTAACCTAACCAGAGTTTTGTAAACTTTTGAACTGCTGACTGATCTGATCTGAAGAAAATGTACACTCAGAAGAAGCTGAGGCTTTGGGGACTCCCTCTGCTGGACAGATATGGTAATTGTCTACAGTTGAATCTGCAGACATATTAAATAAAAGACGAGAGGAGAGGAAATGGGGATTAAAAGCTTCAACCACAGATGATCTATCAGTAATATGACCAGATAGTTGTTTGACTTGAGATGGGCGATGTGACCGTGATGAGTTCTTAAGAGAAATTTAGTGGAACTATCACAGGCAGAGAGAGCTGACTGATAATATTGATTTAGCCTTCCTAATCATGCCGGTGCAGATGTTTCTTTGTTGCCTAAAGGTTAACCAGTCCTCAGGGGTGCCACTGGATCTAGCCTTGGCCCAGGCTCTGCTATGGATGGCATTGGAGAGTTGTGGGGAGAACCAAGGACTGAATCTGTTTTTAATTCTGTTTTTTATAAGGAGCAGGTGGGGGGGTAGTTAGATAGTTTTATTTGTCCAGGTTTTGAGATATCTGTCTCTGAGATTTCTGCCTCCATCTCAATACAATAGCTTGATGAAAGCTGTTGACAGCCAGGTTTGTGACAGTGTTTCTGGAAAACATGTTGCTTTTGAGTTTTTCAAAAGTTATTTTTCAATGCTATGATCAACCAAAAACAAATTCGATTCACCTCCACTGTGATAGGGTGGAGGCAAAAAAGGTGTCAAGGACCAAGCAGCAGTATGGCTCAAAGACTCCACTGTGGAAAGCATAAATAGCCACTGTATTTACTCTTTAATGAGAACGAACAGAAGTAGCAAAGAATTTCAAATGTTTGCGGTGCAGTGTGCGGATGGATGAGGTACATGGTACTCATTTTAATTAAATAATAGCTACTAAGTAAGATAAACATTAGGAAAAGAAATTAAATGAGTCATATTTAACAGGTTTCCAATATTTAATTCAATTTCCCTGAGATCAGCTCATAACATTTGTTGTTTTACAAATGAAAAGTTCATGTACATTTATTATTATAACACCATCTGGGTCAACCAAAAGCTGTAGCACTTTGTGGGCCTGAAGAGGTCTATTTACACAGTGTGCAATTTTTGTTGCTGCACTTTATTATCCAGGGTTTCTCGAAAAACATTTAAGGGGGGTCAGATAGACGGGACGGGCCGGCCCCAAAATAAAATGGCAGGGGAAACACTGGTGTTAGTAAAAGTAAGAGGTGCTGGTGGAGTTAGGCTAGTTTACCCCTGTTTCCAATCTTTACACTAAGATAACTGCCTCTAGCTTCATATATATCCTACAGTTTTATGAGTGGTATCAATCTTCTCATCTAACTCAACAAGAAAGCGAATAAGCATATTAACTAACACTGTCAACGTTAATGCGTTAACACTCGCAATTAATCTGGAATCCTTAACGCGGTCATTTTTACACATATTCATTATATTACCAAGTTTAAACCCAACTTCCACCCGTAATTCCAGCGTGGATGTTTACCTGGCTGAATTACTGAAAGGCGTGGCAAATGCTGATAACACAATGACTGAGGAGACATTCCTCTGTGTGCTACACGGCAAATTCCATTTTAAAAAGCTTTCAGATGGAAGTTTAGCTAAAACCAAAGTTGTGTGCACATATTGCAGTGATGAACTGTCTTTCCACCGAAGCACAAGTACCATCTTTGGGCAAAGATCAAAGATACTAGCACTGAGGATCAAGCCGTGTTCGTCAAACTACACCGGCAGAGTGCAGCCAGGGCATGTCTGTCAACAAATGGAATCAGTGCATGGTACAGTTGTCTCTCTCTCTGGCTTCTAAGTCATAAACCAAGACTGTCCAGAGACTGATAAGCCTTCTCCAGCAACCTCTTCGGTCCCATGACCTTTGCTGGACTCAGGTCAGTAATGGAAAGTTGAATCTTCATCAAGTTAAAACCGGTACCTGAAACGTTAAGACTAATGGAATAAAGAAAATTACTTTGCCATGCAGAATCAAATGTATTAATCAATGTGTTGCTTAGCTGGTTATGCTACCACTCTATCAAGGTCATTTGAGATGTGTGTGTGTACATGTGTATATATACGTGTAAAGGTGTGTGGGTTAGTGGAGAGGAAAGAAAAAGAAAAGCACACAGATCAAGGCACAAGAAATCTCAAATGCTGTGGCAAAGCACAATAGCTGTCCCTTTATCACAGAGGAACAGCCGTGTTACTGGACTCTACCCAGACACAATCCTCTCAGGCTCGGATACTGATGGAGCCGGGTCCACGCTGTCAGCGGGTTCAGTGGCAAAACTGTTTCTTCGAGTGGCGAAGGAAGCAGTAGTCGACTTTCAGTGGGGAGAGAGCTAGGCTCAGCGGCGGTCTTTCTCTCCGTGAAGAAGCGGTAAAACCTGAATCTTCCTTCTGCAGGTTTGGGATTGTTTTGGGGAATAACGATCGGGATCCAAAAGTGTGTTCAGCAAACACAAAGCAGCCTGTTGAAGTTCACATGAAGCGTCTCCTGAAGCAACCAAGGTTACAATGGAAAGACGTCGAGTAGCGTGGCACACTTGGCTTTATGGAGGTGATGACGTCATGGCTGTGCACCAGGATTTCCTGCGCTGTGGCTGGCCTCGTCCAGTAGAAATCCAGAGTTTGGATTCAAGCTGAAATATCGCGTCTAGGTGTGAATTGAACGACTGATGGAGACTCATTTCACTGTTTGGCCTTTGTTTCCCATTCAGGCCTCAGGTCAAGGCTTTGCCTTTCCCGACTAGGCCGCTGTCTTTTGTTCTCCACACGTGGTGCAGCCCAACACCAGATTAAAGACGTTGCTACATCCAGTTGCAGCACCGGAGTCCTAACGAGGACCGTAACAAACTTTAAACTCAGTCAACATCTGGCATAGGAACAATTAGAAAACGTAGATGAAAATCTACTCTAGGATCTTCCATTAACTTAGGTAAATAGCTAAATTACTTCAGGTGATTAATAATTCCTAATAATAATTTTCTTTTGACTTTACAAAACTTCTCAGTTCCTAAAGGTGCTATAGTTTATTTAATTGGTAATTATTAAAGTTGTCCACATAGTGGTTTCCTGTGTTTACACAAGTTAATACCGCTAACCAAACAATCATTCATTTCATCCTCTGTGTCAAATGGTCATTCATTCACTTATAAATTGTTCATCGCTGTGTTCATATCATTCAGTCATGGTTGTATTTATCTGCTCATTTGTGTGTCTAGTAGTATAGCTGTTTGTGTAGTCTAGTAGTTATTGTCCTGTGTGTGTAGTTAGTAGTTAAATAAGCATTTATAAAACGTTGGTTATTGTGTGTTTGTGTGTATGAAATATTCCGGTCCCGAGACAAGAACTCTGTAGCAACTTCAGATCAAGGCTAAATTAATTATTAATTAAATTGATTATTTATTAATTAATTTAATTAATTTTAAAATTAATTAATTTTAAACCCTGTTTTTTAATATGAACGCTGATTTTATTCTGATAGCCGGAAGTGAGTGTAAACCTGCTCCTCCAGTTTAGATTGTCGGCCCCGCCTTGATTAATTGCACCTGTGTCTCATCTCCCCTACCTAAGTGTATTTGGTCCATGTTTTTTCCTTTGTTCAGTGCCTGTTTGTTGTCATTATCATTTGCCATCAGCATTGGTATGTGGTCTACACGTCAGGTGTCCCAGTCTTGTTTCCTGTGCTTCTCCTGAATTTCTTGGATTTATTTTTGCGTGTGCTTGGTCCTCGCCTGGACTTTTGGATTTTGTTTATTGCCTGCTCCTTGTCTGATTTGTTTGCTTGTCTTGGACTACCTTCCTGATTTGGACCTCTGCCTGCCTGACTATCCATGTAAGCCTTTCCCTGTAATAAATTAATGAACTGCATCTGCTCTGCCTCTGAGTCTGCATTTGGGTCCTTTAACTTGTATTTCCTATTCCCTTGCGTGACATCCACATGACAGTGTCAACATGTTAATTAACTGTGCTGAAAAGAAAAGTACTGACAGTTTTGTTTGCACAGATGGATTTCTCAAAACCAGAACAAATAAAACTGAAACTATCTGCATGGCAAGGGGTAAGAGAGAAAATTATTTTTCTAGCTTTGTAACATAACACAAAATTCACGGTTCGGTATGTACTTCGGTTTGGAGGTAACGGTTCGGTACGTTTTCTGTACAGCAGGGAAAACAAAACTCTTGATATAATATTTTTGTCATTTATTTTGAAAATGTAAGATTCAATAGTGGCTCATTGGCCATAATTAGGGGTCCAAGCAGCATTGTTGTTGTTGTTGTTATTCGTCTGATTATTAATATTCTTTTTCTCCGCTGAAACTGTTCGTCGAGCAAAAACCGTAAGCCGAAAAGTCACCAAAATTGGCAGGTGGGTTGAAAATTCCGCCCACTACTCAGGTGAAGAAAATGACTGAATGATTGTTCTCAAGGTGGTGCTGTAATAATCAAGCTTACGATTTTGCAATTATCTCAAACTTTTATCACTGTAATCTGTCAATTCATCTGCATTGTTGCTCCAATGGTCTTCTACTCTTAAAAATGTTGAATTTTGCAACCTTTTTCTCAATTTTCCCAAAATCCAATCATTCCCAAAACTTTGGCAGGATCATCTATGGACTTAGTTGATCTAAAGTTACCAAAGAAATTTCAATATGTCTTTCCGTTTTGATTTTACAAGCCAATCAATTTTGATCAAAATAGCTAATTTTCAAAAAAATGTGCAATAACTCATGAACGCATTGCGGTATCAACCTGAAATTTGAGACATGTTCTGGAGTTTTCACTTAGCTTACATCTTAAAGCGCATTGCACTGCACCTTTAGGGGGCGCCACTAATGCAAAAAGTTCAGTTTGCATGAACTAGGTTCATGACTTAGTTGATGCTTAAAATTTGGTAAAATTTGGTAATGATGCTTAAAGTGGGCATGACTTATTACAACAATTATACATTTCTAGACAATTCTGAGACAAAAAAAATCTAAATATATCACCTGTGCCTCCTACGGAGCTGAAATATTTTCAGTACATTGATTGAATTGTGACAAAAGCTTGCCTCTCTGCAACCTATGGTCAATTCAGAAGTCTGTCACTCTACATTTTTGAAAATATGCAAAATCAAGTCTTAATTCAAATGCTACCAAAATTGATGAGATACCAGACGGTAGTCATTAAGTGTTTCAAATTGTGTTCAGATCGGTCAAACAGTGAATCTGCAGTGATTTTCAATATCTTGATGTCATTTGTAATGTATACACACCTTTTTCTTTTTTGCTCAGTTTTTCATCAAATGTCACTAAAATATTTGACAGTACACCTGAAAACAGCAGAATGTGTTTTTTGTTGTTGTTTTTTTTACAGAATTTTATCACCAACATTTTGACTGTTATTCAATTTTATTTATATAGCACCAATTCATAACAGAAATGACTAGAATTTTTTAAATAGTAGTAATGTAATGGTAGTGGTAATAATATAATAATAATCGGATTGACAGCTATAGGAACAATAATGACTGTATTAGTAACACAGCCAATAACAACTGTAGTAGCAGTTGTCGAGCAGGAAAATGGGGGCAGCAAGTGGCCCACAACCACAGATCCAATCTCTGCAGCGCTGGAGGCAGAAATAACTACTGAAAGTGACAGAAGGAGAGAGGAGAGAAACGAGAAAGCACAGAACTACGGGAGAGAGAAGATGTCGAGTTACTAATATGGAGTAATGGGATAAAAATGCATACAGATGGAGAAGGAGAGAGAGGTGTATCATTGGAAGTCTCCTGGCAGTCTAGGCCTATAGCAGCATAACTAAGGGATGCTTCAGGACTCACCCAAGCCAGTCCTAACTATAAGCTTTATCAAAGAGGAAAGTCTTAAGCCTACTCTTAAAGGTGGAAATGGAGTCTGCCTCCTGAACCCAAACTGGGATCTGATGCGAAGGATTTTACCTTCGATTCTGGATTTTACAGGGAGCCACTGCAGAGAAGATAATATTGGAGAAATATCATCTCTTTTCCTAGTTCTTGTCAGTACATATGCCGCAGCATTCTGGATCAACTGGAGAGTCTTAAGGGACTTAGCCTGATAGCCTGATAATAAGGAACTGCAATGGTCCAACCTAGAAGTAACAAATGCAACTAATAAAATCAATCATGTATTTCTATATGAGAGCTGCTCCATCCAAAGTGGGATGAATGCTATCTCTCCTAATCAGACCAGGTCTTCCCCAAAAAGTCCGCCAGTTATCTACAAAGCCCACATCATTTGCTGGATACCACCTCAGCCAGCGGTGGAATGAAGACATGCGGCTAAACATATCATCAGTGGTCAGGTTTGGCAGGGGCCCAGAGAAAACTACGGAGTCCGACATTGTCTTTGTATATGTACACAGTGACTCAACATTAACTTTAGTGACCTCCGATTGGCGTAATCGGGAGTTGTTACGCTGACGTAAATAACAATCTTACTGTATTTATGTTTATCCTTAGCCAGCAGTTTTAAATAGGATTCAACGTTGCCCACTCTGGCCCCAGGAATACATTTGACTATGGTCGCTCGTGTCGCTAACTTCACATTTCTCAAAGTGGAGCTGCCAATAATCAGAGTTGGTTTTTCAGCGGGTGTGTCGCTGAGTGGGAAGAACTTGTTAGAAATGTGAACAGGTTGGCGGTGAACCGTGGGCTTCTGCTTAGGACTATGCTTCCTTCGGACAGTCACCTGGTATCCTAGCTGCTGGGAGACGGCTAACAATAGCTACCTCTGGTCGGGCTGCACTGGTGCAGAACCGTGTTTCCAATTCACTAAGCCTCGCCTCCAATGCTAAAATAAACTACATTTATTACATGTACCATTATCACTAAAGGAGGCAGAGGAATAGTAAACATTTGACACACTAAGCAAGAGAGAGCAGGAGAGTGAGAGGGAGAGAGAGAAGCCATTGCTAGCTGCTAAGCTAAAGAACGGTAGCTAGCTAAAGAACGGTAGCTAGCTAAAGAACTGTTGCCAGCGTGTAAACTGTGTGACTAGCGAGAAAGTCCTTAAAAGAAGGAGAGAGCTATGAGTTCTTGAGCAAAACTAGTGTACGTTTAAAGGTATAGCAGATAGTTAGTCACTATAATGAAGAATCGCTAGAGCAGCTAGTAAAACACAAACACCAGTGACTGGAAATGAGACAATACGCCCTGAGTGTTTTAATATTAAACAGACAAAAATACCCCAGTCTGGCACGTGTGATGTTGTTGCCTCAAGTTGTGAGAAGGTGAGTGGAAACTCTCTCTGAGGATCCAAAGGTCCGGGGTTCGCATCCCCGGGGAGGCCAAGTCCTTTTTGCCAACAATGTGGCAATGCATGCATGTGGTGTGTTTTCAAAAGGTCATTGATGTCATGTTAATTCCAAAATTGCCCATTGTACTTGGACCCCTTGAAAATGTCTTTTAATTATTTTCCTTTCCTAAAAACCGTAAGACCTACAGTTGTATGCAAAAGTTTAGGAACCCCTGACAATTTCCATGATTTTCATTTATAAATATTTGGGTGTTTGGATCAGCAATTTCATTTTGATCTATCAAATAACTGAAGGACACAGTAATATTTCAGTAGTGAAATGAGGTTTATTGGATTAACAGAAAATGTGCAATATGCATCAAAACGAAATTAGACAGGTGCATACATTTGGGCACCCTTGTCATTTTGTTGATTTGAATACCTGTAACTACTTAGCACTGATTAATTGGAACACACAATTGGTTTGGTGAGCTCATTAAGCCTTGAACTTCATAGACAGGTGCATCCAATCATGAGAAAAGGTATTTAAGGTGGCCAATTGAAAGTTGTTGTTCTCTTTGACTCTCCTCTGAAGAGTGGCAACATGGGGGCCTCAAAACAACTCTCAAACTCCTGAAAAAAAAGATTGTTCTACATTATGGTTTAGGGGGAGGCTACAAAAAGTTATCGCAGAAATATAAGCTGTCAGTGTCCACTGTGAGGAACATAGTGAGGAAATGGAGGACCACAGGCACAGTTCTTGTTAAGGCCAGAAGTGGCAGGCCACATAAAATATTGGAGAGGCAAAGGCGAAGGATAGTGAGAACGGTCAAAAACAGCCCACAGACCACCTCCAAAGACCTACAACATCAACTTGCTGCAGATGGTGTCACTGTGCATCGTTCAACAATTCAGCGCACTTTGCACAAGGAGAAGCTGTATGGGAGAGTGATGCGAAAGAAGCCTTTTCTGCACACACGCCACAAACGGAGTCGCTTGAGGTATGCAAACACACATTTGGACAAGCCAGCTTCATTTTGGAATAAGGTGCTGTGGACTGATGAAACAAAGATTGAGTTATTTGGTCATAACAAGGGGCGTTATGCATGGCGGCAAAAGAACACAACATTCCAAGAAAAACACTTGCTACCCACAGTAAAATTTGGTGGAGGTTCCATCATGCTGTGGGGTTGTGTGGCCAGTGCCGGTATTGGGAATCTGGTTAAAGTTGAGGGTCGCATGGATTCCACTCAATATCAGCAGATTCTTGAGAATAATGTTGAGGAATCAGTCACAAAGTTGAAGTTACGCCGGGCTGGATATTTCAACAAGACAACGACCCAAAACACTGCTCAAAATCTACTCTGGCCTTTATGCAGAGGAACAAGTACAATGTTCTGGAATGGCCATCCCAGTCCCCAGACCTGAATATCATTGAACATCTGTGGGGTGATTTGAAGCGGGCTGTCCATGCTCGGCAACCATCAAACCTAACTGAACTGGAGATGTTTTGTAAGGAGGAATGGTCCAAAATACATTCATCCAGAATCCAGACACTCATTACAGGCTATAGGAAGCGTCTAGAGGCTGTTATTTCTGCTAAAGGAGGCTCTACTAAATATTGATGTGATTTTTCTGTTGGGGTGCCCAAATTAATGCACCTGAATAATTACGTTTTCATGCATATTGCACATTTTCTGTTAATCCAATAAACATCATTTCACTACTGAAATATTACTGTGTCCTTCAGTTATTTGATAGATCAAAATGAAATTGCTGATCCAAACACCCAAATATTTATAAATGAAAATCATGGAAATTGTCAGGGGTTCCTAAACTTTTGCATACAACTGTACAAACACAAATTGGCAGGTGGATTGCAAATTCCACCCACTACTCAGGCACATATAATGGCACTCATTGACCTCAATGGTGATGCTGGTGATGCTGAAATAATCAAGTTTATGTTTTTGCAATTATCTCAAATGGCTTGGCCTACAGTCACAATTCTTTAATCATTTTAATCTCTCAAGTCATCTGCATCTGGTCTTCTGCTCTGACAATGTCAAATTTTGCGATATTTCGCAATCTGCTTGGACACAGGGCATACTGAACGTCCTGTACCGAACGGTTCGGGACGAATACACCTGCCATTACACCCCTAGTGTTTTCTGTAATCTTGATGAACCGACCCTTTAACGTTGTTCCCTGGCCCTGTCCGGCCGTTTCATTTCATGTGCTCTGAAACCTGAACCAGGTATGATATTTCCTTTTTTGAGTTTTGTTAGTACTGACATGTCGCATTCGCATTCAAATTGCGGCCACCATGTGCAGAGTGAATGAAGCTGTGCTGTATTGAAATTTATCAGATAGTTTTTGGCTGTTGTCAGTGTCTTGTCAGTTTTGATACAAAAATCTATCGACATTAAACATTTTTTTAAAATGTGAAAAAACTTATGCTGAATAGTAAAACTGTTTCCTTAGTGATTGAAAAAATGACCAGTAACTGTTCCTACCATCAACTGATGCATTCGTTCACATTCTAGGAAACATAGCGCTGCTCTGTAAGTGTTGCATATAACAAAGAAAGCAGACTGTTCTGCATCACTATTCAACCCAGGCTCTCATGTCGTCTTCACTCTCCCCTCTCTTCCTGTTCGTCCTTCAATCTGTCTACCCCACTCTCCATCCAGCCGACCGGATTTATCCTCGTTTCACCTAGTTGACTCGGTATTACTCATATATTGCAGTGCCAGAAGAACTTGTTGAATTATGCAAATGGATACTGAGAGGCAAAGCTCTTTGGAAGGTGCTAAAACAAACAGTTGTGTGCATTAGGGGAACAAACTCTGTTGTGTAGAGAAAGTGAATTCTTTCCTGGAAAACCTTGCAAAGAATGTTAACAGCTGTTTGAGTTTGCCATCATCAAACACAAAAAAAGAGACTATCACCAACTTGTATTCATATGTTGTTTGGCTTGCCTTTCTTTCTCATTGGTGACACTGAACTACTCGCCTCCAACATGTCCTACTACACACATACTTTCTCTTCTTTCTTCCCTTCCCTGATCTTTTGCTCACCGTACTTGAAAATATGTACACACTCTCCTTCTTACTCTTCACTGCTTTTACATAGAACATGCATATATTCACATATTACTTGTCATAGTTTTTAACTTCTAGCTATCCCTTTAAATGTATTAATGGAAAAATTCAGTGTTTGAGCTCAGGCTAAGATGCAGAGAATGTTTCAATATTAAAAATAACTGGCAAATACAGTATGTTTACTTCGGGAAATTAGTCAAATCTGTTTCTCCTACAAGTGAAAGTTTAGAAACAAGCAAATAAGTGAACAATGAGTTGAGATTATTTTGGTAATTTCTGTTTTGTAAGGAATAAACTGTCAAGCTCAATTGACAGTACTACTGTATAGTGTGGAATTGGGATGCAGCTAGTAAATATTTAATGTTGAATTAAGCTGCATGAGTAGGGGTGAACTGTTTACTGTTTCGAATCATCCCACACAGACATGTACCGTCAAAAGAAAATACACAATACTGAGGGATGCATTCTATGGTTTCTTTAAACTCTTGGATACCTCTTTGGACCATTACAGTGAATAAAAAGTATGCCTGTGGTCTCATGAGGAACCATTATGTTCCTGTTATGGTACATCTGAGAAGAATGTACTTTTCTATATAAAAATGTGCTGCTCTTGTACCTGTTTTGAGTGTGTAAACAGATCCAGGTCAGACATTGTAAGGTAACAATAACAACCATCAATTTCTGAGAGACACTAGATAATTGCATTGTAATTAGGTAAAGGTATTAACAAATAAGCACAAACTTAGCAAAAACTTTGCAACAGAAATGGTTGAAAATTATCACATGAAACAATAAAAGCAATACAATGAATAACTGGAATTATGTAGGCCTTAGTTTGTTGTACTATATATTTGCTTACATTTTCTCATCTAGTAAATTATGTTTTAAAAGTGTAAAATATTATATATCTTGTATTCTCAAGAACAAAATAAAAACAGAATAAATATAAATAAATATTAATGTTGAGTCGGTGTGTACATATGCAAAGACAATGTCGGACTCCGTAGTTTTCTCTGGGCCCCTGCCAAACCTGACCACTGATGACATGTTTAGCCGCATGTCTTCATTCCTCCGCTGGCTGTCGAGGTGGTGTCCAGCAAATGATGTGGGCTTTGTAGATAATTGGGGGACATTCTGGGGATGACCTGGTCTGATTAGGAGAGACGGCATTCATCCCACTTCATCTAGAAATCTGTGTAGTGGACCTAAACCATGACAACCTAGAGTTGAGACCAGGAGAGTTGCAGCCCTACACGCTTCTCTGCACTTTCATTAGAGCAGTTACCCACCCAAAACTCCTTAGTGACGGTGTCTGCCCCCAGACCACTTATATTAATTAAACCAAAGTAAACAGAAGAGGAGTTATACATAAAAATTAATAAAAATAATAAATAAAAATTAACACCACCACTGCAATAGCACAACAAAATAGGATAATTAAATGTGGACTCTTTAACATCAGATCTGTCATTTAAAGCTGTACTAGTGAACGATTTAATATCAGAGTATCATATTGACTTATTTTGTCTTACTGAAACCTGGCTGGTTCATGAAGAATACCTAAATGAATCCACTCTGCCCAGTCATATTAATACTCATTCCTCGAGGCACTGGCCGAGGAGGTGGAGTTGCAGCCATCTTTGACTGAAGCCTATTAATCAACCCTAAACCTAAACTAAATTCTAACTCATTCGAAAGCCTTGTTCTTAGTCTTTCACACCCAACCTGGAAAACACCACAGCCATTTCTATTTGTTATAGTGTACCGTGCTCCTGGTCCTTATTCTGAATTTCTATCTGAATTCTCAGAGTTTTTATCAAGTTTAGTCCTTAAAACAGAAAGTAATTACTGTAGGTGAACCAATATTCATTTGGACATTGATAATGATAGCCTTAGTACTGCAGTTATCTCATTATTAGATTTGATTTGGCTTCTATCAGAGTGTACATAAACACACTCAGTTTTAACCATACCCTCGACATTGTTCTGGTTTATGGCATTGAAATTGAACATCGGACCATTATATAATAACTTTTGAACTCCTATTAATGGACTACACACCATTAGGCAAATACTCCTACACTACATGTTTATCTGATAGTGCTGCAGCTAAATTTAAGGAAGTGATCCCATCTGCATTTAATTCAATGCCATGTCTCAATATAACAGAGGACTCCTATGCAAGTCGCAGCCCCTACCAAATTGATCATCTTGTTGAAAGTGCTGCAGGCTCACTGCAAACGACACTTGACTCTCTTGCCCCTCTAAAAAAACCCAAGAAGGTTAGCTCCATGGTATAACCCCCAAACCTGCAAATTAAAGCAAACATCGCGAAAACTTGAAAGGAAATGGCGTTCCAACAACCTGGAAGAATCTCGTTTAGTCTGGCAAGACAGTCTTAAAACATATAGGAAGGCCCTCGGTAATGCCAGAGCAGCTCCCGGTGGTTCCAAGGACTACAGACCGGTGGCACTGACCTTCCACACAATGAAGACCCTAGAGAGACTGTTGATGGAACAGCTGCGGCCCATGGTCAGACCCCTCCTGGACCCCCTTCAGTTCGCCTACCAGCCCCGGCTGGGAGTTGAGGATGCCATTATCTTCCTGCTGAACCGCATCCACACCCACCTGGACAAACCGGCAAGCAAGATGAGGATCATGTTTTTTGACTTCTCCAGTGCTTTCAACACCATCCGGCCAGCCCTGCTGGGTGAGAAGCTAGCAGCGATGCAGGTGGATGCCCCCCTTGTGTCCTGGATTGTGGACTACCTGACTGGCAGACCACAGCATGTGCGCCTGCAGCACTGCGTGCCGGATAGTGTGGTCAGCAACACTGGGGACCCTGAGGGCTGTCCTCACTCCCTTCCTCTTCACCATCTACACCATAGACTTCAGCTACCACACAGAGTCCTGCCACCTTCAGAAGTTTTCTGATGACTCTGCTGTGGTGGGATGTATCAGCGGTGGTGATAAATCCATCAGTATCCAGAACCATGGCGTCGTATATTTCCCGGAGGGAGTGATACCCATAGTTAGTACTTCTTTACTAGATATGATGAATCTGTCTTTATTAACAGGCTATGTACCACAATCCTTTAAAATAGCTGTAAGTAAACGGCTTCTTAAAAAGCCCACTCTTGATCCAGGGGGTTTAGTCAACTATAGACCTATATCTAACCTTCCCTTTCACTCTAAGATCCTCGAGAAAGCAGTTGCCAATCAGTTGTGTGACTTTCTAATAACAATAGTTTATTTGAGGATTTTCAGTCAGGATTTAGAGTTCATCATAGCACAGAGACAGCACTGGTGAAAATTACAAATTACCTTTTAATTGCATCAGACAATGGACTTGTCTCTGTACTTGTCTTGTTAGATCTTAGTGCTGCGTTTGACACCATTGATCATCACATCCTATTACAGAGACTGGCATTAAAGGAGCCGCACTAAGCTGGTTTAAATACTATCAGATCGATCTCAGTTTGTACATATTAACGGTGAGTCTTCCGTGCACACTAAAGTTAGTCACGGAGTTCCACAAGGTTCTGTGCTTGGACCAATTCTATTAACCTTATATATGCTATGCTATGCTATATATGGAACCCCTGAGTTATCTTTGATCAGGATTTATCCTTTAACTCCCACATGAAACAAACTTCAAAGACTGCCTTCTTTCACCTATGCAACGCTGCAAAAAGCAGGCACATTGTGTCTCAAAATGATGCCGAAAAACTAGTGCATGCATTTGTTACTTCTAGGTTGGACTATTGCAGTTCCTTATTATCAGGCTGCCAGAATAAGTCCCTTGAGACTCTCCAGTTGATCCAGAATGCTGTGGCATGTGTACTGACAAGAACTAGGAAAAGAGATCATATTTCCCTAATATTAGCTTCTCTGCACTGGCTCCCGGTAAAATCCAGAATAGAATTTAAAATCCTTCTCCTCACCTACAAAGCTCTTAATGGTCAGGCAGCATCGTATCTTAAAGATCTCATAATACCATATTACCCGACTAGAACACTGCGCTCCCAGAATTCAGGGTTACTTGTGGTTCCTAGAGTCTCCAAATGTAGAATGGGAGCCAGATCCTTCAGTTATCAAGCTCCTCTCCTGTGGAATCAGGTCCCAGTTTGGGTTCGGGAGGCAGACACCATCTCCACATTTAAGAGTATGCTCAAGACTTTCCTCCTTGATAAAGCTTATAGTTAGGGCTGGATTGGGTAAGCCCCGAACCATCCCTTAGTTATGCTGCTATAGGCCTAGACTGCCGGGAGATTTCCCATGATGCGCCTCTTTCCTCTCTCCCTCTCCATCTGTATGCATTTTTATCCCATTACTGCATGTTACTAACTCGACATCTTCTCTCTCCCGTAGTTCTGTGCTTTCTTCTTTCTCTCCTCTCTAATTCTGTCACTTTCAGCAGGTATTTCTGCCTCCGGAGCTGCAGAGACTGGATCTGTGTTTGTGGGCCACCTGCTGCCCTGTGTTCCTGCTCAACAACTGCTACTACAGTTGTTGTTATTGGCTCTGTTACTAATACTGACATTATTTTTCCTATAGCTGTCATTCGTATTATTACTAATTTATTAATATTAACACTACAATTAGATTTCTATTTTAAAAACTTTTGGTGGTATTTGCATTGTGCCTCCCTATTAAGTCTGGTTCTGTCCAAGGTTTCTGCCTCTTAAAGGAATTTTCTTTCTTGCCACTGTCTCCAAATGCTTGCTCATGGTGCGATTTGTTGGGTCTCTGTAAAGAATATAAAGAGTACGGTCTAGACCTGCTCTATAGGAAAAGTGCAGTGAGATAACATTTGTTATGATTGGTGCTATATAAATAAAATTTAATTGAATTTAGCTACCTATCTATTTTCAGAGTGAATATCTGTGTTTCCATAGTAAGTAACAATTAATGACAACTGACAGCATCACTGATGGGTGTGGTTGGATGTGGTCAGCAGTGTGCCTTGTTGCACCTGTAACCACACCCATATAGTGATGTCACAATGTAGTGGCACACCGTGGGCTACATGTCTACATCACTGCAGCAAGGTGAGAAGTTAAACCACTTACTTTTTAAATATTTTTGTGTTGCTTTACTTGTCATCTAATTTTCCTGGTAAAATTTAGAACTGTTCCATTTAACGCCACTTGAAGCCGTTCCTTGGTAAGCCATGTTTTTATTACTGTAATTCTCATATAGTGGCCTGGCCCTTTACTAATCTCAACCACAGAGGGAACTGGGCCTTGTTCAAAGCATGTTGATATTACAGACAGGCTGTTATTCCTAATTAAGTATATTTAATCCCATTTTAGTAAGATGTCTCCATATTTTTATCTGCTCCCACTTTTCATTTGCTCAGCACTTTCTCCATATTGAGCATATTTGCTTCTACTTTGCTGTTCTTTTGATCAAGGAGCGACCTATGGTACTTGGAGCCTAAAATAAACACAGTCCCTCTAATCCAGTTTTTAACAGCTCGGGAAAAGAACTTAAAGTTGGGAACAAGTGATCACATAGAGTTACATATCATGTTGAAGTGCATTAGACTCCCGGAGTGGCGGCCCACCACTGAGTCTGGTTCTGTCTCTGTCAAGGTTTCTGCCTCTTAAAGGAAGTTTTTCCTTGCCACTGTCGCCAAATGCTTGCTCATGGTGGGATTTGGTTGGGTCTCTGTAAATAATATTATAAAGAGTACGGTCTAGACCTGCTCTATAGGAAAAGTGCAATGAGATAACTTGTGTTATGAATTGGCGCTATATAAATAAAATTGAATTGAATAGACCACCAAGCAGGAGCATATACAATGGTGTGAAAAAGTGTTTGCCCCCTTCCTGGTTTCTTATTTTTTTGTATTTTTTTGCAATGGGACACACACCTTCCAAAAAGTAAAATTTTTGTCCACAGAGTATTTTCCCAAAAGTCTTGATGATCCCCAAGACCTTTGGTAAAATACTCTGTGGACTGACGAGACAAAAGTTGAACTTTTTCACACAGGGCCATGTAGGTTTGGATTTTGTTTTCCCTTAATAATAACAACCTTCATTTAAAAACCACATTTTGTGTTTACTTGTGTTATCTTTGACTAATATTTAAATTTGTTTGATGATCAGAAACATTTAAGTGTGACAAACATGCAAAAAAAAAAAGAAATCAGGAAGGAGGCAAAAACTCACACCACTGTAGATAAACGGAAAAGTATTGGACTGAGTATCAAACCTTGAGGGACACCATACCTTATGGTGTTGAGAGATTAAATGCAAACTATATACTGTAGGTATTATATAAGTATATTTTATAAAAATAGTCGGATGTCTCCCTGTTTTCTAATCTGCTTTCTGTTTAATGCTGTTGATGCAGTTTGCTGTGATTGGAAACAATACAATTACTCTGTTTACCTGTTCTCATGATACATTTATGATAATGTCCAAAGCATTAATTCCATCAGTACAACAACAGAGTCATGTCATACTCACCACACTACTGCTCCAAGTTTCTGTTTTCTGACAAAAATACTGTTTCATGTTGACATTTACTTAATATTCCCGGTCGCCTCTACTTTGCTGTTCTTTTTATCTGTGTTAAGCTACTGTCAATTACACTCAACCTCTCCTCACAAAGGTTTCAAATGAAAAGTCTTCCAGTGGCTCAAGAGGCACACTCCCTACCTAAACACCTGCAGGAAGTGTTGAGTTTAATTGGCAGTAGCTTAACAGCTTAGATGCAAATTAAAAACCAAATAAAAAACATGTTTTGGTAAAAAAAAAAAGAAAGAAAAAAAAGACACTTGGAGGAGCAGACTATGTTGTTGTACTGATGGAATTAGTGCTGTGGAAATGTACATTATGTTGACTTTACCATGTGAGCCATTACAGTACAGGTCATTTTTGTATGTTCAGTGTGGCACTAAACTGCTGGTATAAAGGCTTTCTAAAGTAGCAGATATTTCATTTAAAGTTAAACGAGTCATCTCGTTTTTGAGACATAAACTGTAAACTTAATGTGATGTGAACTCTGATGATAGGTGAGAACACCATCTCTCTGCAGATGATCAGCGAGGCAGGAGGTTTAAGGTTCTTTCACAACCTTCTCTTCTGAGTTTAATATGATTTCGGAGGCATCAAGCTGGTTTCAGGAAGTCTTTTGAATACCAAGCATCTCTTTGGCACCCGAGCCTTATGTGACCTCCGGGCTCCCATTGATCATCAAATGGTCCCTGCGGAGCAGTCAACCACAGGTTGAAACTGGTGAGCTGGAATAATAATCAGCAACAACCTCAGTTAGATGGAGAGACCTGGAGAAATGGGCTATAGGAACTGTGGCTATATGGTTTGGGATCTGTGGTTGAACTGAAAGGAGCTAAATCTCTGTAGCATGGGGGATTTTAGAGATGTGGAAGGCTGTGTAGTGTTCTTTAAAATACCTTGTTATTTCTTATGTAGACAGTCTCTCTGCGATATGTGATATGTGTTTGTCCTACTTTTTCTTAAAACGGTTGTACTACATCTTGGGAAAATATATCCCTTTAATGTCATTTTCAAATAAATTAAAGCTAATAGGGCGATTTGTGAATAGAATTGAAGAATACAATCTCACATAAGTACCGAAAGGAGAAGTCTGCTAAATTCAAATGATCAAATAATTAACTTATTTTGACAGTGTCTCAATTTGGATTCTGCACCCGTGCCTGACTGAAGAATTTGCCTCAACTAAAATACTTTGAATTATAAAAACTAACTAACTTCTCAATACATGAATGAATAAAGACTAACAGTCTCATAGTAAAATACTCTGTCTACATTGATTTGTTAATTTCAAATTGAATGTTAACATGTTTATCTGTTAATTTATATTTTATATTTGTCTCCACTGCATTCCTATTGTCACCTCTTTATATTTGCATAACAATATTTTTATGCACACATCTATATATGCATATAGCAGATATTTACATATATATGGTATATACAGGAAGGTAACAGTTGTCGGGGAAAAAAATCCATAAATGCAAGAATGTTATTCTCTTTCAAGTCAAGGCCATTTCTGTAGCCCATAACAAAATATGTCACAATGGGCTTTACATTACATGCCCATAACTGCAAAAGTTTCTGGCCCGGCCAAGCACTATAAAAAGACAAGAAAAAAAAAAACTTAATGGAAGAAACCTTGGAAGAGGAAATTCAAGGGAAAATGGCAATTAGAAAAACATTAACAGAAAATTGTAACAATTTGTAGAAATGCTAATTCAACAACAGAATTACAATCCGACAATGGGATTTTATTAGTTCCAACGCTAATGTGGTAAATGCAAATTTGTCAAAAAACCATTGAGGTGCAACATTTATTTCTTAGAACCTAAGATTATCATTTCAGTAAGGAATTTCAGTAAGAAATTGTTGGCAACGTAGAGCTGAGTATTCTGTAGGACTGGAAATGTATGCCAAAATTGGGAATTAGGCCACCAAGTAGGGGCATGCTGATATAAAATACTGGACTTTGGGGATACCATACCTATAGAGCTGTAGCCAGAAGTTTAAAAGTTCCGAGGTCAAGAGTTAGTGCTCACAACTCTGAAATTCTGAGAGTCTCCCTAATTATTTAGATATTTCATGTTGAATATATCAGTTAGCTGCTTATTACATGTTCTGCAAGTGTCCTGTGGAAATCAACAACTGCTTATAAACAAAACACAACTAACAACTCTCAAATTGTGTCCATTTTCCCAATAATTAGTACCTGAATACATAGTTCCTTCCAGGAAAGTTCCCAGGAAATTATTAGGAAATTGCTGATCTGTAAAATAAAACGTTAACCTTTAGTTTCCAACACAAAAATCTTAATGCTGTTTCAAAGCAAAATAAAATTTTGGTGGAGAAATACTGCCCATACAGTCTTTGGGGAGGTCAAGTTAAAGGGGAACTTCACATATTTTACACAACTCAGCTCGTCACTATGGCACATGAATGTCACTTTACACTTACTACTTTATACTACTGCCATACTTTTATTATACTTATTGGTTACTTAGTGTTTACATCTCAGTATATATATATATTTATTTGACTATATGTTTAAAACCTTTTAATCCATCACAGTTATATATTTATATGCACACCTGTCTACAATCGTGTTCTTATTATGTATATGCATACTACATTACTGCACAACCTGTTTACATTAGTATATACATTTTACTATTATTCACCAGGCTACATTTACATTTTATATTATATATATTGTATTCCTATATTTTAGCTGCTGCACTATTTTATGTGTTAGATTCTAATTAGACTTTGCTCCACATGTGATTTTTCTTTATACATATATTTTTTTATAAATATCACAGTTGGAGGGAGCCTGAGATCTAAGAATTCCAACAACTGCTTCACTGTAATTTTTGTATACATGACATTAAAAGAACTTGAACATCAAAGTGTGTTTCCAGGTGTTGGGGAGTTCTACAGCATATGTGAAAAAGTTGTATAAAGCCATTAGTGTCTCCAGAGGGATCTGTGTGAAGTGTTGTCGTTTGAGTCAGTCGAGTTGCATTGTGGGTAATGTAGGTGCCAGGTTTTGACAAGGAAGAAGAATATGTGGGATAAAAAAGACAGATATCTGTGGTTCTGCTGCATCGATTTTGATCATTGTTTTTATACTGTCCGTCGCGAGTCCGGTAACATTGTAGGAGTGCGATGCTAAAAGCTGAGCAACAGTGTCAGACACTGTGCTTAGACTGAAGAGAAATGCACCAGTCAACTGCAAAATATAGATTGTTTAGCACTTTGGTTGAAGAGGTGTAAGAGCTGTGAAGTAACTGGTTAAAAAATGTTACATTTGGGTGGCTACTATACATTATCCTACTAAACATTTTTAAAGAGAAAAAAATTCCAAGAAATTGTCTGAAGTTACATATTACAGTGTAATATCTGCAGTTTTAAATGCAGAAGGCACAACCCTTGTGGAATGTGATATATTAATATTTACAAAACTAGGACCAAGTATTGATCAAAATTCTTTACTTTTTAAAAGGTTAGCTGAGAAGTTTAGCTCGTTCCCATTTTTATGGTGCCCTTCTTTGTTGAAAACCTCCTGCAATGGTACAAATTGCGTTTTATGTCCATATTCTCTATATTTAGTCTGTTCCCTGTTGTATCCTGTGACCTTTGCTGTGGCAACAACTCCCCTCAAGATCAATAATATTTCACCGTGTCTCATTTTCATAGTTATTGATAAGCCTGAAATTGGCTTGGGTTTTCAGTTACAGACATACAGCAGCATCAATATCGCAGTATCATCGTCACAATAATTGTTGCCACCATCATTCGACCCTCACGAAGCTGTCAACCCAAATTATTTACAAAGTCTTCCCAGGGCTGTTGTCGCCTCCCACCTTGCCTCTGCAACACTTGACAACCGTGGCACTTCTTCCACGCTACAGCCCTTGAACCTAAGAGGCTAAGGGCTTTGGGTTATGATCACCCTTGGACTACAGAGGTGGCAGCTCTTCAATTCTCTTTGAAAACTAAATCCTGTCTCCCCTCAACATCAAAAAAGGCAAGAGATCAAGAGGAGGAGGAGGTAGTAGGGGTGCTAATTAAAGGCATGGATTATTTATTTGCTTCGCAGTGGCATTTTGCTTGTTTGCCAAACAGCTGCTGTGGGCTGAGCACAGCCTTAGCTTGGCTGACTGCCTTAGACTGGCTGTATTGTAGATACATATGGTCATACACACAAATTCCCCTGCTCAAGCATTCACTGCTACACACCAGTATTTCCCCAAGAATTTTATTCCTGTCAGGGTGGAAAAACCTCTGAAAAAGTTTTATGATGGAACTCACACTGAATGTGAAATTACCTACAGTGTGAAGGCAGGTATTGAACTGAACAGTACAGAATTTGTATTCCATATTCTAAATTTGTAATGTTTTCAAAGTGAATGGGTGTGTATCTCATAATAATGTGTTCTTGTATGTATTTGCTTTTTACTGATTTGTCTCCTTGTCCTTAACACTGGCTGGTATACCCTTAAGTATGCCAGGTGCTCAAGTGAATGATGTAAGTATTACTTATTGTTATCATAACACTGACAAATTATAATTGGAGTGTTCAAATGCAAGTTGCATGTAGGTCACTTGCCTCAGGGATCAGATATGGCACAGTGTGTTCATATCCATGTGGTCCAGATGGAATGAAAAAAAACAACAACAACAACTCAGTGAAGCTTTTTGCTGCTCACACTGATTAAAAAACATCAGATCTGTGTCACATGTGAGGGGACTGAGATCTGGGACACTTTCAGCTGCAGTGTCGCTGTAGCCTAAAAGTCTTAAGAGCCAACACTAATGAAATTCTTGTAGGTGGGTTACCAACTTGTTAGGACAGGGAAAGTTTAGGACAGTTAGGACAGAGCTTAATTAATCCTTTTAGGAGGCAGCACTGTTGTTACAGAAGTTGAAGTTTTTGTAGCACATAAAAATACCGGAGCACATTTCTAAAAATATGAATTCCTATAAGATGTACATTTAATAAAAACACACCACACAATGGAGAGTGAAGCGGTAAAGTTTTCATTTAGTTAGTAAGCACTGTGGCAAGAAAACTCACATGGAATATGTACAGTGTTGATATTTGGTGTCTAGGTTCTGACCGCGTCACAAACTCCCCCACCAAGCTCAGCACAGCAGGGAGTGGGGAAGTGACAATGATAATTTCCCCTTGACTCAAAGCCTGCAGGTGGATGCTGGGGTGAAGGTGGGGTTCTCCATGACACCAGTTTTTAGCTTCTCTCCATTGGCTCCCTGTCACTTAAAGGATTTAATTTAAAAATTGGCATTACATGGTCAAGCACCTCTGTATTTAAAAGGTTGCTGTGCCCTTTGGGTCTTCAGAGTGGGGACTTCTTCTCTGTTTTTTTTTCAAATCACTTTCTATATTGAAAAGTGCTATATAAATAAAGTTTGCTTTCTTGCTATGAACTTAGAACTCGGCAGGTCGCAGGTAATTAGAGAGCCTGCTAGGTTTATAGTTAGTGCAGATTTGGAGTCCACTAGCTTATTTAATATGTCCAGCAAGGGAAACCTTCACAGTGCAGACTATTAGACTGATAGCCCAGTTTATAACATTGAGACTGTCACAGATGTACCAGGCCTCACCAGCCTGTAATCACCCGCTCCTGCTCTCCATTAGCCCCAATCACAGCCAGTACATAAGCACACCACTCACCTCAGTATGTGTCCGACCACGTTCACACGTAGGACTCTTCATGCCACTCGGCAATCTAACTCCAGCGCCTACTTTACCCCAGCGATCTTACACTCCAGAGATCTTCCTTCTCCGGCGATCTTCCTCCTCCAGAGATCCTCCCTCTCCAGTGACCTTCATCCCCGTCCTCAATGATTCACTCTCATCATACCCACTCTCTATTTGGTTGCACTTCAATAAAGAGCATTCTTTGTCAACCTGGTGTCTCCTGCCAGTCTGTACTGTAACACTACCAAAGCCTTACTGATAAATGATTTGCTTCTTGAGCATAGCCTGGATATTATTGGTTTATGTGAAACATGGCTGAAACCAAATATTTTCCTACCATTACAGTTTTTCTCAATTGCTAAAACACTAAACCCTATTGTCTGAACCAAATGCTCAGTTGCCTGAACCCACTGATTGAATCAATCACTCTTTTGGCAAAACCATAAGCACTTTTCACCTGTTTAGACACAACTTGCCAACACATTTTCATTGTGATGCACCCATGCAGCATAATGGTGAGCACAGGTGACAAAAGTCAAACACAATTAAAGCACAGATGTCACCACTTGAACACAACAACTCAAAATTGATCCCACTTGTGGCTAATGATGTGAGGGAACATATAAAGTAAGCCAGTTCAGAGAGCGCTGGTTTGTGAGGCCCTACAACGGATAGAAATCTGAGAGGAAGAGTTCGTGTGAGAGGAGGTCGAGGTGGTCAGCGAAGTCCAAGAACAGTAATATCTGATGAAATCAGAGTGACTGGGACTGACCATGTTCTTGTCCATGGTATGAGCATGAGGGAGGCTGGACAAAGGGTGCAACCAAACACCAGTAGATTCACTGTGTCCACCACAATCTGAAGATTTAGAGAAGAGAACAGGCAATTACCTTTTTTTGACATTATAGTACATTATGTAAATGTTGACAGCAATTACTGTATGACATACTATATACTGTACCACAGTATACTGTAAGTAAATATATGTTTCAGTACATCACTGTACCAATATACTGTAGTATTGTAATGGAGGGTTGGTCTAAATGTTTGTAGGCCTAGTATTCCTTGTATATTTTTTGTAACTCCATGTTCTCTTTTTGTAGAATTGAAAGACTGCCACATGGGGGTGGGAGGACAGGTATGTTCTCCCCACACCAAGAGACCCTAATTGTTGATATGGTCCGTGAGAACAATGCCATTAAACTGAGTGAAATTCAGCAGATCATTGAGGACCATGTAAATTTTGAGGGGATCAACAGTGTCGGCCTCTCTACTGTCCTCTCTATCGTGTCCTCAAGCGCAACAGACTGCGCATGAAACAGCGATACAGAGTGCCCTTTGATCGCAACTCAGAGTCAACGAGCAAAGATTCCAGTATGTACAGGTTGGCATATATCCAGACACATTCAATGTTGATTACTCTAAGTAGTGATTTACTGTAGTGGCCTAAATCATTTTTTCCGTATCACTTACAAAACTATATCTAATTCTACAGAGGGTTTTTCAGCTGGATGCAATGGAAAGACCCCATGAATACATCTACATGGATGAAGCTGGGTTTAATCTCACCAAAAGGAGAAGGAGAGGCTGTAATGTGATTGGCCATCGGGCTATTGTTGGTGTTCCTGGGCAGCATGGTGGCAATGTCACATTATGTGCTGCCATGAGCAATCATGGGGTTGTCCACCATCATGCCAACCTGGGGCCCTACAACACTCACCTCGTTCTCATTTTCCTCAATCACATGCAAGATGCTCTGTCAGGGAAGCAGGATGAGCTTCCCATCTATGTTGTTGTTTGGGACAATGTGAGTTTTCACAGAGCCCTCCAGGTTAGAGAGTGGTTAAATATGAACCAAGGTTTTGTCAATCTTTGCCTTCCACCGTACTCCCCTTTCCTAAACCCCATTGAGGAATTCTTCTCCTCATGGCGGTGGAAGGTATATAACGGCAACCTTACACCAGGGTAAATCTCCTGCAAGCCATGGGACTTGCCCGTGGTGACATAGGTGTGGAGGCATGCCAAGCCTGGATACGGCATGCCAAGGGTTTTTTCCCCCGTTGCCTGGCCAGACAAAATGTGGCCTGTGATGTGGATGAAGTCTTGTGGCCTGACCCAGTACGGAGACATGATGCTGTGGCTGAGTAATGCACTTATTTGTATATTTGTGTACTTTATTTTTACATGGGCTTACTGTACACCAGTGGCAAACGCATAAGATTTCTGTTTTGTCTTTTTGTACAAGCGCTAAATGCACAGGGTTTTTTTGTTTTGCAACATGCATTTTGCCTATAGTGAACAATAAACATTTATTTCTCCAGCTTCATGTCCTGAGCATTGTGTTTTCTATTTTTCTACGTAGTGTTTAGTGACTGTTCAGTAGTGTTTTTAATTTTGATTGACTCGGGGCGATTTGACAACATAGTTCAGTTTTGAGCACAGATTGAACTGTTTTGAGGTGAAAGTTTGGTTTTGCAAGAAGAGTCTGAAGTTTTGTGAATGTAGCTTGAAAATTGTGTTTTGTGTTCACAGTTTAGAGAAAAGGAGAGCAGCTTTCAAGAAATGTGTCTTAGCAATCGAGAAACTGTAAATGAAGCTTCCCCACCTGACTATACCAATGCCCATGTTGCTTGGGCTACTGAACAAGGTGGAGGTGTTGCCTTAATCTATAAATCTATTTTCAATTTAACCTCCAATCTTGATATAAAATTAACTCCATTGAGGCTCTTGTATCAAAACCATCTCTGCCCCTAACTGTGAATTGCTTTGTCCAGGTAAACAGACTCAAATCATTCCACCTTGTGGTTCTTTATGGACCACCTGGGCTTTATTCCCAATTTTTAGAAGTTTGGAGAATTAATCTCAGACCTTGTTAGTGATTCTGATGAGACTTTAATTAGTAGTGATTTCAATATTAACCTGAACAAGGCCTTTGATCCTCAAAGTAAAGCCTTTCTGGCACTTCTTGATACTTCTGATTTCATTCAGTTTGTACATGAACCTGCTCACTCCAGTGGTAACATCCTTGACTTGATTCTATCACGCAGGATAGAGGTTTCTTCCCCGACCGTGTCTCCTATCACATCTGTGATGTCTGACCACTTTCTAATTAAATTTGATGCGACACTAGCCTGTCCTTGTAATGTTGGTGCTGATGTATTCACCACTCGTCACATCGGTCTGTCACCCTTAGCTGACCTTTTGAAAATTGTGCTAGTGACCTAAACTCAGCCCTCTTTAACCTCCTGGATTCAGTTGCACCTCTTTCTTCCAAGAAGACAGTCAAAGAGGTCTACACCCTGTTTTACCGAAGAAACAAATACTCTTAAGCAGGCCTGCAGGAGAATGGAACGTAAATGGCGCAAATAAAAACTAGAAGTTTTCTACCTCTCATGGCACGAGAGCGTATTAAATCACAAGCGTACTCTGGCTGCTGCCAAAGCGGTCTATTTCTCTCGCTTAATCAGTAACAATAAACACAATTCTAGATTTCTTGTCATAGTTAGCCACTATGCCCCCTGACCCGTTTGTCCTCTTCTGTATCTGCCTTCCCCCTGTGTTTCCTGGCGGTCCCCTGTCCGTCTTGTGTGTGTGTGTGTGTGTGTGTGTGTGTGTATGTGTCTGGGTTCTGGGCTGGTTTCCAGATCTCCCGGCTGCTATTGATTACCGGCACACCTGATCATCATCTTCATCAACCACCACAGTTATCTACCGGGCTCATCCACACTTCCAGCGCCAGATCGTCTTCGTACCCAGTACGCGCTATACGTAACGGCTCAAGTAAGAAACCTTTTGAAGTTTGTCTGTACTTACCTTATGGTAATCTTGTCTGTCTCCGTTGTAGACCTCTGTGCTGCCGGTGATCACTTCCTTGTCCCACGGCCATCTGACTCTAGTCTCAGTCTCAGCGTGTCTTCACCCGATCAGCCCAGCTCTCAACCACGCCAGCCAGTCCAGAACCCGCCAGCCAGACCAGCTTCCCTGGTCTCCGCTCAACGCACCACCCTCCAGCCTCCGGTCGAACTCTCCGTACAACAACGCACTTCGCCAGACAAGCCGCTGTCTCCAGATCCATCTGCACAATAAAACTGTTCAGACCTAGATCAGCTCTGTCCGTGTGTCCTGCTTTTGGGTGCCAAGTTTGTTCCACATAACATTTCTCTTTGACACTGTAGCCACACTTACTCAAAAACATCCGTCTGTTAGCTGCTCGCCCTTTACGGCTCATGATTTTTGAGATTTTTTTCTGCAGAAAAATAGATGAGATTAGATACAGAATTAGTTCCTCCTCTCCAGCTACCTCTGTAAAATTGGCAGTGTAACATTCATATATTGATTCCCAGTTAATCTCAGTTCATTTTGAGACTATCTCTCTCGAAACATTGTCTAAACTGGTGTTAACTTCTAAACCAACCACCTGCCACCTCGACCCCCTACCAGCTAACCTTTTTAAAGATCTCTTGCCTTTTTTGGTACCTACAATTAATTAACCTATTAACCTACAATTAATATTGTTAATTTGTCACTTACAGCTGGCATTGTTCCCACTAGCTTTAAGACTGCTGTGGTTAAACCTCTACTTAAGAAACCAGATCTTTATCCAGGGTCCCTAAATAATTATCAACCAGTCTCTAACTTTCCATTCTTTTCAAAAATATTAGAAAAAGTTGTGTCCCAACAACTTGGCCCACATATTTAACAGCAATCTTTTAAAACTTTTTCAATCACTGAAGCTGCACTTTTGGTAAATGATCTGCTTACTATGGATTTGGATTCCACCTAGTTCATTGTATAGTCCTAGACCGACTGGAAAATCAGTTTGCCATCTCTGGCCTGTCTCTTGTCTCATCTTAGTCTTATAGTGTGTATCCCATTATAATACTTCAGTACCTCAGGGCTCCGCTTTTGGGCCTCTGCTTTTCTCTCTTTATATTGCACCTCTTGGCCAAATTATATGCAGTCACAGAATTAATTTCTACTGATTGTTGGGACTCCACAGATGAATTCATTCATTTGGGTGATTGTTACCTGAACTTTTGTTAGGAGACTGCATTCTCTTTTGTCCCACAATCCTGCGAGCCGTTGAACGCAGCATTGGCTAGTCTGACCTGTGACCCAGATGTCACTAGGTCAATAAAAAAGTCAGCGATAATTTGTCTCTTTTGTCCTGGAATCCGTCACTGCGGCGGATAGCTGTGGCTGTCTCCCTCTCAGTGTTGCCTGCTCACCAGCAGACACCCACCTGAACTCTCTCCTCCTGGCTTCGCTGTGTAATCTGCTTGGAGCAGAAACACGCAGCAGAATCAAAGTCTACTGATCTACCGCAGCACTGTAAAGGCCTCTTAGATTGCTGCAACAAAGTTTAGCGCATCTGATCTCTACAAGTGGACACAGCAAAAGACGCTTCCACAGTGGAACCACAATCCTTCCAGCTTGGCTCGTCTACAACAGACTGACCACCAGCTAACAGCAGCACCAAAGCCATCTCTCTTTCCCTCCCATGGACAGGTAACGTAACAACTGGCATAGAGTAACAGTGTAATTGGCTGAGCACAGGACTGTTTAACTTTTGTACATGTGACATTACTGATGTGTTTTTCTGTCTTTGCATGCTAACTAACTCCTTTTAACTTGGCACCATTATCCTAAACAGACCACACACATACACCTCTAGTTTGGCCCTTAAAGACAACCTCACCTGGCGGAGAGTAACTTTAAAGCTCCCGCTTCACATGTTCCTTTGTTTCTGACCACATGGGTTCATGCTCGTGCACGCTAAATATATGGAGGCAGAACAAAGAAACATACACACATTCCTTTTGGCATGTACCCAGACCTGCACACACAGATACACACACCTTTTGTTCTGTAGTTTAGTATTTAGATTTAGTCTTATTGTGTGTTTTTGCTTTGTTTATCTTTTAAATAAATAATAAGAATTATGCTGGTTTCTTTAATGTTGCACAATGAGTCATTTCCCAAACTCTTCTATGTTGAACTCAAAATCCTTCAACCTACTAGCTCTTGGTGGTAATTCTGGTTGTAGTTATTAATTGAATTAATAACTTTAATTAATATTTAATACTTAATTAATATTTTAGTGTATTTTACGAGACTCAATCAATTAATTGGCTATCATTTCTCTTCTTTAAGAAGAGTGGTGCCACTGAGGACTTTATTCATTAAAGTTATTTATGATTATCTTTGATAATTCTGATAGCCATAATTAGTTGATCGCACCTACACAAGTGGGTGCCCCCCTTTAACCATTGTAAATCCCAACATGATGATAGTCAGCTGTATGTGCCTGTAAAGGCAGATGATCATTCACAAATCATTGAATTAGAGGGTTGCTTGTCTTCTGTAAAAAAAAAAAATGGATGTCACGAAATTTCCTACCCCTAAATTCTGATAAAACTGAGATGCTGGTCATTGGCCCTGCTCGATATAGACACCAGTTACCAAGGTACCATGTTAGCATGTGCATGTAGCACAGTATGTAAGCTAATGTAAACACTTACTGTAATTGCCAAGATGTGGGGGTGGAAATTATGATTTGAAACAAGAGACAATGTGAAACATTAGTCAAGCAATTATTTCTGGTAAAAAGACAACAAATGAACCCACTAATGTAATCAGTAGTATAGTAAGTACTGTAGCCACCAGTCGCTTGTATTAACCTGACTACACATTAGTTTAATCACACCAGTGTCACTATAAGGCAGCAACCTGTCTGGAATAGACTTTATCCTTTATATTTTAAAATGGTCATCAAAGCTACAGATTTCCTGTTTGACACCCTTTCACAATACTGTACAGAATATTGTATAACATGTATTGCGATCTGTCAACACTGTAATAATGTTTGTCTGTGAAACAGAAATGTCTTGTGTTGCTTTGTCATTATTTACTACCTGTAGTAAAGGATTACTAGGAAAACGCTTTCTCATCTTCATAGTCAAATGAACCAGGTTTTTTGACCCTCCTAAATGCAAGTTTTCACCTATTTAAACAGTGAAATTACATAAAAGAATATGTTTCTCTAATACCACATGACCCTTACTACTAAATTTAAAAATGACCAAAACTCATTGCCAATTAAATGTTAATATAAATTGTGTACATATAATGCACAAAGTAGCAAAGCCATAACTTTTATGTAAACTGCCCAGATCATGTCTTCCATCAAGGTAGAGGGTTACTGGTATACTGAAGTGTCATCTGGTATTCTCTCACGTCACAGTGTTCATCCTGACGCGTTGTCCTGTGGATAAGACTTTCCTGATGCTGCTGGCCGCTGTGTTAGCTTCAGGTCATCGCTTCACTGAGGCATGACACCTGCCAAGCAATAACTTCCTCCTCTGATGAGTCCAGGAACACCTGAGCTTCATCGGGATCTGTAAAACATGGCAGATTCAGTTACTTGTAAGACAAATTCATAGCAATATTACAGTATAAATACAACTACTAAAGGCTGCAACAGCTCATTGTAGGTCAAATATGTCCTGATATATCAGGCTACAAACCTGCACTTCTGTTGTGAGGCTGAAGAGTCGGTGTGTCTCTGTGGTGGGTTGGTCTGGCAGACAACATCCCTTGTTGCAGCTAAATGTTGGGATGTGTTGGCCTGTATGCAGGAATAAGTTAGAGGTTACACCAACTTCAAATGTGTAGTGATGGCAACTACACACAGTGTAATAATAAAAAATATTTTATACAATTGAATTAGTAGAATTAATTGATTACATAGAACATTTGACTATAAGTGTAACTTGTGTTTTGACATAGCCTAGCTACCAAAGTTTTTCTAGTAAATGATTTCTTATTTCACCATTTTAATTCTACTTAGTCCTCCACCTTATTGGAGTGTTTACTCACAAACTAACTGAAAACTTAATCTGCTCACCTTGCTTTTCCCTTCAGTTCTCTTTTCCCCACACACACACCAGCTTGCCCCGCCTCTTTCTGTTTCTCCTTCTCCCTGTATGTGTTGACTTTCTTCATCAGCAGTATGTTTTATAAAGTCTCCCAAAAAACACAACTTTTTCACCGGCGAGTCCGTTTCCACAGCAGCAGCTGAGCCGTGTGGAGGAGGCTTGTTGTTAATGACGTCGCCTATCGAAACGATTGAAACCACCGTGGTGCAGAATGACATCGGCAGCAGCAGGCGCACTTACAAGCTTTTACTAAACCACGGCATGAGCAGGAGACTCTCTGTGTGTCTCTGCAGAGCATGTGCGGCTGTCAGCAGACAGCACAGGAGGGGTAGAGCGAGCGGAGACTGTCCACTAGTTAATCGATCTCAGATGGCGCCGTTAATACACCTGGGCGGCCCGACCAAGTAAAGTCTGTGGGGAAACACTGCTTGATCTTTTGTAACCAAACCACTTCCACTACTGAAGTCGCTCCCCTTCACTAGTGTGAAGTGCTCAACAAGACAATTTATCACAAAATGGAAATGAGAAAGGGCAAAAAGTATGCTTACTTCCACTAAAAATTGCAGCTGTAACGTATGAAACAACTTATATGCCTTAAATGTTTATTCTTTAAAGCCTCTGAAATGTATTTGTATGTCAGTAATTGCTCAAATTGAAGTGCTTAAAGGAATTGAAATTGTACCCAAAGTTGAAGCATTGAAAGAAGTTGAAGTGGCAGTTGAAACTGAAGTGGTAATTATAGACATTAGTAAGTGCTGAAAGGAGATGAAGTTTCTGTTGAAGTACAAGCACTGAATGGAGTGGAGGTGGATGCCATGAAAAGAGATGGTCAGTTGTAGTGGCAAAAGTTTGGTTTAGACTTTCCAGAAACGTTGGGATTATTTCTTTGGGAGGAAGTAGATCCAAGCACACAGTAACAGGGCATTGTTTCCGAAAACAGACATTGCTTTTGAGTTTTTCAAATATCTTTTTTTGCACTTTGAGCACCACAAACAAGCATTCCATTCCTCTCCATGGAATTGTGGGAAGAGGCAAAAATGGCAAGGATGGATATCTCAAACCTGGGCAAATAAAACCAAAACTTTCGGCATGGCTATATACCTCTTGGTGTAAGAAATGTTATTGTTCTTATTTTTTGTGAATTGGGTGAACTGACCCTTTAATGTAGCGAGAATGGTTTTCTAACCCCCTGGTTGTCTACTGTGACCATAAGCATTAAAAGTGAATAACATGCCTGAATATACATACCACACAGATGCACAGGCGTGACTGTGGTTGTTTTTGAATAAACAGAAGGTTGACATTTCATAAGAAATGATACAATATTGTTGAACTGTACAGATTAGAGGTAGGGGAAACTTTGACACACACACGCACATACTGATAGACACACACACACAATGGCGGGCCTGGCGATCGTTTGGCAGGGCCAGCATGAAACAGAGTTAGGAACTGCAGGATATCACACACAGAGGGATGGATGGATGGATCAGGTTAGCTCCGTTGGGGAAGGTGAGGATGTATCTGGGGTTGTGGGCGGAAAATGAATAAGCAGCCACTATCTGACTGTCCCAAAGCCATGCTCTGATCACTAATGATTTGACACTTCTACTTCTCTTCTCCCCTTCTCATCTTTGTTCATTATCATGTATGCTTTGCCGTGGCAATTAGTCTGTGATTTGTCCAGATATATTGTAAGGCAGGCACCGGCTTACAGTGATCCATCTCTCTTGTAGAGTCCTGCTGCACTGAAGGCGGCAGGATCTCAGCGACATGAAGGGCTCTCAGCAGCTCTGATTAATGCTCAGTGATTGAAGCTGTGCCTTTGAAAGGGATGCTTTTAATCGTCAACTCTTCAGACCCCTGTCTCCTGTGATATCAGCTTCAGATAAAATACTGGATGAATTCTCTCTTTTCGGTTATCTGGAATACCCGCCAGAAGAGGAATGCGTCATACCACTCAGGAGCCAGCATCCCTTCCTCTTCCTCGCGGTGTCTTCATTTCGCAACCTTATGGAGCACACCGTATGACTGTTAAAGGTACCAAATCACTGCTCTGCTGTCATCAAACAGCAACAAGATGTAACATTTGCTGAACTGTGGCCACAAAACAAAAGCAGATAAAGGGTGATCGCACGTTGAATTCCCCCTTAATTTCCCCAGATTCTCTTGAGTCCTCTGAATTAAATGACAAAATACTGTGTTTGTAATTGCCCCACCAGAATGACAAATAGAAGCGCTTGCTGATCTAATGCCCCTGTGTACAGGACATCATTTGTGTGTCATAAACCATTATAAATCCCTGTTGCAAGAATAAATAAATTCTGTTTGGGTTAAATAGAACTACTTGCCTTCATCATCGTGCTTAGAAGAAACCAACTTTGACTGTTGGTAATTACCTCTCTATACAGTAGTTTTCATTGTTACTGGATTCAAATTGCACGATACATGCATGTAATCCAGTATATTCGATCTCAATGATTACACAACTCTTTGCACTGTGTTAGAGTGGTGTGAAGTTACTGCGAATGTAAACGGAACAGCCTACTGCTGCTGCTTCACATTAAAAGCATTTGTCTGTTGAAACACAGGGTGGATTTTATTGTGAAGAAACCGCAGGAAAGACAATCTATTTGTCACCACGGTTAGCAATGACAGCAATCGTTCATCAAAAATGAACTGCATTTTTTTGAGGCAGGTCATTTTAAATTTTTGCAGGGAAGAGTCAGCAGCAGTCACAGTGATCTGTGACAGGCTGCACACCTCCAACTCCTCAGCAAAAACTGTGTCCCGCTGTTGTGTGGAAAACTACGTGTGCCATGTGCAGCATGGAATTATCTTTGACTGACTTCTTTTTTATTTTGGCTGCACACAGTGTTGTGTTTCTGACACAGTAGCTGCTAAACACATGTTTGTACTGTACCCGCAGGTGACGCACACTCATTAACGTGCATGTGATAAACATCTCTTGCCGTAAGTGTGGATTGTTAAATCTGTTAAAGTGGAAGCACATGTGTCAGACGTCAAGACTGCGTGCCTTGCCCTTAAAGTATTGAATTGAGAGGGGTGCATTTTACTGTCCACCAATTCAACTTTTCATTTGTAAAAGGAAAGTCAATGATGTAGCCTAGTCTGAGATTTACACTAAAAGAGAGTCTTGATTTGAGTAGGGGTTGTAAGGGATTTTAGCACATAAGTGTCTAAACAATCGCAAAAGCAAACACTTTTTCACATGTGTCAGAGGGAGCTACAGTGTACTGATGTGTGCACCAAAGAAAAAGACTGAGTGTGTCCAGTGTGACCCCTGAGCTGAAAATCAAACAAGGAGGAGTGGCAGAGTGTGTTATAATTGTACTTCAGCTGATTCATGCAACAAGATACAGAATGGAGAAGCTGTTTGCTGTGTCGGGTAAGCAGGAAATCAATTATTAATGCTATGCTTTGCAGAGCCCTCTCTTCAGTGGGGTAAATGGTAAGTGGACTGTACTTATATAGCGCCTTTCTAGTCTGTTCCAAATACTCAAAGCGCTTCAACTGCATATCATATTCACACACTGATGGCATACTAAGTGCTCATCAGTCCAAGGTAACTAATCACTCATACGCACCGAAGGCACAGCCCTCGGGAGCAATTTGGTGTTCAGTGTCGTGCCCAAGGACACTTTGACGTGTGGGCCGGGATCGAACTCCCGATTGGTGGACGACCCGCTCTACCATTAAGCCACAGTCGCCCATTTCTCATCATTGCCTAGACTGGCCAATTTTGGTACATTAAATTAGAATATATTGCTTCTATAACTACTATAGTTTCATCAGATATAAAAAGTAATCATCAAAACAAACCATAAATAATCTGTATTTTACACCAGCTGCACTGTGCCTGCAGAAAAATGAAAATGTTCTACAAAAAGTATAATTATTTTGGTTTTCTATCCCATCCTCCCTCTAACTTCCACCCAAGAAAAGGTCTCAATATTTGATCCCTGAGATATTTTATCAATTCAGTTCAATGGTGCTTTGTTTGTTTATCTCCTTTATGCAATCTCCAAATGTCATCACCATGTGTTTATACAGTTTATACTGTATCTGGGGAAATAGATGGGAAATGATGGAGAGGGAATAGAAGAAAGTTTGGGTTAATAGCGTAGTGCATTATTTATTTTTCACATTCAGCACCACATTAATAGAACACACCAGCAGTGTTGGCCCATCATGTCGTCTTCCTGCAATATGACGATGGACAAAACAGCTGTTAAACACTGACGGGAGATTTAGTGTTTTTGCACTTTATATTAAATCTCTTTATTGTTCAGACATGTTTTATTGCATCCTCTTTTTTCTGTACAATAGAAGCAGTGGAAGGTTTCATTCAGAGACAAAATGTTGCTTCAAAGGCTTTTAGACCCTGACAAGAATAAACCCGACATACATTTCATATTCACTGAAAATGTAATAATTTGCCACTTGCATAAAATAATTCAAAACTTCTTGGGCATTATGCATTACAGTATCCAGGGCAACCTGAAGTGCTGAGCAACTGTGCAGAACCTGAGCTATAGATCCAAACCCTGGCAATTCAGACGACATGAGCAATAATCCCAACACAGAAACCTGACTCATGTCTGGATGTCCGTCACACACAGCACAGGATCAGTCTTATCAGGAAGTGGAGCCGCAAACATACTGACTCTTAATCTGAGAAACTGGGTCAATGGATACAGCCGGTGTCACGGTTTGGAGCCTTTTTGACATTTTGATCTGAAAATATTTATGCAAATTGTTTTCTTTACTGACTTTTCACTGACTCCCATTGATCCCTTTGGGTTTGCATCATTCAGTCAACCAAGTTTAAAGAGTAACTTAGAGAGCAGCTGAACTCAAACTCGTTTGAGTTTGAACACACCCCCTTCACATTTCAAAAAATGCATTAAAATCCTGCCACAGCTCTGTCAGATTGTTGCTCCGGCGTCCCTCTATCTTTCCACATGGCTGTCTACACCGAACTCAGCCATGTTAATGCCTAGACAATAGATTTGGCCTTCATTCAGAATTCATAGAACCATAGTTCCATACAAACTCATTTTAAAGGCCAACTTTAACTTGACTTCTATTGTTCTAATGTGGGTAGTGTATGTATATGAATGACGTTAAATATCCCAGCACGCTCTATTGAAATATCCCTCTGCCTCTAACTGCAAAGATCTGCCAGATGACGCAAAGCGTGACGCAATGCTCCATGTTCTTTTCTGAAAATTGAAACCTGTGTTGTTTGTTCTTGTGATCTTTACACATTGGTATGATGCAACTGGACAGGTGAAAAAAAATGTGCATGAACAAAAGCCTCGTTTAACAGAAATCCAATGCAGGCCAGTGCTAACTCGTCTCTGCTATCCCAAGGAAAATTATTTGCTGCCTGCTATTCCTAAAACAGCCCCAGCAAAAGCCCTTGTCAAAAGTACCCAATAAAAGGAGTGCCCTGTGTAGGAAGTGTGTGCAAGAGATTCTGGTTGGTGTAGGATTTTCTCACTTGGAGCCATACAGAATACCTTTTTCTCAGTTAGATTTTAAAACATTTAAAAAATATAACCAAACCGTTCTACTGCAGGGCCTAGTTTAAAAAAATGTTTTACACTGGCCACATAATAACTTGCATTACACTTGCGTGACCCGAAGGAAGTGTTTTTGTTACCAGCCAACACTAAAAAAGTAAAAGGTGGTTCTGAACCACCGCTAAAAAGGTGGTTTCAGCAAATGCAGCAGAGACAGTGGAGGGCGATAGAACAAGATCTGTTCTAGTGGTAGGGAAAGTGTAAATTTGCCCAAACACCATAAACTACTAGCTTTGCTATTAAATTAGTAGTGTAGTAGTAGTTCTACTACTACTCTCTTAATCTCTTCATGTCTTTACAAATCACAACTCCAAACTCTCCACACTGCCAACAGCCAGCGTCTGTATCAATGGAAAGTAGAAGTCCTGCCATTACCTCAGGTCAAGCCTCTGTTCACTAGCCTCTGTAACTCATTGCAGTCTCTCATTTAGCATTTCTTTTTATCTGTCTTTCTGACAAAGTGAAGCCTGTTCTTCGGGTGTGCAATCCATAGTCTAGATAAATGAGTATCTACTACAGAACTTGATATTATGTTAAGTTGAAAACTTCATGTTCTTAACAAAATGGAACAACGATTAATTTGTTAGCATACAAAAAACCTGCAGCTCCCGTGAAAATGTAGCAGCACGGCAGTGTGTTTTCATCATTCTAACCTGGTTTGGTTTGGGAGACAGAATTACTTGACTTTCTCTGGAAAAAAGGCAAATAACTTTTGTAATAAACACTATAGACTGGGACCAGTATCAGTTGATAAATAATAAAGTGACTGTGCATATAATTTACTAACTCAAAAAGTGTTTTAGCGTTAGGCTACTCTTTCAAGGTTTCTCTTTTAACCAATCAAAACTTGACGCACTCTTTATCACCTTTCCTTAACCTTCACCCCAGTTGCTGATTCGCATCACCTCTGACCCCACCACTTACATAAAGGCTCTGTCTGGATACCTATGGGTGGTTACTGTTACTGTTATGGGCCAATCATAATCGCTAGTAACTGGGAATTAGTCTCAAATGGAAACTACATCAAAGCTTAATGAACGTTTGATCAATAAAGCTTTGAATCCAGAAACCTAGTCTCTCTTGATTTTATCCACTCTTTATAGGTAATAAGTTCATATTTGGCAGTTCGCTCAAAGCAAAAGGAATTTATTTCACCTCAAAACAACCCTGTCAAATCTTAAATCTGGGGAACAGGATTGTTCAGTGTTGTCAGCTGTCTGTATCTGTAACAATGATTAGATATTATTGTTAAAGGAGCTGACAACATCTTTTTTATGAAAGTGAAGCAGCTGTCATGTCACCTCCATGCCGACTCGTCAACGTGACACCCATGACTTAATTATTTGAACTTCCCTTCTCCTCCCTATTTCCCATCTCTTTCTCTCTGCATCACCCACTTGTGTCTCTTCTAGCTTCACCTCGTCTATAGATCAACCTTGCCAGAGCCCTCAAGTCTCCAACACATATCACTTTTGACTGGTGAATCAATAACTGAATTGCTTTTATAAAACCACACCACTAGACGTGCTGAGGTCTCTGCGGCTGCCTCAAGCCAGCCACTTAACATTTTTAATCTTGCAGGAGTTCAGTATGGATCAGCCAGTTGGGGAAGAAGTGGAGGGAAATCAGACACCCGGATGTTTTTTAATTAGAGGCAGAAGCCAAACAAGCAATGTCAGCTGGGCGTCTTATCAACATTAGTCAGCAATAGTGAATGTGTGTGGAAAGTGAGGTGGAATGTGTAATTGTACAGGTCTTAAATAGACAAAAAAATACATAAGCATTTTAGGCATTTGGCTGAAGCTGTTATCCACAGCAGTTTACAGGAAGCTGATAGACAGACAGACACTTAGGATGAGTGAGCAGACAGACAAGCTGACAGAGACCATAGTGAGTGATCTAGACTGCATGCAGAGGAATTTGACAGCCCGGTAAGGTTTGCATGATTAGCAGGTCAAAAGACATCTAGATTGAAACCAGGTTAAATTTAGTCAAAAAGTTAACATATTTCAGGTTTCTAGGTGTTGTTTTACCAGCATTTCAACAACTATATTTAAATGTGGCATATCATTACTACATGATGAAATATAGTCATTTCTTGAAAAACAATGCTTATATGTACAGTTACAGTAAGTAGTACGAAGTACTTTTTCAAACTACGATGTTTCACTAAGTACTTATTGTAACCTAAACCATGATGAAGTTTTATCAATTTCTGACTTGAAGTCTTTTGACTTGAAATGATGAGTTAAATGAATGTACTGCTGAGTATTCACTCAACTCATTTACTTTAATTACATTTCGGACGAGGCATGATCAGCATATCAGCAGACTTCCCAGCATGCATTATTTGAGGTTTAAAACTCTCCAGCACCGTAAGGAATCTCAGAGTTATCTTTGATCAGGATTTATCCTTTAACTCCCACATGAAACAAACTTCAAGGACCGCCATCTTTCACCTACGCAATGTTGCAATAATCAGGCACATTGTGTCTCAAAATAATGCTGAAAAACTAGTCCATGCATTTGTTACTTCTAGGTTGGACTATTGAAATTTCTTATTTATTAGGCTGCCCGAATAAGTCCCTTAAGACTCTCCAGCTGATCCAGAATGCTGCGGCATGTGTACTGACAAGAACTAGGAAAAGAGATCATATTTCTCCAATATTAGCTTCTCTGCACTGGCTCCCGGTAAAATCCAGAATAGAATTTAAAATCCTTCTCCTCACCTACAAAACTCTTAATGGTCAGCCACCATTGTATCTTAAAGATCTCATAATACCATATTACCCGACTAGAACACTGCGCTCCCAGAATTCAGGGTTACTTGTGGTTCCTAGAGTCTCCAAAAGTAGAATGGGAGCCAGAGCCTTCAGTTATCAAGCTCCTCTCCTGTGGAATCAGGTCCCAATTTGGGTTCGGGAGGCAGACACCATCTCCACATTTAAGAGTAGGCTTAATACTTTCCTCTTTCATAAAGCTTATAGTTAGGGCTGGATTGGGTGAGTCCTGAACCATCCCTTAGTTATGCTTCTATAGGCCTAGACTGCCAGGAGACTTCCAATGATGCACCTCTTTGCTCTTTCCGCCTCACCGTCTCCCACCGTATGCATTTTTATCCCATTACTGCATGTTACTAACTCGACATTTTCTCTCACCCATAGTTCTGTGCTTTCTCATCTCTCTCCTCTCTCCTTCTGTCACTTTCAGCAGGTATTACTGCCTTCAGAGCTGCAGAGACTGGATCTGTGGTTGTGGGCCACCTGCTGCCCCTGTGTTCTTGCTCGACAACTGCTACTACAGTTGTTGTTATTGGCTCTGTTACTAATGGTGTCATTATTGTTCCTATAGCTGTCATTCCTATTATTATTAATTTACACTAATTTACATTAACACTACAATTACATTTCTACTATTTTAAAAATTCTAGGTGGTATTTGCATTGTGCCTCCCTCTCACCCCTGAGACTGCATGTCGAGACAAAAGAACAGACTCAAGTACTACAGCCCTGTTAAACATCTGCGGGAAGTGTAATATCATAGTCTTACCTTTAATGTGAAACATCTACAGGAAGTGTTATGTTCAACTGACAGTAGCTTAACAGTGATTAAAAAATCAGCAAAGTAGATGCAAACCATCAGCCGGCACTCTCAGACTCTTCACACTCACTACAAAAATGCTTTTAGAAGGGCAGCGGTAATTTTATATACGACTATATTATGTAATGTTTTTCTGAAATGAATCTACAAAAGTTATTCACTTGGATGGCTGAAGATTCATCTGGATGGGCTGACTATTTCCTTGTTTGATAGTGAAAATATTACAGCACTATAGAGTATACGCTCAGAGGATGGATGTCATGGATGGGGCACTAATGCAGTGAAGCTTTGTGCATGTTCTACAATGATAAAAGCTCATATTATTGGAGTGTCGACACCAAGCACACACTTTCCCTCTACTACAGCTGTAATTTAAAAGCCTAATTAATTAACAACATGGCGGGATTAAAAATTGTTTTTTGTCAAGTAACCTGAAAATTCAATTAAAAAAGATAAAACTACACTACAGCAACTGCTGCACCCAGTTACCCTAGAAATGTAATTATGACAAAACCAGCATGATGAGTACACTCTTCAGGCTGTTCCTTCCTAAGACCAGGTAGGACCCCTTTTGTCTGCAGAACAGCCTGAGCTCTCTCCTTTTGGATGTTCTGGATGTGATCAGAATGTTATCTGGAGGAGCAGAGACCCCAGCAGTGGAACTTGCACTTGGACCCTTTTTAGTTTTTTGGCCCCACATTCATGCTCTTTAGGGTTGAGATGTGGAGAGTGTGCCGGCCACCAGAGAAAACTGATGACACTGTCATGTTATATATATATATAAAAACTTTGTCCTTCACCCTCCGCGGGTGGTCTCATCCTTCGAGCTCGGGAAGGTAGTCCACACAGAAGGGGTCTCACTCCCAGAAGGAACAATAGCAGACATTGAGGATGGGTACAAATACCTTGGAATACCACAAGCAAATGGCAACCTCGAAGAGGAAAACAGCAACTGCCAAATACCTCCAACGAGTAAGGCAAGTCCTAAGAAGTTAGCTCAATGGCAAGAACAAGGCCCAGGCAATAAACAGCTACGCCCTGCCAGTGATCAGATACTCTGCGGGAATAATAAGGTGGCCAAAGGAAGAGATACAGACCACAGACGTTGAGACACGAAAGCTCCTCACCATGCATGGAGGGTTCCATCCCAAATCCAGCACCCTGAGACTGTATGCTAGCCGTAAGGAAGGCGGCCGTGGACTGGTGAGTGTGAGAGCCACTATCCAGGATGAAACATCCAAGATCCACAAGTACATCAAAGATAAGGCCCCAACAGATGACGTGCTCAGTGAATGTCTCAGGCAATGGGGAACAGAGGAAGAGGTGCTGGAGGAGGGACTATCATGGGAGGGAGGACAAACCCCTACATGGGATGTACCACCGAAACATAACTGAAGTGGCTGATATCAAGAAATCCTACCAATGGCTAGAGCGGGCCGGACTGAAGGACAGCACAGAGGCACTCATCACGGCTGCACAGGAGCAGGCCCTGAGCACCAGAGCAATAGAGGCCCAGATCTACCACACCAGACAAGACCCAAGGTGTAGGCTGTGCAAAGAGGCCCCTGAGACAATCCAGCACATAACTGCAGGGTGTACAATGCTGGCAGGGAAAGCATACATGGAGCGCCATAACAAGGTGGCTGGCATAATGTACAGGAACATCTGCACGGAGTATGGACTGGAAACCCCAAGGTCAAAGTGGGAAACACCTCCAAAGGTGGTAGAGAATGACTGAGCCAAGATCCTGTGGGACTTCCAGATCCAGACTGATAGAATGGTAATGGCAAACCAACCAGACATCGTGGTGGTGGACAAACAGCAGAGGAAAGCTGTTGTGGTTGACGTGGCAATACCAAGTTATGGCAACATCAGGAAAAAGGAGCATGAGAAACTAGAGAAATACCAAGGGCTCAGAGAAGAGCTGGAGAAGTTTATGGAGAAGAATATTATATATATATATATGTGTGTGTGTGTGTAATAACCTGATTATTTAGTATATCAGGGTATTTTGTGTTTTATTATTTACGAGAATGTATACCATTTCATTATTATAATTGCATTGAGGCATTGTAATTTCATTTGTGATGAATAATTTCATTGTTTATTATACAGTTAAAATATGCATTTGCATAGTGTTAAAAGTTTATAAATAGAATAAGAATTCATAGTTTATTCAATAGGAAAGAAACCCAGTAATGTTTGTTTTGTTATTATTTGATTTACTGGAGTGTACGTAATGACGCAACACTAAAGCATAGAGAGAGAGAAAAAAACACCACACGAGAAGTGCGAAGGACTGAGCAGCAGTGACCATGGCCGCACATTACATGAGCTAGCAAAACCTAGAAAAAGTGTTTAAAAGCCGCGGGTTTAACCATGTGAGAATGTGTGTGCACATGGAGAAAAAAGGCAAAAGATTATGTATTTAATCCATCTAAAATTTGCAATGGACAGTTCCAGCATAGTTTCAATGGGTCAGCAGGTTGTAAATATAATACGTCACAGGGAATTGTTCTTTGGTGTGCTGATGTCCACACCAGTGATCTAGCTGTTTGTTAAACCAAAACACATAGGCGCTCATTTATCAAACTCTGATGGGGAGATGAGGAGAGTGAACCTCTCTGCATCTGACTTGTGAAACTGTCACACAACATCAAAATGAGCTGTGATTGGGATCCAAATTGACAAATTGGATTCACCTGAGTAAAATTAATGTATTACACTAGTCGCTTATTTACATATAATTTACATATGACACGTCCTAATGCCTATTACAATTCAATTTATTTTTACAGCACCAACAGAAGTTATCTCATTGCACTTTTCCTGTAGAGCAGGTCTAGACTGTACTCTTATAGCATATTTGGCTACTCTTGGCCTACTAAATGACTTGCCACAACAGAATTTGCATTAACAGAACAAAGCTAAACATCTAGCATGGTTACAGGGTTTCAGGATGGGAATTGGCCCACATGATAGTGTCTCATTAGTTAGCTATACTCCAACCTTACATGCTGTTTTTTCGTTACAGTGATTTCCTATGTGAAATGCAAAGACAGAAAATGTGTATGTGTATTTCAAAGGACTATATACTAAGTAAGTACGGCTCTTCTATTCAGCTTACTTTATTTCTCCGGGATAATCCGCATAGTGTCAATACTACTTTCCCCAGGTTCTTGGGTACATATAGATTAACAAGACTAAGAGTCTACATCCATGCTAGTGGCTCTGTGGGGCTGTACTTTTTCTTAATAAATCCTTGGTATTGTGCTGTTTTGAGCTAAGTGCTAATGCCACACCATGTTCAGAATTTGCTAATTCGCACAGAAAACACTTAGTGCAGCTGAGACTGATGGGAATTTCATAGTGTTGCATGTCATTAAATGCTGAATCTGGTTGAACCCTGTTCCATTACACTGTGGTAGTGTTGGGAGCCAGTCCGTTCCACAGTAACGTAAGTGAGTAGGAAGAAGGGCATTGTACATAATGATGAGGACTTTCCTGTTCACAAATGCTTTTGTTCTGCTTATTGCACCCAAATAAGCTACTGTTTTTTTATCACCTTGGTCAATAAATCAAATGCTCTGGGGAAAAAAATGAAAAATATAATAAGCCCATCCAGTCATTTTTGGCTGGCCTACCTGTCTGTCGGCCTACCTGTCTGTCTACCTACCTTCCTGCCTGCGCGCACTCTGCCCGTGCACTCATTGCACATGAAAATGTGTTTTGGGGGAGGCCTGAAGAGGAGGGGGTTGGATTTTTTTGGTTGGATACTTTCAAGAGCTAGCTGTCTCTTGCTAGTTTCTCCAACGTTACCTACCTTAGCTTAAAAGGGAAACTTCACCGGTTTTACACATCAAAGTCTGTCACAGCTCTTGGGGAGTACTACTGCTATGTGAAAAAGGTAGTATAAAGCCTTTTGTATCAACAGAGGGAGCTGTTTGAAGTTTAATAAATTGTCTCTGAAGTGAGGTCGCTTGAGTCAGCGTCAGTTGGGGCCGAAGAAAAGAAGTTTGAAAATGAAAACAAATCTGTTGGTGTGGAGCTAGAAAGAAGTGAGCTCACCAGACCTCTGTAGCTCACTGCTCATCTCTGCTGCAGGCTACAGGCTCCAGGCTACAATAGCTGCTACTAGAATAACACACTCAAATCTCCCACCCAACTGCTGGTGGTTGAGTTTCATTGTGAGTAATGTAGGCTAGGTTTTGAAAAGAAAGAATTCCTGTTCTGCTGCATCAATTTTGATGCCTTTTTTAAGGTACTCTTTTAAACCACTTTATGCACGGCAGAAAGTGTACTATGTATATTCCTGAAACCACTTTCGCAGGCAGAAGGGATTTGGTCCTGGGCTACAACAAAACTGGCATTGTTCAATATGGAGTGTGCCTTGGTAGTAAAATGAACATATAGCCATTTTGAGAGCAGTTTTGAATGTATGACATATGAATAATGGCCAGAGTCTGTGTGCCATCTCATGTGGAGGAAGAGAGGAGAAGTGTTTCTGCTCCTCCGCTCGTCATCTACTTCACGCCGGGAGTTTCCTCACATGTGCAGTTAACTCTGCAGGGAAGAGGATAGGGTTTCTGGTGTGGGCGTCTGGTGACAGCAGAGAGAACAGGCCCTGGGCCTTTCTGTGGGTTCCACTGACGTTACCCCAGAGAGCAGAAGGGGGGGGATGAGTAGGACCCTCTGCTGTTCTGGAGAGCCAGCAGGGACACGAAGAGGAGAAAACAATCAGTTATACTCCAAGAGGTGTTTTCACATCTCAGGGTGAAATGGCAAGCATGACTCTAGACTCTGCAGTCAAAGATGCTCTGTTAAGTATAAAACTGTTACCTCTCATGGTTTCACAATTGTATGTGGTTCTATATCAGAAACAAATTCTGATAGCTGATGCCTAATTCTCAATCAAGCTTTTATGCTGCAACAGGAATAACAGTATTTCCCATCATTCCTATCAGTTCAGATAACACTGTACACACTAGTTAATTCATGAGAACATGGCGACATCACTAAAAAAGAAGTCAGATGGGTAGAGAAACATGAGCAGTCAGATGATCAGACAGGTAATATAGAAAGTTTAGCTAGATTATCTTGGCCAGTTTATTTGGAGGTAAGCCTCAAAGAGAGCTCATTTGAAATGCCAATAATAAGCCCTCTTATTAGCATGACCTCTAAATGCTTCTAAAGGATGCTTCCTGTAGTCCATTTTATCAGTCCTGGAACCTGGTTCAGCTGTAGCATTAACATCCTTCAGCATTAGTTTACCAACAAGCCCTCCAAATTAAACAAAAAATACATTTTATGATGTGACAACCATGGTTAAGGTTTGGTTAGGTTAAGGCACAAAAACGACTTGATTAGGTTTAGGAAAACATTGAGGTTTGGGTTAAGGTTAGGGGACTTTCGTCGTCATGATTATAATAGTAACACTGGGTTACGGTCATGGTTAAAAGAACTCACCATTGACTGTCAGTTGGAAGCGGGAAACGAACAGCCATCTCTTTGAACCTCTACTATAATGTCACCTGACCTCCCCCATGCTCCATGCTGTCTTCATAATTACTACTGCAGTCAGTCACTTCAGGTAGCATTAACAGATGGCAGCGACCCTCGATTCTCCTCAATCACAGCACCTGTTTCGCTGCTTTCTCTGCTGCTTAGGTCATTATCTGAAGTTCCAGCACTGTTGATGTTATCAAGCTGTGGGTTTTCTTTTTCTTTTGGAGGGTCAAAATTCCACTGATTCTTTTGTGTTTTCTTGAACTATCCATAATTTGCACTTTAGGGCTTTTAGCAAAAGTTGAACGAGTGTATCTAATGTGCTTATACTGTCTAATGCGTCACATTCCACTCATTAGTTTCAGTACTCACATGCCAACTGTAGCTTCATCTTGTTTCGAGTGAGATTTGGGGCCTCATTTATAAAAGCATGCGTAGAACAAGTCCTAAATGAGTGCGTAGGAACGATCCTTAGGGGGAATTTTATTTTTATCAAACATGCACACGTAAAAACTAAACGGAATGAACAATGATAAATCTCACCTGTTCTACATCCATCTACTCAGATGAGAGAGTCATTTACATACAGACACGCCCCCAGAATGCCACATAAGGGCAGCCTTAAACGTTACTTTGCTGTGGATAAAAGTAGCAAACAAGAAAGATAAAGACTAAAAACATCACAAACAACGAGGTTAAGATACTTTAGCATCCTGGGAGCAGAGATGTGGGAAAGCCTCCCAGCATGCACCGGGGCAACTGACTTATGGATATAAGTCTCATTTTGTACATAATTCTGCATTGTTATTAGTGTTATTGTATTTTCTTCCACAACATTCCCGCTATTTCCACACTTAATTTGTTGCCATACAATCAGTAATAATGAGCAAGTGCAGTTAGACTGCGAGTGATGTGGTGTGCATAATTTCACAAGATCTCCCTACTGATAATGGTCTGTTGTTACCCTAAAAGTATGGCACGCAATCTCTAGTCCATTAACGTTTCGCAGCTGAGAACCCAAGATAACCACAGAAATAAATTAAATTCAGCTAAACCAAACTGTTCAAACCAAACTATTTGCATCTTCACCAAGAAGCTTGTCCAAAGATAAACAAAGATACAGAATGGGGACAGGTGACTGGCAGATGATTAACATGATACTTGAATAAAGAATAGCAGAAAACCAAATAGATATTGGGCACAAACCACTTCAATGCAATTCATAGATCACAAATTTGTTTTAATTTGCTATGTAATTACCGCACTACAACAACAGTTTCAGCACAACAGAAAAAATACATTAAATATACATTTAATTAATGATATGTAACAGGTAATTATTAGTGCAGATTGACAACAAATGAATATCGTAGAAAAGGTTTCAGTCGTAGTCATCTGGACACTGTTTTCAGAATCACAGTTTCGGGAGCCGAAACGTCTGGATTCTGAAAACAGTGTCCAGATGACTACGACTGAAACCTTTTCTACGATAGAACACTCCTGGACGAATGAGGGACGACACCGTAACAAATGAATATAATCAACACATCCTGTGGATCCCTTATATTAAGTCATATGTGCTCAGTGATGCAGTATTTGAGAAACAAGACGAAATAGAAGAATTAATGGCATCATTTCACTCTGAAAGAAAGATTGCCTTGTTTTCCTAAATAAAAACAGAATTCCATGTCTATCCATTATTACATGGTTGAGTTGCTTTATGTGTCTGTTATTTAGGAATCAGTTGTTCCCAGTTGTTGCGATTATGGCTTACCAATAAACTAGGAGTTTATTGGTAAGCCAGGACAGGAGTGGTCCTAAATGTACACATTCTCAAGCACAAGATAAATCGGATTCTATGTGTAGAAATGAGCTACGCACAGTTGACAATTGTGGCCCATTGTGTGGTCCTCTGCTGCTGTAGTCTTCATCAAGGTTCCATGAGTTTTGTGTTTAGCAATGAACTTTTGAAAACAACTGCTGTACTGGCTGCGACTTGCACGTCCTTCCTCTTAGCTTTAACAAGTCTGGCCAGTCTCCTCTGACCTTTCCTGGTGATAAAGTGTTTTAGCCACATGAACTGCTGCTAACTGCATTTTTTGTTTGTTTTTTGTTTGTTTATCACATATATCCTGCTAGGGAGCGAGTTATAGCAGTTTCATGACATTGAAGCCCCCATGTCTGGCACCAGCAATCACAACACATTCAAAGTCACGTAGATGAGACATCTGGCTCATTTTGAGATTTAGTCAAACAGTAACTGAACCTCTTGACTGTGTCTGCATACTGGGTGTATTGAGCTACTGCCACATAATGTGATGTCTGGAGGAGCAGGCTGTTTGCTGTAGGTGCAGGCAGGTGTTACTAATGAAGTGGCTACTGAGTAGATATCACACAGAGGAAAGATACAACTGTTGACCGAAATGAAAGAGAATCAGACTGTTTGGCCTGCAAGACATGTCAGTGTCTTTGTCATGTAGTAACTCTGGCTTTCTTTAAAAAAGACCCTATTTCCCCATGATTTTCCATTCGACCATTATCATACTATACCTAATGAGTTGGGATAGCAGCCCTTCAAAAACACACATCAGTCAAACAATACTAAATCTCAATACTTTGGCTTCAGTTTACCATTATATTTCTTATGCTATGTTTCTGCAAACAAGCCTTCATCAGAGCATCAAGAGTGGTATCCTCCTCCTTTTATGGAGAATAAACAATCATTCATAGGTGGGTAGGGGTGTACTAGGGTTGGGTATAGTAACTTATGTTACCACAATAAACCAGCATTTGTCATGAAAAAATACACAATCCCTTAATAATTCCTTATGAACCCAAACATGTTCATAATACAAGGTAAGCCTGTTGGAGCCTATCACTAGATGAAACCAAGACAGGGAAAAATTACTTAGTATATGTATGTCTGTCAAAAACAGATTTAATAACAGTAGAAAGGAAAATTAAAATTGAATCCCAGTAGTTGCACTGTAATCAGTTGGTCGATACAAAGCATTTCTCTCTGGGTCAAAACTTTGCGCCACCTCATGGAGTTGATACCTGTTCCAGCTCAATAAATGTAATAAAAACAGGAAACCATGGCTGGCTTCAATGGCCAAGTTTCCATCCAAATGTAACGCACATTTTAACCAAACTTCCTAAAAATCTGGAAAAGAAAATGTGAATTTATGTGTGTTCCATTTACTACTGTTTATGAGGCGCATCGAGATAAACAGTTGGTGGAGCAAATTTTCCAGTCGGCTGTCATTAAAACATCGCAGAAGAAGAGGACAGAACGAGATGAGGTCATTAAAAGAGCACCAGTCAAACCATGTGGAAACGTTGTGGAAATATGACATTTCTGTTTGTTTCATATATTAAAGTGAGAAAGGTTACAGTCTCCTCATTGCGCCACACAGATCTGATGATTCGGCTCTTCAGTGGAAGCTTGAGTGAACTTTAAGTCAAATTTATCATGTATATCATTGTTTATTTGCTAAGTCTGTTTCCATTGTACTCGCATTTTGCTTTTATTGATACAGATAACTTTTCCACCTCAGCCAAGCAATTTTTGGGATATGCATTGGCTTGTAAACACTGTATTGCACTGCCCATGCAGGCAGGCATAATAATAATAATAGCTCTAAATTAAGAAAATTAATGAAATTTGGTCAGAGTTGATCAGCATGATAGAAAATTATAGAAGCATAAATAGTCCAGCTTGTAAGAGGACAAGTCCAGGAGTCTCTGGGTGTAAACACTGTGGGGATAAATATTGTTTGGCTCTCGTATAGCTGTAAAACTGAAACACTGAATTGGCTCATATTTTATGACAAGCACACGCTGTGTACTACATTAAGAAATTAATTCCCTGCAGAAAGACAGATACTGGCCCTCTAAAGTCAAGCCTGACTCATTTAGTTATAGAAGATGAATTACATCGGTTATGACAAAACATACAACCTACATATCATTTGTGCAGCGCCTGCAAGTGTTATATCACTTTTTATGGCTAATTCAGTCAGAGTAGAGTACAGCAAATAAATCATGGCAAGTCGCAGCCGTTTGCACGAATTATTTAATTTAATTTCTTAAGGCTCATGTTGTGACAGTGGTATTTCACTTGTGTTTTAAATTAATTCACAATAGAGGACTGCTCACTTATATCATTCTCTTCTCTGATGCTCTCCACTAGCTTTTCTCTTCCTAATCTTACTTCTTTCTCACCTCTGTCGCTCTTCTGCTGGCCTTGTTACTCTACCTTCACACCTCACAACTTAATACTTTACATGTCTTCTGTTTTTTAACAACTTTTTATCATATCTGTTGTATAACCCACATTACATACAAACACTAACTAACAGGAATATACAAAAGACAAGCTGCTTTTCAGCATTGAGGAGCTGTAGGGCAGCGCTCGTAACCATGTTCGGTTTATGACGTTCTTCTGGTAACACTTGTTGACTTCTTGCTTCTTCAAAGAATGTTTTGTTCATTGCCAATGCAGAACATTAAATAAAAGGGTAGAGGATGGGGTGATGGATGAGTGTTTGCTTTCAGCATTAGCAATCCAGGTTCACATCCTTTCTCATGCTAGTAGCCAAAAGCCAAATTTGACATTTAACCATGACCACCACCACACCTTAACCTTAACCATGCTTACATAGTTGCCCCATACTACAAATGATACATTCCACAGATACACTAAATGGACAAAATTATGACACTTGATCATTCCACCCACATGTGATTGTTGAATATTCTTCTGGGTATGTTTTCCACCAGATGTTGGCTGCAGGGATTTTCTCCCATTCAGCCACAAGAGCATTAATGAGGTGTTCCAGTAGATGTGGTTGTGGTCAGGGTTCTGTGCAGGCCATTTGAGTTTGTCCACACCAAACAGGAAAAACCAAAACCACTAAACACTCAATGGACCTTGCTTTCCATGGGGACATTTTCATGTTAAAACAGGCAAGGGCCCTCCTCAAATGGTTCGAAGCACACTATTGTCTAAAATATCATTTTATGCTGGAATAACATGCTATAGGGCCCTAGGAGAAAAATGAGATGTGGGCCCCTATTTATTGATCCCTCCACTTCTCTATATCTCTTTACACAGTGTATGAATTGGTTTGTGATACGTAATAGTAAAGACTGTATAAACTCAATTAATAGCCCTGGCTTTTATTTGATTCAATCACTGAACTCAACCTGCCTAGATTTGAGACAGGTGTCTATATGGAACAGGCCTTAAATTCCTTTTGCACAAAACACTTGCTAAGCAAAGATGGGAAATGGCTAAAGAAGAACAAAATGAAGAATTTGGAGTGGCCTAGTGAAAGTCCTGACCTGAATCCTATTGAGATGCTGTGGCATGACCTTAAAAAGGCAGTTCATGCTCGAAAACCCTCCAATGTGGCCGAATTACAACAATTCTGCAAAGATGAGTGGGCCAAAATTCTTCCACAGCGATGTAAAAGAATCATTGCAAGTTACCGCAAACACTTGATTGCAGTTGTTGCTGCTAAGGGTGGCCCAACCAGTTATTAGGTTTAGGGGGCAACTACTTTTTCACACTGGGCCATGTAGGTTTGGATTTTGTTTTCCCTTAATAATAACAACCTTCATTTAAAAACTGCATTTTGTGTTTACTTGTGTTATCTTTGACTAATATTTAAATTTGTTTGATGATCTGAAACATTTAAGTGTGACAAACATGCAAAAAAATAAGAAATCAGGAAGGGGGCAAACACTTTTTCACACCACTGTATGTGTCCCTGTGTTTCGCTTTAATTGTAAACTCACATTTTTGCCTGTGAGAACATGACAAATTCAGTTTCCTGTGGAATATGCGGGCAGTCTCATGATGCAAGAGGCCTGGGCAAAGCTAAGCATGAGGTCCTCTGAAGTCAGTCCATCCCTTTTTAAATGACTACTGTATACTGAATTAAGATTTGAAATAGATGAAGAATAAGCATATATCATTGATTTTCTTATCTTTTGTAGGGCCGTCAAGCTGCCAGGGCCTTGGGCAGTCACAGACTTCTTACCTAATGGTTATTATAGTAATTGCTCTTTCTCTCTATCACCACCTCTCTTTGCAATGGTAACCAGTGCCTGAGCCTGGCACTCCAGTGAGTGAGCTGTGCCGAGAGCCCATTTGACTCTCAGAAAAAAAAGGGATTATGGCTCATAATTGACACAGGGCAACAGGATTTGGTGGGATTTATTGCCATCTGAGCACATCCTTGCTCTGATAGCCCACACTGCCTAACCAGCTCTCCAATTCATTGGCTGTCCAGCAACATCATCTCCTCCAGAGTGCTGAGGCCTAATATTGGCAATCATGGCTCAGTGTTCAACAAAATGGTTTTAATTCTTTACTGTCTTTGCACGTTGGATCCTCAAATAAATGGAAGGATTAAGCGATTAAATACACAAGTGAGAATGAAGTCTATAATTATTCACAAGGAGGAAGGATAGGAAGGCAGAGAGACATTGACTTGAGAGTTGTAGGTCAAACTGAAAACAGCGGGGCATTTTAAGAAGCTGCTGGGCTGAGCAAGTGGCTTTCTAAGTGCAGAAATTAGTGGCCTTTTGTGCCTGGCAATTACGCACTTCAGCACGCACACACAGAGGTTCCCCCTGCTTCATCGCCCAGAAACACACAAACACACATGAAGATGAACATTGTGCAGTTGCAGGTGCAGAGCGAGTAGTGAGCCATGATGCATTCGGGGACACGCAGCATCATCCAGCTACTCTGGGATCCTGAAGTGGCAAGGAGAGCAATCCAGAGCCAGGGAGCGGCCTGACAAGCCAGACTGACCTTGTCTGCTCTAACAGGTCGAGTAGAATAAATGACAAAAAGGTGACCATCAGTCTTTAGGGCCATGGCCGATTTAGGAATGATGATTCCCCCCCCCCCTCATCCCCACTAGTCTACAGTGTGCAGCGAGAGGCCTAGCATTTTCAGTTCTGAGGCCTACAATCCATTAGATTCTCATTCAACAAAGTCAGATGTTTCTTGGCTGTGCTCTCACCTGCAGGATTGTACATCAGATACAGGCCATTCATCTTCCTAAGGCACGGACCCAGTGGGAATGAGGTGGATGGGCCACAGGAATACTTTAAATGGGAAAAATAGAGGATGGGAAAAGCAGCAACACAAAATCAAAAGATTATTAGAAGTCCACGTTTAAAGGGGCAATTTTCTGACTTTTAGCCTGTATTCTGCACATATTAAAACCATCTGCTTTTTCAACTTTTCACTAACATTATTTTGTAAAATACTACTTTCAGTGCTACCACAGATCTGTCTACTGTACCAATGTTCTTGTGATTCCTCATGTTTCCAAACATGGCATGATAAGTCTAGCATGGTCCCCTTTTTCCAAAATCTGTGCAGTGTTTAACATGTTTTTATAAGAATGATGACAACTGAATACTGTACCTAGTAACTACTTTAGAAATCATGTCAAATTGACATAGGATTACTTGAACAATTAGTCCTAAAACAGCTAGGCCAAGCAAGATTTATTTTTGCCTTTTCATCCAAATGAAGGTTATTTCTCAGTCATCCAGACACTAAATTGGTTTATAGATCTTCAGTTGTGGTTATTGAGGACAAAGTCGGTGAAAGTAAAGAGGAACAATAGTTCCACATAGAGATGATATAATCTAACCATATTCCTAACACTCATAAAACTGACAGACAGAGTGGAGGCAGCCCTTTATCGCTCTCTGGAAACTCAGCCTTTAATAAACTTCATAATTTGCATTCCAGAGACACAATTAAGCCCAGTGCAAGAGTGGATAGAGATGTATTATCCATCAGCCTGTGGGGGAGCTGGTTGTGGTAACGACATAAAAATATAACAGTAATTACAAATGAAGGCAACAGCACGGAAATAAATCAATCAAGCTGTCCTTGTTTTAAGATGCAGTGGCGTTTGTCGATGTGTCGGCTGTTAGGGAGAGCAGGAGTCCTGCAGGACACATCCATCAGCTCAGACAGCACCAAACCTGTGATGATGGTAAACAAAGCATTGCAGAGTAACAGCATAGTGCCAAGTGTCAGGTGTACTGATTTACACTATGAAATACAAACTAATAAGGTATAAGAAGCAAACATCCAAGGGAAAAGCTACACATAAGGCAAGATTTTTTATGTAAAAACAACAGTTAACTAATGTGTTTAAATCACAAATGGAGCTACAGCGAGTAGCCTCGTCCCCCCTGACTCAGACACTGCAGATTCACTGTTCCTGTCCAAATTGAATTCTGAGTCTAATTTTGAATTTTAAGTGCACTCAAGAAAATAACACAACACCAACACATGTTTAAAGAATGAGCAATTTGACAAAACACAGGGTGGGTCCCAGGCTTTCTGGGGCCACAATGAAACAAATCAATCCTAAAATCTTTACTTATATACAACTAATTTGCATTGGCTATTACAGCTAGGAAGCACCCATTTCCTAAGTGACTAACCATGTATTAAATAATTGTTTAATCTGAACCAACAGGTTATGTTTATGACAGCAATGTGTATTTTTCTTTTCGCAAATGCTTGATTGCAGTTGTTGCTGCTAAGGGTGGCCCAACCAGTTATTAGGTTTAGGGGGCGATCACTTTTTCACACAGGGCCATGTAGGTTTGGATTTAGTTTTCCCTTAATAATAACAACCTTCATTTAAAAACTGCATTTTGCGTTTACTTGTGTTATCTTTGACTAATATTTAAATTAGTTTGAAGATCTGAAACATTTACATGTGACAAACATGCAAAAAAATAAGACATCATGTATATCATATATATCATGTGCATCATATATATATATATATATATATATTGCTTTGTATCTGTTGAAGGCATTAATATATTTTGGAAAGTGCAAATATAAAAACTGTACACAAACTTTAAGTCATATAACTTACTAAACAATTAAACTGTAACAAAAATATGAACAAAGGAAATGTGTTTTGTAATTTACTCACTTGGGGTCCTAAGCAGCTTACTTGTCCCATGCCTCAGGCTGCCTTCAAAAATATTCTAATATTTTTACCCAAGTATTTAAAATGCTACGCAGAATGGTCAGATCTCTATCACAAAATTGAATTTGCGAATGACTCTTTGAGATGGAATAAGTTTTGAAAGCAGTGGACCTGCAGTCAGTACGAAGCCGGCATTACCTTAGGCAGCAGAAAAACACTGAAGCTTTGAAACCACTGTTCTGTCATTCTGTGTTTGCAGCTTGAAACGTTTTTCTGCTGAGAATGTGCTTACCATACCAGCTTTCTCATTTGCCTTTAAAGTCTGCATTGACATATTTCTCACACTGTGCTCACTTTGCATTCTCTTTTCTATATGCCATGCCATTAAGCCTACGTTAGATAGTGCCATAAAATGCTCCCATGCTTTAATCCCGTAGAAAAAAAGAGCTGGAATATAAAAGGCATTTCATAAAGGTACTTACAGTAGCAATCTGTGACTCGCTGTGCCTGATGGTGCCATTATTAAATTCTAAGTCTATTCACTTCTCCAGCATGGCTTTATCAGCAGGTGTGGGATATCTGGGCAGAGGTCAAAAGTAATGTAAAAAGGAAAATATATAAGTTGTACTATCTGAAAAATGACCAGTGTTAAACCATACAACACTGAGACTGCCAATCTGAGATACAAATGGATCTTCCTTGTGCTGTTCCAGATCTCTCGGAGAGGGTTTCAGTTTTTTTCAAATGCATTTGAACTGGTTCTCCAACACTTGTCTGACCCAATTAAATGACGTGTGAAGAAGAGCGAGCGGGGGGCATTTAAATGCAGGAGATGACAACATGTTCGCCCCCGCATGTATAGACTATGTGGCTTCTCTCGCTCACTTTCACACCATGGCTCCCTCCCTCTCTTCCTACTCACACTCGTCTCTTCTTCACACTCTCTTTTTTTCCCTCAGTCTCTGTTTCTCTCTCTCCCCGCTCTGCCTTTTCCTCTGGTTGTTACATTAGCATAATGCAGCCTTTGCCTGCCAGTGAAGGGGAGCGTATCCGGCCCACACTTCCCTCAGTCGTAGTGTGCCAGCCGCGGCTGTATATACTGTCGAGGCTCACAGAGACGGCAGCAGCCCTCTCTCCTCACATATGGAACGGCGTTGACAGGATTATAATTAATGGAAAACAGGGGACCCACAGTGAACTCGCAACAAGTTAACTTTGTAAAGCTGCATTTGGAAACAAATCCCACACAATCCAGTAATGTTTGGTTAAAGTGCCCGTAACACAAAGTGCCTCATTTGCATCAACTCCAGGAGTGTTTGCTAACATGTGATGATACCAAGACAGACTGCAAGGCATAAAAACACTAAACACTGACTGTCAACTTGAAATTAGAGGAGTTTTTCTCAGTCAAGCGTGGTTTGGAGATACTGAGCAGATTTTATGATTCAGCTTGGAAAACCATTATGCACTTCAAATATTTAACCCCAAAAGGTTATTTAAAAAATAACCCTAACTAAGCATAAAGATCATGAATATGGATAACTCACATTTGATTAAGAAAAAAGAAACATTTAAAGTTCTAAGCTCACAATATACTGAAACATACACATATTGATGGCTTTACAATGAAACACAAAGTAATTATGATTACAATTTTAGGTTTTGAGGTTAATCGTTGATACTGTGCTGTTAAACTGCTTGCTGTGGCTCAGTAATCATGTGCTCCCTATTTACAGGTGAATTCACCTGTGTTCACATGTGTATGTGAATGGGCTATAATTATTCTGTGGCAGCATCATTGAAGCATAATTTGTTTAATTTAGCTTTAATCATGATTTACATTTAATTTCCCCTTCCATTTTCCAAAAGAAAAAGGAAATCATGTCACAATGTATGACTATATAACATATACAGTATATTTTGTATCTCCTTGTTTGAACCTTCATTTAAAGGTACAGTGTGTAACATTTAGGAGGAGCTATTGGCAGAAATGGAATATAATATTTATAAGAATGTTTTTAATAAAAGTAAAAAGTAATAGCCTGAAAATAAGAATCACTGTGTTTTCGTTCACTTAGAATAAGATGTTTTTATCTACAGAGGGAGCGGGTTCCCTTCCACGGAGGCCGCCATGTTGCACCGCCATGATTCTACAGTAGCCCAGAATGGACAAACTAATCACTGCCACTAGACATGGCCATTCCCGTTTTTCACAGATTTTGAGGCCACCGTAGTTTCTCCTACATGCTTGGAAGGGGAGGGTGAGGCGAGCGGTGTTCAAATGGTTACAAACTGCAATTTCACCGCTAGATGCCACAAAATCCTACACACTGGACCTTTAAGGTGGTTACACTGAGTGGAATTTTAAAACCTAACATAACTTGTTTTTTATGGCTAGATCAAATGGAGATATTAATATTTAGATGATGATGCATTGGTTTAAACATTTCCCCAAATTTATCCTGACATATTTGGTATCTGTGGAAATGTAAGAATCTCAACTAGAGTTTAAAATTTCAGTTTTTTAGATTTTGGAGTTTTAAAAAGTTCTGTGGATTGACCACACAACATGAGTTTGTAATGATGGAGTCAATGGTGTGTGTGAGGCTTATTTTGATAGAAATATTGTTTGAAGATAGGTTTTAGTTTATTGAGTTACATATGAAAGTAAAGTCAGTTAGCACTCAGTTTAACATGTGCAATATGACAGCATACATAATGACATCAAGAATGTCATAAATATATGTGACCCCAATAATCAAGTAACCTCAGTCATGTAACTCCACTAACCAGCATCATATTACTGACCATTAACTGAGTTTAATGACAGTGCTAAACATAAACATCATGATCTTTCTGACTGCCTGTCTACATCCACACTCTGCAGGATACATCAAAGTAGGATTTTGAAGAATCGCCCCCACCCCAGCAATGGACTATTCTAGTTTCTACGCTGAGACAAACGCCCCTGTATCCACAAGTCCAACAGAGAGAGACAAAGCTTGTCTCCTCAGACTCAAGTGTTTGCACTGAATTACTGCAAAACCCTCCGTCACCAGGCCATAATACATTTTATTTTAAAACTTATATTAATTATATTTATTTTTTTATCTTTGAATATTCATCATTTATATTCCTTTTTTCAAATTCCTATTTTGTTCGTATTCTAATTATTATTCATTGCACTTTGTACATTTAGCTGAGCCTTAAGAGTATGCCACCATGCATTTCACTGCACATATTGATTGTGTATGTGACAAATCAAACCTTTGAATCTGCTTTGCAGTTGCTTATTAGCCAGTAAAAACACATGTTACACTTTTTTACATTTATACTCCATATTTCTGTGATTGCAATTTTGTAACATTTGTGACATAATAACACTGATGCACTTCTCTGTACAGTTTGTTCATTGCTTATAATTTATAAAATTTAAACTGATGTTATCTTATTAAACTCACTTCTTCAACCAAACAATACTTTAATGCTGCCAATGTGCAAATGATGTAAAGAGGCATAAAAGTGAAAACGTGTGAAGTGGTTGGTCACAGCAGCAGCACTCTGAGAAAAATGCTAACATGTTTAAAGGAGCAGAAGGGTTTCCTTGCATCTCTGAGGCTGTTTAATCAATAGAGCATTTATTCCAAAGAGAAGGGCATTTTCTGCCTGGCTAAGGTGGAAATAGCCAGAGAATTAACATGTTTTAAAGTCCTGAGAGGGACCTTAGCCGTGAGGTCAGTGTGGCTAACAAGATTATCATGCTTGGCTTGAGTAGCAGCTGAGCAGTAATATTGTTGTGACATCCTGCACAAAAGATCTGACCACAATTTCACACAAGTCAAGGTGACTGTCCCCAGCAAGCTCAAACAGGAGCTTTCAAGGGGCCTGTGTGAATACATGAGTCTTTAGCAAAGAGCACTTAGAATGTAGCTGTTATGTTTGGATTGTATGTGAAATGTATGCTGGGTTTACAACTCAATTAGGTAAAAGCTCCTGTATTTCACGTAATATCCTTGTCATGAGAAACATCCTTTTTATGCCAAACCAACCTGATTTGCAGCAAATAACTGCACTGTAAAAAAAATTACATTGTACAGCATATATATCTATGGGCCTACAAAAGTGATTTTACTAGTATATCTTCAAGAGTAAGTCAGACAATAGATAAGGAATATGGAAGGGGAAATTAAAAGTCCAACTGAAGTCTTTTTCAAAGTGTTTTTCAAAGTTACTGTTACTATTTTTTATTAATTAAATGAAGAAAAAGGGTATTTGGAAATACATCAGAAATAATCCTTTAGCCTCCAGGCCTCTGAGTGGGCAGGCTGGTGTGTGTTTGACTGACAGCTGAGACGGCAGCCCTACAGAAAGAAGATATAAACAAAGTTGCCTACCTAACACAGCAGCGGCAGATGGCTGCCCACCATTGAGTCTGGTTCTGTCCAAGGTTTCTGCCTCTTAAAGGAAGTTTTTCCTTGTCACTGTCGCCAAATGCTTGCTCATGGTGGGATTTGTTGGGTCTCTGTAAATAATATTATAAAGAGTACGGTCTAGACCCGCTCTATAGGAAAAGTGCAATGAGATAACTTCTGTTATGAATTGGCGCTATATAAATAAAATTGAATTGAATTGTTGCGCTGGAAACTGTAGCTTACAAGCCAAGTAGACAACATTTTATTATTATTCATTGTACTAAAGAATAAGGTCCACAACATTTAGTATCTAAGTTGATTGATGTTGACATTTGCAGGTACGTTTTGATGCTATTTAAGGTGCTACAGTTGACTGGCTAACTAGCCTGCAAACTTCAAAAGGGTTCTTCCTCTTGGGAGCCTGATGTTGCTAAGCAAATGCAATACATCTCGTATAAGTGTACTGTAAGGGTACCAACCTATGGTGACATTTTCACATACATTTTTAAGTTGTTCCAAGTGCTACAGCTAACTGGTTAATTAGCTATCTAGCCTGCACACTGACATTAGCAGTGCATTTTTTCCTAGTGGGTAGCTTGTTTAGCAAGCTCTGTATGCAACATTTTTACAATATTGCTATTCTTATTTACTAGTAGTGTGGCTAAAGACATTAAGTTTGACCTTGGAATCCATAAAATGAATTAAGAATGCATATAATGCATTGCATGTTTTGGGGAAAAAACAAATACTACATATATGCAACTAAAATATAGTTACAGTTGCATTTATATCAATCTTAAATCAATCTAGGAAATAAGAAATCATGATGAAACTGGCTGTGCTTTCCAAAATAAAGAAAATCGACCTGAACAATAAAAGTGAGGGGGCCAAAAATAAGATTTTGAAAAGTCAGCGGGGCATGTTCCCCCATCCCCAGTGGAAATTATACCCTTGCATGGTGATGTTTAGCTAGTGTCACTGTTAGCCAGTTGTAGCAGATTAAGATTGGTGTATGCATATATAGGGGGATGCCCTCCTGAAAACAACAAATATAAAAATTTTAACTTATCCCTTTTTTCTGTACTGATTGTTTTTCAAAAGAGCGTAGACCATGTCATTTACAAACCAGATCTGTATGGTGAGAGACAGCATGCAATTTAATTTCAGTAGGAGTAGGAGTCTTCCCTTTTATTGCATTTTCCATTTTATTAGCCTATACAATATATATGACTATAGACAAAGACTAGAATGTCACAGTAGAATAAACACTACCTTTGTCCTGATAAACCTGCTTAGCACACAATTGCAAATGTCATCTTCGTAGGTTAAGATTATCTCCGAGTTTTTACTTGCAAACATCAGAGCAAGTTGCGACCTCTATATTTTTAATAATACCCTTGGTTACTGCAGGCATAAAACATATTGCTTTTTTCTCTAATGTGAAATGTTCATCTTTTCCATGCATTGTGCCCTTTCTGTGATCACAGGGGCTTGTAATGATTTCGGGAAAGGAAGAAGGAGTCAAAATGAATGTCAAGCTTTTGCCTTAAAGGCACACCAACTGGGAACCAGTGAGTTTAGCTAATTGAAGTTGAGCTTTGTTCTGCATGGTGCCCACTGAAAAACAAACTTCTTGACTTGAAAACAGTTACTGAAGATGACTGGGGAAGAGAGTAGCAGAGAGTTTGGACAAACTTACTCCAGTCATAAGCTGCGTTGTTAGTGCTGCCCTGAGAAGGCAGAGACATCAATGATCATCATTTAGGATTGAGCTTGGTAAGAGAGACGTAGCTGTATCTCCAGCGACATCAGAAAGACTCCTAATAGATCAACTACAAAGCCAAACTAATTGTCATTCCTGCACTTATAAAACCATTCCTAATACTCTCACAAAAGCAACAGTGCTTGATAATGGGCATGATGATTTAGAAACACAACAATATTTGATTCGTCTCCAAGCCTTGGAAAACATTCCCTGTTTACCATGTGTTTCCTGTGATGAAGTCTTCTTCCTCAATAATCCCCAGTCTAGAATCCCCAATTAGCCAAGCTTAGTTTGGCAGTGCACTGTGCTTGTGTACAGAGTGTACAGTGCCAGGGAGGCAAAACTTTGACAGAAAAAAGACAACATGTTATTTACTCTGTCGACAGACCCAGAATTCTGACTGCACACAGAACACACAGAGAGGAGGAGGCTTCGTCTGGCTGACAGCTGGGCTCCAAAACCCTGTTTCGCTTTCCCTTCCGAAACTTTCCAGGAGCGAGTCGATCTGCCAGTTGGCATGACGGCACAAGGACAGGATATAGCAAAATTCTGCTGTGAAATTGTGAAAATTACCTGCAGTTGTGAATTAGGAGCAAGACTAAAAGTCTCATGCCCAAAGTGGCTGCAGTGTTCATCACATCGCACAACATGAAAGCTTTGAACAGAACATAATTACAAAGTAGAAGGGCTAAAGCATGAAGTTTGACCTCAGAATTGCACTACAAAACAGGGCATAGAATCACCAAATTCAAAAGGGTTCTTCCTCTTTGGGAGCATCAAATTGCTCAGAAAATGCCATAGTGGTAATCGTCTGTAAAAGTGGAAATTTAGATTTCAGTGTGGATATCAGTGAATATCCACAGCAAAAATTAATTAGACTTGGATAACTGATTGTGTTGTGTACAAAGTTAATCATTTGAATTGATAGTGGTGTTAGAGAAAAGGCCAAGGAGTGTCCCAATTGACAGGGTTCCACCTCTGGGGAACCCTCCCCATTACATCCTAATTTTTTGGATCTTCCTCCTCTGAGCCATAGAGCTCCATTGTTGTCCAGAAACTATTAAAACACATCAGTGAGACACACTGTTGCACTGGGTTCCATGAACACACACACTGTAGTTTATTCTGACTCAGTCCCACACACACCATCCTGTTGCCCCAAACACTCACTAGAGCACCACATGGCGATTCATCCGCCACTGAAATAATAATTTTGAAAAATGTTCAATGTTCAATGTACTTTTTTAAAAATTAAAAATTTAAACTATATATCTGTGAGCCAATATGAAGATATACCATCTTCACTAGCAACCAATGGGCTTGGAGCTGATTGCCACACTCAGAATAGGGAAGTCAGAAAGTATTGAAAAACAGACTAACTTATGGTTGGTTTTGTTCTTTTCAAGGGAATTGTTGGAAAAATATAGAATAAGACAATCCCTTTCCTTTAAGCCCTGACCTTACTGAACATTGAACTTGTACCGCCAAATCTTTTCAAAATGGCACTTTTTAAATGCACTGAACACAGTTCTCTGCATAAGACACAACAATCTGACATAAAGTCACATGTTTGCCATTTCAAAATGACACTACATGTGCTACCTGGCCAATTATACCTCAATGGTTAATTGGTAACACTTCAATCAGGATGTAAGCACTATGAAAAGACCACAGGTGAGAACCTTTTTTTTTTTACAACAACAATGGAAGACATTGCAGAGAGAGGAAGAGAAAGAGGAAGAGGGAGGTTGAGAATAAGAGGGGGAGGAAGAGTGAGAGGTAGGGGTAGAGCAGGTAGAGAGGTTCATAGCCAAAGAAGACAAACACTTTCAAATGAAATCAGAGCAACCTTAGTAGATCATGTCATCAACCATGGGCTGACAATGCGTGAGGCTGGACAGAGAGTGCAGCCAAACTTGAGCCGTTTTATTGTCGCCTCTGTCATCCGGACCTTTAGACTGGACAACAGGTATGTAACCAAAATTTCATGTAGTACACATGTAGTATACCCCATGTCATAGTGTATCAGTTGGGTGACACCTGTTTACTTAGTGTATGACATCAGCCATTCATGAACTGTACAAGTTTCCTGTACAATGTACTCTACTGTGGGGGAAAATATTTAGGCTGCATTGTCCAAGCCCTATATATATTTTTATTTTATTTTTTCTAAAGGACTGAGAGACGACACCATGGTGGAGAAAGGGGCCAAATGTTCACCGGGGTACAGGAAGCTGCCATTGTAAACTTGGTTTTGGAAAATAATGAAATCAGATTACGAGAAATTCAAAGCCACATCATCTAAGACAACGCCTTATTCAACAACATTCAACGGGTTAGTCTGTCCACATTGGCTCGCATTCTCAAGCAAAACCAAATCAGAATGGAACAACTTTATAAGGTGCCGTTTGAGAGAAACTCTCAAAGAAACAAAGAGTTCAGACGAGCATATGTGGATGTAAGTACTATATTGACTGCAGTACACTACACGCAACATTGTTTCCCAGTGTACTGGATAACACCATATTGACTGATTTTTGTTCTTTGTTTTCAGGGAGTACTGGAAATGGATGCTCATGCAATCCCACATGAGTTCATCTTTATAGATGAGGCTGGGTTCAACCTAGCAAAGACCAGAAGAAGGGGGAGAAACCTCATGACCATGCAGCCCCAGTCCAAAACTGGTTTGCTGACCACCCAACATTTCTCGTGCAATACCTCCCACCATACTCACCATTTCTGAACCCCATAGAAGAATTCGCCCAGTCCGGAAGAGGCATGTGATGAGATTGATGTGGGTGCAATTCAGGGATGGAAAAGGCACACAAGGCGCTTCTTCCCTCGATGTCTGGCAAGGGAAGATATTGCCTGTGATGTTGACGAGGCGTTGTGGCCCGACCCGGCTGTGCGGCAAGATGCTGCCTTATTATTTTTCTTGCCTCTTTTTTTTACCGTAATATATTTTTTTCAGAAATTTTCTTTTTCAGTTTACTGTTTTTTGTAAGAATATTTTTGTTCAGTCCCATGTAAATATATCTGTTGTGCATATGTTGCACTGACTTGTTTACTGTAGTGAAGGAAAAAAAATAAAAATGTTGCAAGAGCATGTGTGTGTATCTGCAAATATTTCTGTGCACGTGAACAATCTGATACATATTTTAGTATTATGGCAAAGCATACTAAAGATGGGGGTGCTTTTCATTATGCCCAACAGTGTGTAGGTGGTTAGGCAAAAATCTGGTAATATGAATGAAGTGTGTGCCATTTCATGCAAAAGTTTGATTTTGATAATGCTATGTGTAGTTTCGGTTGCAGTGCTTCATTTTGCAGGATATATGAGGTATTTTGCAGTTTGGGTGTGTGGTTTTGTGAATTGTGTTAAGTGTTTTGATAAAACCAGACTAGTTTGAAAAATTGTGTGTTAGCAATTGGAAAAAACTGTAACATTGCCAAAGCAAGTGTGAAATAAAAACATATACATAAACAAAAGAAATGCGGTATTAAAATATATACAGATAAGTAAGATAAGATAATAATAAGAATGTCGACTAATATTTTCACTAATATTACCATTGTAGTGACTACTACTATTGCTATCGTTCTGTTTCTCAAGTGAGAAGGTGTTCTGAGTATGTGTCTTAGCTGAACAGAAGCCAGGTGCAGGGTGTGCAACATCTCCCTGATGTCTCACAGCTCAGATCTAGCAAGGGGAGGGACTGTGGCAGTAGGCTGGGCTACAACTGCAGCAAACTCCACTGCTATGGGTGGGGAGGGAGACCAGGGGCATTTATTGGGAATGAACCTGGGGTGATGATGGGGAGGAGGAGGTCTAGGATGGTCTTTGCAAATATCTTCACCCGCTCTCTGTGTAGATGGACTCCATCATAGAGGTCCCAGGTGCCAATGGTTGGGTGGAGGGCCAGGTGGATGTTGGGTAAGGTGGCACATCTTCTGATCTCCATATTAATGTCAAGGATGACATGAGGAGGGGTGTCTGTCCTAGGCAGCAGGGTAGAGATGACAATGCAGGTGTCAGGGAATTCCCTATTGGCCTGCTCCTCTATCTTCCTCACTGCCTCAGCAGTGTCTTTATGGACGCTGTGTAGGTCATTAGTTCCTGTGTGGATCACCAGGCATTGAGAGCTTTTGAAGGTCTCCTTTTTCAAAAACTTCATTGCCTGGCCTGTGGTGCTGCAGCGTTTAGATAGCACTTTCTTACCAGGAAAAAGCTTGTTTGTGTCCAGGAATTTCCCATTAGAGTCAGCCAGCAGGACCACTTGTGGGGCTTGCTCTTCAGACTGAGTGGAGGGAAGCTGGGATGGGCAGAGCTGCCAGCAGGTGGAAGGGTGTTGTTGGGCTGGGTGCAGAGCAGAGAGTGTGGGACAGAGACAAGGCAGGGTTTGGGACATTGGCAGGGAGAGTCTGTGTCTCTGTACTTGTTATTGTGGGGACTGATTTGAGTTGGTCTGTCAGGTGTTGAACTTGCCTGGAAGAATTTGGTTCTGCTGTGGAAGCATCTTTTGCTGTGCAGTGTCCACTTGTAGAGATTGGAAGAAGCTGGTCGCTCCGCCTGTGGATGTCCTTAAATAGTTAACAGCTTGGCGTTAACTTGCTTCGTGCACCTGTTAGAATTTTAAGTTAGCTGGCAGGCTTTGTGTGTGGCAGCTGTTTGTGCTAAACTTTGTTGCCGAGATTTAATAGGCCTTCACAGCGCTTTGGTAGATCAGGAGACTTCGGTTCTGCTGTGTTTTTCTGCTCCGAGCAGATAACACGGAGAAGCCAGGAGGAGAGAGTTCAGGTGGGTGTCTGCTGGTGAGCAGTCCACACTGAGAGGGAGACAGCCACGGCTGTCACAGTGAAGGATTCCAGGAGACAGAGAGACAGAACAAAGGTTAACAGTTGCTAGCTAGCTTGACAGTTAGCCTGTTTTGATTTAAAAAATATATCCAAAGATGATATTTCCTCTTCTGTTCTTGTTGATTAATGTGGTTACCTCTTCTTTAGAGTCATTTCTGAAGATTATTTGAAGGTTATTTTGCAAAATGTCCCACGTTTTTAGGTCCAAGTTTGAGATGTATTCAGGAGCTCATCTTTTGGTGCAGCTACTCTTATGGAATTCTCTCTCACAATCTGTCTCTTTCTCTCTTTGCTAATTGGTTATCTATTTTCAATGCATCACATGGATATAGACCATTGGCACAGTCAGAGACAGAAAGAGAGAAATGGCTTCATAAATTACCATTTGAACCCAAATCCACCCAAAGCCTGAAGCTTGTGAAACAGAATGGCCCGAACCTGACCGTCCCATTATACCTTTGGGTAGTGTCTTGATTTCAGCTGATAGTCAGCCAAGCAGCTGAAAAGTGATTGTAAAATTGTAAATCGAGCAGGTGATGTTTATCAGCTAATGCATGTGTGACATCAGTGATCTGCCTGAACTAAAGCTATGCTCCATTCATCTACTGTTGAATGACAGTTGTATGATCGCAGAGTTGGTTGCGTGACGGTTTAAAAATACTGTGCTTTGTCAATATAGTACCATATACATCAAATGAACTTATTATGAATGGTTCACTTTGACTAACATGAAACATTTTGGCTTTCTTTTTCAGGCACTTTCAGATTATTTACTGCCAAATTGGATATATTAAGGTTTTTTGAGAAATATGAGTTTCCCCATAGTAATTAGGACTTTGATGTTGACAAGAACAGTACAAGTCTGAAACTGGTAGTTATGGTAATTTACAAATAATGTAAATCACCCATTACAGAAAAATAATGGTCAGGGAGCCACCAAAATCATAAACCTTCATCCTCTGGCGACAATGAATATTCACATTCCCATTAATCTCAAAGTTTGTGGTTCAATTCTGTCCACATGTCAAAGTGTCCTTGAACAATGCACTGAACCTAAAGGATAAAAGCACTGTGTAAAAATACAGTTCTGGACCAAAGTGTTTGCCTTGAGTTTTTCTATGTGAACAGTAACCAATGTCATGCTTCAGATGCATACAATAACAATGAAAAATAATATTACATTGTGTGGTGAGAAGACAATATGAGGGATTTAAAGACAACATATTTTGGGTTAGATTCATTTTCCTTGTCTACATGTTTGACCTATTGTATTTTGTATTTTTTTTATTTTATTTCTTTCTCTCATAGTGCCTTGGAGGAACACATAAACCAATGTTTCCTTCTTGCAGTTAATTGGCTGTTTCTTGCCTCTTTCCAAAGCTGCTCTATAAACACTCCTTTCTTTACATGCTCCATCACACTTCTTTTCAGTGCCATGAAAAAAGAAGGATGACTCACAGCACTGCTATGAAATGGTGAAAGGCAAGTTGGGGTTTCAATAATATGTAACAAGCTCTATTTTTTTCCCTTGAGCACAAGAAACATAGGTATAAGGTTTTGGGGGGTCAGAATCAGGACTTTTGCAAACTTCAAAGTCTTCAGTAAATAGATTGTACTGTCACATAGTGGAGAAACCTCCCTTGGAGAAGCGATTGTACCTTTGAACTCAATGCTTCATAAAAATGGTTCTGTGAAATAGTAAAAGACCTAGGTCAGACTTCTCATTGTCTCTGTTTGAAGCTTGGACTGAGACCTATCTCCTGCAAAGTATGACAAATTGCTTCTGCTTCGGCAAGACGGGCAAACAGAGGCAGTGGCACTGTGATTAAATATGGATGTCTGGTATCCTCTGTCTGAGCAAATATGGACATGTCCCTATCCTTGTCCTTTATTAATATAAAAAATATCACACTGCAGTCAGATCTGGAAAAGAATATAGTAAAAAAAAAAACTTCCCTGACTATTCAGTGTACACATCTAGTTATTTAGAAGTTAATTTATTCTCATAAGATGTCGTCTTGTGCTGGCACAGATGTAGGGAAAAAGCATAGTTAAAGGTAAATGAAGGCTAACTCATTCAATGCAGTGCAGCTTGCACATAAGTTTTACCAACCTTCATTATGTATATTTGATGGGCACAATGCACATTCATCAATGTTCTTTTGCAGGGACTGAATAAACATCAGTGGGAATGATTCATTTATCCCCGGGAGAAGAATGAAAAATTGTTAGTAACAGCATGACATTTTTAAAGCAGACTATTAAGATTGAGTGAACAAAAAAAGAATAGAGCAATAAACTGCAGCTTGGATGTTATCTGTATTTACTGGTTGAAAGGTTCCTTTTTAAAAGAATACATGGCACATATTTGCACTTTGGAATACCAGATGGTTGGACTTGGACAAGGGCCTTTATTTGTATGTGCTCGAGGTTACAATGCTAACATGTTGATGTTTAGCAGGTATAATGTTTACCATGCTCACCATCTTAGTGTAGCGTGTTAGCATGCCAACATGTGTTATCTAGCACTACAAAGTACAGCTGTGGCTGATGGTAATGTATTTAGTTTTTCAAGTATTTAGTCATAAACCAAAGTATTGGACCAATTGAAAACATGACCTGACGATGGCGCTAGATGAAAGGTCAGGGAATCAAAGTTATTACAATTCATCCTAAGGGGAACATGAATGACTGAACCAAATGTTGTGCCAGTCCATCCAGTAGATGTTGAGGTATTTTACAGTAAGTTTACAGTTAAGAGTCAAGATATTTCACCCTGAACCACAAATTTCAACCTCCATTTCAACAGTCGGAGGAACACCAGAGTCAGGACTAAAGTGGTGAACTGACCAACCGATGGACAATGCCACCCCTAGAGCCATGCAGCTAGCGAGGCTAAAAATGCTGGATCCTAAATTTCCCATAATGCAACTCAGTAGCATCTTTGATTAAATTCTCCCTGCCTACGCCCAAGTTTTTCAAAAGCCATGCCCCCAGTTTGTAATGCAGGCTTTCTGATTAATGTATAATCTCCAAACCCAAACTGAGATGATGACATCATCAGGGTTATTTTCTCAAACTTCCTTCAGAGGAACAGAAGATAATATACAACGGTTTTTACAGGCTGTGTAAACTTTGTGGAGTGCTCCTTTAAAGGAAACGTTTTAGAGTCATAAAATGAACAAAAAAAAAGATTAAGAAACAAATAAGTCTCTGTGTTCACAGGCTTTAGAGACCTGTGAGTTAAGGTCTTTCACACTTACAGAGCACCACAATTAATTGTATTAAAATTACAATCTCAGCTCATTTTTATTTCAGTTGACTCAAATCTGTAGTATTTGTATTTGCACATAACCAAGCACCAACTTATTTGCTGTGACAGCAATAATTCTGCAGTATTTTCCTTGGGACGAAATATGCGCAAAACCAACAAAGCAACGGAACAGATAAGAATTAAAACTTTAGAAAGGCAAAAAAATTACGTGAACGTTAGTTTCAAAATGTGTAATCAAATCCTTGCTAAGGTCAGAGAGAGGAAGAAACAAATGTACCCAACCCAGACCACATCCAGATGTGATCTTAGCAAAGTCTAAATGCAGTCTGTAGTCTATCGAACATGTTGATAAAAGCTATAGACAACTCCTTTCTCTTTAAAGGAAAATTTAGTAGAGCCCATACAGCAGTGCCACTTCGGGAGACTCGAGAGACCGCTACGACATGTGAAATGAGGACCACGTGTGCAACTGGTATATGGCAAGCCACAGAGTAGACACATGGACGCAAACGTGTGTGTAAGTATACATTCAAAGTAAGATATTGAGGTAACATTAATGCTGTAAAAAATGTTAAATGTTCAAAGTTCAAAGTGGCTGTCACCAACATGCCTACGCTGTTCTAATTTAACAATTAGTGATACTTATGGCAATACCACCTTCTGTTGCCTGCAGTAGAACCTCTCAAACCCTTTCACAAATATATTATTACTGCAAAGTAAGAGAGTAAGTATTTTATAGAATACTGTGAAAATGTGAGGATTATTGATATTGAAAAAATCCAGAGTTGATGGCAGACCAGTAGGAAAATAAATATTTGAACCGTGATGCGTTCACTTACTGACGTATGTACTGATGTGCAGTTGAAAGGTGATGCGTTCACTAACTGTTGTTCATTCTGAAGTGCATTTGAATGGTGATGCGGCGGCTTAGCTTATAATTTTTTAATGAACTATATAGTCAGTGACTACAAATCTTTGAACTGAACTAAAGGAAATGATTCGATTCAGCAAAGTGATTTGTAACCTGAAACATGCCATGTTTGTTGACAATTCCACTAGCTACCTAATTTGCATATTGAGATCTGATCACAATGCAGCCAAATTGAGACTGTAAAAGTTGTTTAAAATGTTTATTATGCACACATTACATGTTATGCAACAACACAGTAAAGCTGTGTAGATACAGATAAAGTTACATAAAGGGCAGGCCAAAAAGAGAACTCTTCAGTTGATCAAATTATTCTGGAAGTCAGACAGCTGCGCCAAGTTACTAATGGAAGGAACACAGTGAATAAGTTAGAAAAACTGCTAAAATGTTAAGTAATATGTTTTATCATACCATTATAATGTTATTTTATTTGACAGACCAAATATCTGTAATACATAATGTACATAGATGGCTGCCTGCTGATGGCTTAATTTAAATGAGTCCTGCAGCAGAACTCACTCTGAGAGGAAAATCAGGATGATCCTCTTTGTACAGAGAACAGTGGGAATTAATATATCTTAATTAGCTCACCTGCTTTAATGTATAGTGTGTGTGCGTGTGTGTGTGTAGGTGTGTGTGTGTGTGTGTGTGTGTGTGTGTGAGAGTGTGTGGTGTTGACACAAATTACATTCTGATGTGAACTTATAATGGACACCCTGCTTTGGATTCTGTGGATGACTCACGACTCATAGTCAACATTTAGATATCAGACACCGTTTTTCTGAGACTGGAAAGAGTTCTTCACATTTCAAGCAGCGGGCATCCCTCCTTCTCAGGTGTCCTATAGCAACATACTGCTTCCTACCAGCTCCAGACCCTGACTTACCTGTGGAGTGGGGTGAGAGAAAATAAATTTCCCTCATATAAATAAGCAGAGGTATAGTGCTAGTAAGTACTGGAGCGCACCTTTGATGCATGAGCATGCTGTTCCTATGGTGGCAAGTTTACATACATTAGTCAACTATAAGGCTACATCCACACTACTACGTTTTTGTTTATAAATGGTGATTCAGCTCCGTTTCAGAAGTAATCTCCGCCCATATTAACACACCTGAAAACGCATATCACGTGACCATTCCCGTACACTGGGCATGCGCATTAACAAGAACAGGACAAAAATAATAAGTCAGGGAACCATGACTGCTGTTCACAAAATCCTCCCGGATAATGCTGTTTTATAAAACATGTTTGTCTCTTTTCCATCATTGTATTTCCAAAGTATTTTTGTGTCTTTCTAAATATAGACAATATAACATCATTCCATCAATGTACAAACTCAAATACTCCACAATATCACAACACATACTCCGAGTTCACATTAGCCAGTGATGCTTATAGCCTACATAGCTTTACACATGTACTCTTTTATTTGGGCTATTCTTTAAACTGCATTTGAATTGTATTTGCTTTACAGCAAAAGGCTGATGCATGTGCAAAATGGCTGAATACGCTAACAGCAGGCTAAACTAAGCTACTAGCAAACATTGATGCATCAAAATGAATCAATTATAGACAACAACGTCCATGAAACAGAACCTGTAGTCACAAACTTGTACATTCAAAGAATGTTTCTCGTTTCTGTTGATGTAGTCTGTGGGTTAGCATTGTGGCATAACTTTAACGTGTGTTTGCTAGAAGTTGACGACAAGATCCTTCACTTCAGGCTCTGTACTCAGTGTTTTGATGTAGTCTGGACCCAAGAAAATGGTGATGGTCTTACAGACTTGTTGGATGATGACTGAAACAACTTGTTGGGATAGTCCATGGGATAGTGATAGTCCAAACGCATTAACGTTATTGGTCTTGTATATACATCCACGCATATTAGTTTTTGTTGTTCCTTCCATATCTGGACATTTGAAAGTTTTCTCGCCAGAAACCATAACTTCATTAATAAAATTATTCCACCAGGCACTAATTCTTCACCCAAAACCGGTGCTCATTGTAGGGCTGATAACACTGCTGAACTTGGGAATTGTCACAAATAACTTGAATAATAGCTTTTATTGCAAACACAGCCTCCGAGAAGGCGGGGCGCCGGAGCGACCTCGGGCGGTCGACCAGGAGCTTGGAGACGGCGAGAGGCCGGAGCGGAGACTGGAGAGGCGACCTCGGGCGGTCGACCAGGGGCTTGGAGACGGCGAGAGGCCGGAGCGGAGACTGAGAGGCGACCTCGGGCGGTCGACCAGGGGCTTGGAGACGGCGGGACGCCGGAGCGAAGACTGGAGAGGCGACCTCGGGCGGTCGACCAGGGGCTTGGAGACGGCGAGAGGCCGGAGCGGAGACTGGAGAGGCGACCTCGGGCGGTCGACCAGGGGCTTGGAGACGGCGAGAGGCCGGAGCGGAGACTGGAGAGGCGTCCTCGGGCGGTCGACCGGGAGCTTGGGCCGGGCTGGAGATAGACGCGACCTCGGGCGGACGACCAGGAGCCTGGAGACGGCGAGAGGCCGTCGCGACCTCTGGCGGTCGACCAGGAGCTTGGAGACGGCGGGAGGCCGGAGCTGGGACTTGAGAGGAGTCCTCCGGGCTGGAAACCGGAGCGGATTCTGGCCGGCTGCTGACCTCCGGGCAGAAAACCGGAGCCGAGACTGGAGAGGAGTCTTCCGGGCAGGAAACCGGAGCGGACTCTGGCCGGCTGCTGACCTCCGGGCAGAAAACCGAGCGAGACTGGAGAGGACTCTGGCGGCTGCAGACCTCCGGGCAGGAAACCGGAGCCGAGACTGGAGAGGACTCTGGCCGGCTGCAGACCTCCGGGCAGGAAACCGAGCCGAGACTGGAGCGGACTCTGGCCGGCTGCAGACCTCGGGCAGGAAACCGGAGCGGACTCTGGCCGGCTGCAGACCTCCGGGCAGGAAACCGGAGCGGACTCTGGCCGCTGCAGACCTCCGGACTGGAATCCGGAGCGACTCTGGCCGGCTGCAGACCTCGGACTGGAATCCGGAGCGGACTCTGGCCGGCTGCAGACCTCCGGACTGGAATCCGGAGCGGACTCTGGCCGGCTGCAGACCTCCGGACTGGAATCCGGAGCGGACTCTGCAGCCTCCGGACTGGGAATCCGGAGCGGACTCTGGCAGGCTGCAGACCTCCGGGCCGAATCTGGAGCTGACTCTGGCAGGCTGCAGACCTCCGGGCGGAAACCGGAGCGGAGCCTGGGGACACTGGCGACTGGCGGACCTCCGGGCCGAAACCGGAGCGGAGCCTGGGGACACTGGCGACTGGCGGACCTCCGGGCCGGAAACCGGAGCGGAGCCTGGGGACACTGGCGACTGGCGGACCTCCGGGCCGGAAACCGGAGCGGAGCCTGGGGACACTGGCGACTGGCGGACCTCTGGGCCGGAAACCGGAGCGGAGCCTGGGGACACTGGCGACTGGCGGACCTCCGGGCCGGAAACCGGAGCGGGCCGGCGGCGAAGGCTGGGACCCTCTGGAGACAGGCGGCGAAGGCTGGGACCCTCTGGAGACAGGCGGCGAAGGCTGGGACCCTCTGGAGACAGGCGGCGAAGGCTGGGACCCTCTGGAGACAGGCGGCGAAGGCTGGGACCCTCTGGAGACAGGCGGCGAAGGCGCCTCGGGGCAAGAGGCAGGCGGCGGCGGCCGCGGCGGCGGCTGCGCCTCAGGGCTAGAGGTAGGCGGTGGTGGCGGCAGCTGCGCCTCAGGGCTAGAGGCAGGCGGCGGCGGCTGGCAGACAGGTTGGGGATTCGTGGATGACCATAGGTTCGGCGGGCCAAACTCCTGGCAGAATCTCGCCAGGAAGAGGTCCAGAGAATGGAGAACTGCCTCTTCCTTAACCGCCAGGGATCCGGCCCAGTGCAGTGCCGGACCGGCTAGCGAAGCACCACGAAGGCTACCTGTGTCCGCTCAGACGGAACTGATCAGGGTGTAACAGGAACGCGAAGAAGCACTTCGTGAGGAACTCTTCGCAATTTTCCACTCTACCGGAGAAAATCCCCGACTGTAGAAACTCGTCCACCGCAATAAAGGGACTAGGGAGGCTGAGGATATATCGTTTGGCCAACTCCCCAGGTGAAGTAGCAAACACAGAAGCATGTGGGTAGTAGTAGCATTATTACGGATGTAGTAGCATTGTGGGTGGCTGTGACTTAGTGGTAGAGTGGGTCATCCACCAGTCGCAAGGTTGGTGGTTCGATCCCGGCTTCCCCCAGTCCACGTGTCAAAGTGAACTGAATTAAACTGCACAACAGCTAGCATTGACAACAAGGTCAGCAACGTCGGTTCATTATGAAAGTTGAATTAGCCATGCTTTGTGTTTGTTTTCTTATGGAAAAGGGGTTCCACCAGTCGTGATGGGGTTCATGGCTTCCCCAATCAGGGAAGGACAACGCACAACACTGTTGAGACCCAATCAAAAAACGAACATAGGTGTTTAAATCATCATTTCTCAAACGAAAATGGGGCCAGCAGCGTTTCCAAACGTATATGTTTTAGGGGTTCAAAAACGCGTAGTAGTGTGGACGCTAGGTGTAAACATAGCAAAACTTATGCATTTTAAAACGAAAACGTGGTAGTGTGGATGCAGCCTAACTGACCACACGATCAAATGTTAGACTGACTTTATGAATAGTTTTATCATATTGAGAATATTACGTGGCAGTCAGCCAAACATCTAGCTAAGTAGTATTAGGCGATACCATGGATGTAGTAGGTTGTAATTAGCGTGGCATTAAGCAGTAACTTATAGGCGAATGATTGAATGATTAAATTTACTTACTTGTGCCAAGCAAATGAAGCCGCACTGGAAACATTTATTCCGAGGAAAAGTTGCGGTGCAAGCAGAGGTCAGGCTATCTAATAGGCTAGGCTGTGAAAACATACAGCAGGTAAAATAAGTATTGAACACGTCACCATTTTTCTCAGTAAATATATTTCTAAAGGTGCTATTGACATGCAATTTTCACCAGATGTTGGTAACAACCCCTGCAATCCCCTAACCATAGATGTCCATAAATTAAGTTATGTATAATAATGTTAAATGACACAGGGGAAAAGTATTGAACACATGAAGAAAGGGAGGTGCAAAAAGGCCTGGACAGCCAAGACAGTCAGTAATTAGAAAGCAATCCTGCCCCTTGTCAATGCAAATTAATATCAGCTGGTTCAGTCCCAACTGATGGTCTATAAAAAGGTGTCTCATCACCAAGGTGTCACAGAAGAAACATCTCATGAAGGGTAAAAGCAAAGAGCTCTCTCAAGACCTTTGCAGCCTTATTGTTGCAAAACATACTGATGGCATTGGTTACAGAAGCATTTCAAAACTTCTGAATGTTCCAGTGAGCACTGTTGGGGCCATAATCCGGAAGTGGAAAGAACATCATTTCACCATAAACCGGCCACAACCAGGTGCTCCTCGCAAGATTTCTGACAGAGGAGTGAAAAGATTATCAGAAGAGTTGTTCAAGAGCCAAGGACCACTTGTGGACAGCTTCAGAAGGACCTGGGATTAGCAGGTACAATTGTTCCAAAGAAAATGATAAGTAATGCATTCAACTGCCATGGCCTGTATGCACGCTCACCAAGCAAGACTCCATTACTGAAGAAAAAACATGTTGAAGCTCATTTAAAGTTTGCTGCACAACATTTGGACAATCCTGTGACATACTGGGAGAATATAGTCAGATGAGACCAAAACTGAACTCTTTGGATGCCATAATACACACTGTGTTTGGAGGAGAAATGGCACTGCACATCACCCCCAAAACACCACACCAACAGTGAAGTTTGGAGGTGGAAAGATCATGGTGTGGGGCTGTTTTTCAGCATATGGTACAGGCAAACTGTATATAATTGAAGGAAGGATAAATGGAAAAATATACAGAGACGTTCTTGATAAAAATCTGCTGCCATCTACCAGGATGATGACGATGAAACGAGTGTGGACATTTCAGCAAGACAATGATCCCAAACACACAGCCAAGGAAACTCTCAGTTGGTTTCAGAGAAAGAAAATATAGCTGCTGGAATGGCCCAGCCAGTCACCTGACTTGAATCCAATTGAAAACGTTAGCTAGCTACAGACTGCCGCTCAAAGGCTACCGGCAGCGACCGGCAACTTTTAAGGTGGAATGTTTTTTTGTTATTCAATGCATGAGTTGATGCCGTGAATCAATCAACGCACTTTAAATGTCAATATGACAACTTTGAACATTCTATTTGTTTTATTGGCTGTCTTGCATGACATACATTTAGTGATGATTGGATTAAAAAAATGTATATAAATTTCAACTAGATTACACAAACTGCAAATACTCTCATATTTTCTCACTTTGAGGAAAAAAGTGCCGGAGCGTCGTTCTGGTGTGCTCCGGCTGCACTACACCTGTGCATAAGTACTGGTATCAGTATTGAACTTAAACACTGAAGATTCAACATGAGACTTTTATAATGGTTATCCATAGTGCATTGTGTGGATGGGTGTGTCGAACACCGTCAATTCAAAGTTTGCATACAATTATTCTTAATTCTTAATTGTTCTCAGCAACACTTCTCTCTTTTAGCAAATCTTGTGTTTCTTCTGCTTCTCTGTGCATAATGAGTTCAGGGGATTTGCATCTGACTTTTCACCTCTGGACCAAAGTGAAAAATTATAGAGTGTGCTATAAAGATACAGTACTGCAAGTGTGTGTGTGTGTGTGTGTGTGTGTGTGTGTGTGTGTGTGCGAGAGAGAGAGAGAGTTGAAGCTTATATTCCACTTCTACAGTGTTTTGATGTCTGTTGAAGCTGTTGCCTGTCAATATGCCAGCTACGATAATCCTTTAAAAAGATTAGGATTAATGGCCCTTGGGCCTGACTGAATGTTCCACTTGGAAAGATGAATACTTATGAATGAATATACATTAAAATAATCAGTTAGTGTTTGAGAGCAGGGGTCACAATTAGGTGCGCCATGGGACAGTTATTTTAAGCACTATCCTCTGGGGAGCCAGCAGGTCCAGTGAAGCCACAGGGCTGTGTTTTGATAGTTTTAGTTTGATTGCATGTTATTTTTTTATTAATTTGGGAATAAACTGATGTAATTAATAAAAGTGTTTGGCTGTTTTTTTTAATCTCTTATCATTGAAGATTTGTTGAATTCATTCATTCAAACCTTTATTTAAGCCTTGAAAATCATTGAGGTTTCCCTCATTTGCAATGATGTTGAGATACAGAGAAATACACAGAGTTAAACAAATCAAAAGATGACAACTCTCAAACAATTGTACACTGAGGTGAAGTGGTTTGAGATCATCGTCTTGAATTGTCCAGGGGTAGTGAGCGTGTTGATCTTGAGAATGTGTTGTAGATAATTCCATGTGTTTGGTGCACAAAAACTAAAGGTAGATTTCCCAAGTTCAGAATAAACCTGTGGGACTTGAAGCATAAGACAGTTAGTAGACTGAGTTGGTAGGTCCTGTGGTCCAGTCCAGCATAAATGTTGTGGACTCCACAGATGAATTCATTCATTTGGGTGATTGTTAACTGAACTTTTGATAGGAGACTGTATTCTCTTTTGTCCCACAATCCTGAGAGTCACTGAACGCAGCATTGGCCAGTCTGACCCGGATGTCACAAGGTCAATAAAAAGGTCAGCGATCATTTGTAGTGACCGGCTTCCTCCGATCTCTACAAGCGGACACTGCACAGCAAAAGACGCTTCCACAGAGGAACCACAATCCTTCCCAGCTTGGCTCATCTACAACAGACTGACCGCCAGCTAACAGCAGCACCAAAGCCACCTCTCTTTCCCTCCCATGGACAGGTATCGTAACAATTGGACATAACAGTGTATATAACTAAGCCAAGGACTGTTTAACTTTTGTACATGTGACGTTACTGATGTGTTTCCATTGAGGTTTTATTGTTGTGATCTTCTCCATGGTTAAGTGAGGTTATTATTGTAACCATAGTTCTCAGCCACCGCTAAGTTGATGTTAGTTATGTTATGTTCCACACAGACAGTCTTTGCATGCTAACTAACTCCTTTTAACTTGGCACCGTTATCCTAAACAGATTATACACATACACCTCTAGTTTGGCCCTTAAAGACAACCACACCCGGCGGAGAGTAACTTTAAAGATCCCGCTTCACATGTTCCTTTGTTTCTGACCAAGTGGGTTCATGCTCGTGCACGCGACACATACGGAGGCAGAAAAAGAATCATACACACACATTCCTTTTTCGCTCTCACCCAGATCTGGGCACTCAAACACACACACACATAGAGTGAGAAATTTGCCAACCTCTCCTATGTTGAACTCCAAATCCTTCAACCTACTAGCTGTTGGTGGTAATTCTGGTTATAGTCATTTATTTAATTATTAATTAAATAAAGTTATATTTAAGTTCCAAATTGATAGTTTAGTGTATTTTATGAGAATCAATTAATTGGCTCATTCTCTTATCATTTCTCTTCTTTAAGAAGAGTGGTGCCCCCAAGGACTTTATTAATTAAAGTTATTTATGATTAGCTTTGATAATTCTGATAGCCATAATTAATTGATCAGATGAACAGATTGGATGAAAAGATAAAAGTGTTTGTCACGCCTCTCTGCCAGAGAGGGAAGCTGGATCTGTTTATGTACAAAATTTTGAGTTTTTGCCACAGTCTGGTGATGCAATCTTCAATATGATGTTTAAATGTAAATGATTCATCAAGCCAAATACAATATTGCTACCATCCAGTGTGGATAGGTGTAGACAGTTAAAATCAATATCTCTTGCTCTAGAAAAAAGCTTGAACTTACTTTTGCTTGCATTAAGTACTAGTTTAAGGTTGGCAAGTGCATCTTGAAGAGAATTAAAAGAAAGTTATAGGTTTTCAACAGCAAGTTGTACAGAGTCAGCTAAATAATACAGATTAGTGTCATCCACGTAAAGATGGTTATTGCAGTATTGTAACATGTAACAGCACAGATGGTACTATACATGGATCTGAAACCAGACTGGTGAGGGCTTAAAACAGAATATTTTGAGAGAAATACTTTGAGTTGGTTGTTCACCAGTGATTCTAGGAATCCCTTGGATATTGAGATTACTGTTGGCTCCTCCCTTGTACAAAGGAATCACATGAGCAGACGTCCAGATACTGGGAATTATACCAGTTGAAATGTAAAGATTAAATATGTGTGTTTTTTGCTCAGTAATAAATGGAGTGAAAAGCTTTAAAAAGAATGGATCGAGTTTGTCTGCTCCAGTTGATGTCCTGGGATCAATAGGAGAAATATGTTGTAATGTGAAATGAAGCGTGGTTTACAGGGTATATGCAAGCACTATTAATAAGTGTGGGTCCTGTATACACATCCTTAAATAAATGACTACCAGCAGCAAAATGCTTATTAAAGGCTAGGCTGATCTCTTTCTGGACAGTTATTACATTTGACATGTGCAGGTAAAGAATTAGTGGTTTTATTTTTCACAGAGTTTACTGCCTTCCAGAATTTTGCCAGATTTGCAATATTATCATACATATATTTGCTCATATTTGGAATATGAGCGGTGAATTAATTCTAAATAATAATCTGATTTGGCTTTCCTTAAGACAATGGGATGGGTCTCCTGATTGTCTAGCAAGAGACCATGCTCTGTTTCTTGTTTTAAACAGTTGAAAGTTCAGGGGAAAACCAAGGATTTGACCTGTCTTTTATTCTGAGCTTTTTGAAAGGTGCACGTTTGTCCACGATTACAAGAAAGTTCTTTGAGAAATAGAGAAAATGCCATTTCAATATCAGGGATTTCAGAGGTAAAATGAATGTCACTATGATAAAGGTCAGTTAAAAACACTTGTTCATTAAACATTCTTACATTTCTTTTGACAAGAATTCTAGATTGTGATATAGCAAACAGTTGCCAGACTACATGTGCAGAACACACAAAGCACCATTGTCATGCCATTAGAGTCGTGTTTGTGTAACTTTGAGAACTCTGGTGTTTGGTGCTAGGTAGGTAGTGTATAGTGGGTTTATTAGAGCTTTTTCCCTCAAAAAAGCAGCCTGCTGGTGGAAATACAGTTGATAAGAGTGGTGAGACTGAACCAATCAGTAAGTTTTTAATCTTTTGGCTTGCTTACAAAAAAGCAGTGTCTAGTTGGGACTCCATTTCAAGTTTTAGATGTCTAGGAGTTGTTAGCAATTCCACCAGACCCAAAGAGGTAAAATTATCAAATATTTCACAAAACGTAAAGATTAGAGAAAAGCCCAAACAATGAAAACAAATTTGTGTAGCAGAACATTGTCTTTTCTTCTTTCCTCTGCCATTAATCATCTCACGACCCCTCAGATTTATCTTGTGACATGTTGGAGGGGCCCAACCCCTAGGTTTGGACTCACTGGACTAAACTACCTAACTGTATATAATGATGTATACTATAAGATGGCGCCGCAGATGGCAGCCTCGGTGTTGCAATTTCTGGTACTTTTCCCGTTTTTGTTTATTTCAGTTTTCAGCTCTCCCTCTCCGATTACATTCACCATGGAGGAACTTTTGACAATTCACTTGTCAAACTTTTGCAGCCGTGAACCAGGGAAGCGAGGTGGTGGAGCAGGCGGAGAAGCTAGGCAGAGCAGATGCAGAAATCGAGGGAGTGAGTCCAGAGTCCAGGGCATGCAGCAGTGAGGCGAGAGTCGGGTCCAGGCAGGGAGTAACTGAATGCACAAGAAACAAGGGTTAGCAAGAAGCTTAGACAAGGCAACAGAGAACAAAAGGCTGGAGCGAGACTAACTGGGTAGCTGGGTCTACGATCTGGTGGCGTGGTGGAGTTGAAGCCCAGTATTTGAAGCAGAGTAGATCGGAGATGATTGGCCACCTGCCAGCCGGCACCCACTACTGTAATCCAGCACAGACCAACACAGAGAGAGAGAGGGAGAGAGAGACTTCTGGCTAGGAGGAAGTAGAGGGCATGACTTGTGTACTTGAACCTAAGTAGGATTTTAATTGCAGGACTTTTTTGCCCCACCTAAAAACAGGAAATGTGTTTAGATTTTTCATCCAACTTTTTTTATGCACAGGACAGGAACCATGACTATAGATTTATAGTCATGGTCATGAATCATAATCTGGTTTCATTGTATTTTCCTGCAATATTACTACAAGAATCAGTCTTTGGTAGGAAGGAGAGTCCTGTGTAATTTCTTCTCAAATCAAACATAATTCAAATACAATTCAAAGACCACCACCAGTGCTTGAATTAATGATTCCCTTTCAGCTTAATATTAAACAAGGCTATTTCACACACTTGTCACAGCTGGTGACTGCAAATAGAGTCAGAAGTTCACAGCTTCAAAAATGTTTGAAATTCAATGCCCACTGTTCATGTAAGATGACATCAGCGACTCAGCCACTACCCTGGCCAGTAAGCTTCATATACAAAAGACAAGTGGGGCAAAATATCTAATGCTGGTGGTTCTGGCATCTTATGGAAGGTTTTGATAATAATTTTTAGTTTCATATTTTTGGATTTAACACTTCCTTTCAGAGTAGATTTTGCAGCAGTTTGTGCATTTACTGCACTTAAGTAATGTGATTACTCATCATTTCTGCCAGTCACGTGATTACAGAGATGCTTCCTTTTTCAGGTTAAAGAGATGAAGAATGACCCAGCTGACACAGGTAGATTTCTGCAGAACCCTGATTATATGGAAAAGTGAATATGTAACCAGGTTTCTTAAATGTTTTAGAGTGAGTGAGTGTATGTGTGCATGGATAAGATCCAAGGACAGGGAAATGATTGTTGTGGAAATAGTGTAGCAAAATGAAAGGAAAGATCATTACTTGTGGTTGTGCATTGCTCAGTGCAGAATAATTCAATCCAATGTCAGCCTTGAACTAAAGAATACTGTATATCCCTCTTATAAAATGAACAGTCGAGCTAGTAAATAGTTCTGTTCCCTCAAATGAAACAGTATTTGGGAGTAGGAGCATCTTATCAGGGACATAATCAGTTCTTTTGGGTTGCAAATATATATATCTATGGTTTTCTTACCAGACTGTTGCATTAATTATTCATGTGTTCATGCAACACAGCAGACCCCCCCTCCACAATTCATTACAATGTTTGATTTTCTCTGTAGTATTCAAAGTTAAACCTGATATTTCTGTCATGATATTGGAGTTTACACTTTTTTGCTGTGTTGGGAATAACATGGTTAATGGGGCACCAAATTGTGTAGGTGCAATCAATTAATTTTGGCTTTCAGAATTATCAAAGATAATAATGAATAATAACTTTAATTAATGGAGTTCCTGACACATCCCGCTCTGCTTCTTAGGTCAAGTGTTACCAGTTATATTATTAGTATTTCCTGTTTTATTATGGTAACCCATCTCTCCTCTCGTTACAGACCACCTCACTTCCTGCCCCTTGTGGGTTTCCCGCCAGTCTTGATTACATGTTCTGCCCTAATTACTTGCACCTGTGCCCTATTGTCTGCATCCACCTGTGTATATAGTCAGCTGCCTTCAGTCACTCTTTGCCCGTTGACCCCTGTGTTTTGGACTTTGCCTCTGCCTATTCCTGGTGGATTTGTTTGCTGTCTCCTGACTGCCTGCCTGTGTACTGAAACTGCATTTTAGAAAGTAAAAGACAGTTCCCTTACCTCCTGGCTTTTTGGTGTCTGCATTTCTGAGTCATTTTTGAACCTGACTACCAGTTGTAACAGTTCCTCAGTGCACCACCCTTAAAAAAGGAGAAATGATAGCCTAGTTCGGTTCTGCTGTGTGTCCGGTGATTAGCAGGCCACATTGAGAAGGAGACAACTGCAGCAGAAGAGTCCAGGAGAAAGAGAGAGAACAATGGGCAACTGACCCTTTTTATTGACCTGATGACATCACAGGTCATAGGTCAGCATGTCCAATGGTAGCTGAAAGCTGGGTCCATGGGGGGAGTTCATATCTAGGTGTGAATACCTGGAGGATTGTGGGAGAGTGAGTTCAATGGCTCAGTTTCATAACAGTTATTTAAGTTCAGTTTAAGTCATACAAATGAGCAAATTCATCTGTGGAGTCCCAGTGATCCCAACAGCTGTTTTTATTATTGTAGCTTTAACACATTAGGAAGTACAAAGATTTTATAAAGAAAGGTGCACCAACTGCTAAATGACCGTTTAGTTCTTGTAGCAGCACTTGACATCAAAGATCACAGCAGAGAGTCTCTGACGGGTGCAATCATTTATTCCTCTGGCATCATGAGTAGCATGACCAGCATCCCTTCTAGCACCGTGAAAACTAAAAATAAACAAAAATAGTTACTTATTATTCAGTTTCAGTTCAGACATGGTTGTAAACAAAGCCTTTCATTTTACAGTGTAACATTTGCATTTCCACACCTATACACTGCACATTAAATTACTTATTAATCAACTCAAAATAACACAACATTTATATACACAATAATTAAGTGCTGCTCAATTAGCATATGCAACATTTTCTGGTACCAGAGGATACAGTAACCTTCAATAACACTGCATGTGAACATTTTACAGCCTTTGAGTTTCTTTACAGGTTATACATAGAGCAAAGTATTGCATACCTCACTCCGCTTACCAAGGATGCAATACTTGGGGAAACCTTACAGACTGGGCTGCTGTCATGTAGTGCTGCTAGCTTGATGGACACACTCTTTCTCTGAGCTAAAAATAGCTAACTAACTGAAAACTTCATCTGCTCACCTTGCTTTTCCCTTCAGTTCTCTTTTCCCCACACACACACCGGCTTGCCCCGCCTCTTTCTGTTTCTCCTTCTCCCTGTATGTGTTGACTTTCTTCATCAGCAGTATGTTTTATAAAGTCTCCCAAAAAACACAACTTTTTCACCGGCGAGTCCGTTTCCACAGCAGCAGCTGAGCCGTGTGGAGGAGGCTTGTTGTTAATGACGTCGCCTATCGAAACGATTGAAACCACCGTGGTGCAGAAGTTCAGAGTGAACTATCTCAACAAACATGGGATGGATTGCCATTCATTTTGGTACAGACATTCATGGTTCCCAGAGCATGAATCTTACTGACCTTGCTGATGCCCTGACTTGTCATTTAGTGCCACTAGCCGGTTGACATTTGTGGTTTGGAGTAAAATGTCTTAATATTGCATGGATTGCCATAAAATTTGGTACAGACATTCATGTTCCCCACAGGTTGAACTGTAATCACTTAGGTGACCCACCATAAGGTCAAGCTTTCAATTTAAAATCTCTCTCTCTCTCTCAACCTAACACAGCAGCACCCACCATTGAGTCTGGTTCTGTCCAAGGTTTCTGCCTCTCAAAGGAAGTTTTCCTTGCCACTGTCGCCAAATGCTTGCTCATGGTGGGATTTGTTGGGTCTCTGTAAATAATATTATAAAGAGTTCGGTCTAGACCTGCTCTATAGGAAAAGTGCAATGAGAGAAAACTTCTGTTATGAATTGGCGCTATATAAATAAAATTTAACTGAATGGCTTAGCTAATATTAGCTTAGTTAACAAATATTATGGTGCCTAGGTTTTTTTGTTTACACTCTGGGTAACGTTACATTATCTGTAAAATATCTTTTTTGCAGTCCATTAAAACACTGTAGTTAAAACTGCATTTACGCCTCAGTATTTTGTTCATGGAGAAGAGTGTTTGCTACATAGACAGTATAAAACGGTTTGCTACAGGTTGAGCCTTCCTCATATGGAGGAGTGCTGGGAACGGTTGCTGTGGTCAAGCTAACGTTAGCAGCTCGGCTTTGAGAGAGACCCCCGCACCCCACCCCTGGTGGGTGTGGAACTGTAGTTCCAGCTGAAGTCGTAGCCACGGTAAAATACATACTGGTTAAGATGTTACGTTACTGATAGTCAGCCATAACTGTCTATAGGATCTCGTGTAGCGCAGCAGCTATCAGTGGGCCCATGTGTCGTGTTTACTGCCACAGAGAAGTGAAACTCTCGTTCATGTTACAATTGAGACTCTCCCGTTGGTCACTGCAGAGTTAACGTTAGGCGTGGACAGATGAGGTTGTTACCAGCTGACAGTCCTAAAAAATTTCAAACCAAGTCTCATAACCGCGGTTCACAGCAGCAGACTGTGTGTGTGTGTGCTGCCACACCGACACTCCTCCCTCAACAGGTATGATACAGATAGAAAACATTCTGTCGCACTGTACAGCATATTATAGAAAACCATCAAAGGAAAGATGTTTTGCATTTCTTAATGCAGACATATTAGGCTGTCAATTAAACTGAACTGTAGGCTGTGCACTGGGCAGCCGTATTATGTAAGGGAAAATAACAGCTCATTTGAAAAAGTGCTTTCAGTCTAATGTCAGATTATTCTCTGTAGGGTCTGTAGGGTAAGTCACAGCTATTCAGAGATCTGGATCTCTTTAATCAGGGGGAGTTGTGCATATTTTCTGCTCTTCGGGCATATACTGTAAGTGAACGATCGTAAGCGTCGTCACATTATAGCGTGAATATTAATAATCTTTTGAAAACATTTTCTCTTTTTACCAAAAATACATGACAACATAAAAGCAACATCCCTGTGCACAGAGGTTTGTCTGCACCTCCTCCATAACGCAAGGTAATTTTTAAATTTTTGCCAGTTTACTGCTGACCTGTTATGCCAGCAGTAATGTCAAGTGTGTGATGTGCAGTCAGTAAGTTTAAGGGTGGGAAATGTGATAAATGAAAAACTTAAACGAAGATTGCACGCCTATTGTATCATTCCCATGTTGAAACTTTTATATACACACACACAGGGCATGAGGCTTAACAATTCAAAGTGTTGTCCTGCAGACTGCTGACTGCAGGGAAAAGTTGATTAGCTGTTGCAAACAGGCTTCCATTTATACAAAGAAACAGGGAGATCAGAAAGAACATCATGTACTGAGGACAGTATGTATTGTAATGGCCATGAGAGGAGAAGTATCGTATAGTAGTTGTGAGGAACGAAGCAGAGACTTGAGCAACTTACAAACTGAGGAAGTGTAGGATTCCTCCCCGAGGGCGCTGTCTCCACACAAAGGGTGGACTTGTGTGCCAAGAGGCTGGGACCAGCCTGTGCACCACCGAAGGGAGAGCTAAGTCTAAACCTCAGCTCCTCCCCACCTCTGGAGAAACCTGTCAGATACATTCTCATTTAAAACTCTGTGTAATGCTAAGGAGAGCACTCTTTCCTAGGATGTTAGCTACAGACTAATAGCTTGCTGACTGTGGTTGACTGAATAGAAAAGATCCTTGTACAAGATATGTTTTGATCCTCCAATGCTTTAATAAACAACAAATTGAGAAATAGACTTTCTCTGGACTGTTCTTCCACACTGTTCTTTTTAGATATTGACTTTCACTTTAACGTTTCCCACTGTTTTTTATTAGGATATTGTTTTTTTATTGTTTTATATGTTGTTTTATTGTTTTTTATATATATTATATTTTATATTGTTGTGATGTTCTGATATGAGGTGAGTAACAAGTTGTTACTAGTTGTTTTTGTTGTTTGTATTGTTGATGTTTCCTCAGATCAGTAAGGAGTCCACGCACAATATCCATATGCCATATCATAACCATGTGCAAGACTCAAGAATGATGTACAAGAAAACTTACTCTAACTGCTGTCTTCTTCTCTCCTCAGAATGAGGCCATCCGTATAAGATGAGCATGTGCACTCAAGTCTCAAGTAGTGCACCTATCGAATGAGGAGTGAGAAACTGAAGGAATACACGGTGAGTTGCTTGTAAAATACTAAGTGTGACAAAGTAGCTGTAGATCAGTGGAGAAAGCACCTGATTATATGCTAGATTGCAGAATTATTTTCCTGCTGAAAGACTAAGGTTCTCTTGCAGTGGCTTCCCTGATTTTGTTCCATTCTTCTTCACTTTTAACAATATGTCAATGATCCACATCATGAGGCTTCAACCGCCACATTTGACACGGTGTTCTTCAGGAAGTATGTTTGCAACACACACTGCTTTGAATTTTGACTTATGATTTCAAAACCTTGTCCATCAGCTTGGATGTCACTCAATTCCTCTCTGGAAAACTTGACATGGCTCTTCTTAGGTGAGGGCTCTATAAACAAATATCTGCATATGAATGCAGAATCTGTTGACAAGGGACCAAGATTTTGGCATCGGAAGCGTTCTGGTTTCTGTTTGTCGTCTGAGTAGTATTGACCTATCATGTTTGAGTGGGCTTTGGTTGCATGCAGGTAAACAGTCCATGGAGAGTAAAAGAGGCGGAACGAATTGGCCGAAATGCAATCTCGAAACCCATCGGCTATCGATTTAGCTTTTTACAATCAGTCTACATTCATATGCAGATATATGTTTAGAGATTAGCTGAAATGTGTCTCTCACGTATCAAGTACCTAATCAGACTGCAGAGGAAGTCTTGGCTACACCGCTGTTGGGATTTACAATGGTTAAAGGGGGGCACCCACTTGTGTAGGAACGATCAATTAATTATGGCTATCAAAATTTTATTAAGATAATCATAAGTAACTTTAATGAAGAAACTCTTCACCACAAACACCACTCTTCTTAAAGAAGAGAAATGATAGCTAATCAATTGATTAAGTCTCATAAAATACACTAAATTATCAATTTACAACTCAGATTAATAATTAAATGAATGACTATAACCAGAATTACCACCAATAGCTAGTAGGTTGAAGGATTTTGAGTTCAACATAGAAGAGGTTGGCAAATGACTCACTCTTGTGAAACATTAAAGAAACCAGCATAATTCTACACAAGCATTTATTACAGTTTTTCTCAAATGCTAAAACACATTTCACAAACATTTCCTCCATGTTCCCCAATGTCTAAACACAACACCCTTTTCTAAAGCTACATAAACACAACCACACCTTCTCACTTCAAAACTCAAACTTTCACACCAAAAGAGCAGCTCGACGCTTTCAAAAATGTAAACACTATACACATCATTACACACTACAGCAAAACAATTGAAAACACAATGCTCAATTTGTGAGAAGGTTCTTTGTTTCATATCTGCCAATGCATATTTTTAGAAACTTTACAGTAATGGATGTTCTTAGATCTCTGCAGAGGATTAGGCATTTAGATTTGTGAGTTTAATATGAAGAGTATAAATCTATAGTAAATTCTGCATTTACACTACTGTAACACAACTCAATGCAAAAACAGAATCTATTGCACACAACAGTACTCTTGAAAACATGATCAGGGTGTGAAGTTTTTTTATTTACTTTATTCACACCACAATCACTGTGCGGCATCATGTCGCTGAGCTGCATCGGGCCACATCACCTCATCCACATTGCAGGCTATATTGTCTCTTGCCAGGCACTGCGGGAAAAACGCCCTGGAATGGCGAATCCATCCTTGGAAGGCCTCCACTGGGATGTCAACACAAGCCAGCTCCATTGCCCTTAGGAGGTTCTCTCTAGTGTATGTTTGTCTGTCATAAACCTTCCATCTCCACGATGAGAAGAACTCCTCTATAGGGTTCAGGAAAGGGGAGTAGGGTGGCAGACAGACATTTAAAAAGTGGTTCCTGTTGGTGGTGAACCACTCTCTGATTTGGTTTGTGTTGTGGAAGCGTACATTGTCCCAAATGATCACATAAATGTGATGTGCGGGCCCAGGATGGTGTTGTTGGCGGTCCTGGAGGATGTCTTTTAGCTCCTCTAGGAAGGTGAGGAGACGTTGGGTGTTGAAAGACCCAAGGACAGCATGCCGGTGGACAAGCCCCTCCAAACCCATGGCCGCACAAAGAGTAATATTACCACCCCGTTGGCCAGGAACCTCAGTGATGGCTCTTTGGCCAATGATGTTAGGGCCTCTTTGCCTTCGTTTCTGCAGGTTGAAGCCAGCCTCATCCAGGAAGAGGTACTCATGAGGTCTGGCCATCGCATCCAACTGTAATGTCCTCTGTGAAAATGTGAAAGTGCACAGGTGTTTAGAACAACAGTCAATCAGGTAGCACAGTACTGTCCATAAGTAATGTAGGCCACTGAGCAACACAGTATGTCCACTAACTGTACTGTGAACATGGATGTATACTTACTTGCACATACTCGTAACGTAGGTCTTTGTGTCACGCAGAGTTGCGCTCAAAGGGAACCCTATAGACCTGTTTCATCCGCATCTTTTGGCACCGGAGAACTCGGTCTATTGTGGCCAAGCTGACATCATCAGTGCTCTTAAAGTTGACATTATCGGCAATGACTTTGTCTCTGATCTCCCGGAGTCTGATGAGGTTGTTCTCACGAACCATATCCACAATGAGGGTTTCTTGTGCCGCTGTAAATATGGCAACCCTCCCACCTCTATGTGGCATTCTTTCAACTCTAAAGAAAGAAACATGGGTTGTCAATTGACATGTTTTACAATACAGTAACAACTTATTTGAAACCAATAGACTACTTTCACAGGCTTGTAAAATTGTATTGTGACAAAGAAAGCAATAGAGTACAATACCTGTTATGTTGTCTGAATGCCCTGATAATGGTGGCCACGGTGAACCTACTCAGGTTTGGATGGACTCGTAGTCCTGCTTCAGTCATTGTCATGCCATGGACAATGACATGGTCAATGACTGTTGCTCGCATCTCATCCGTAATGATGGTGCGAGGTTGTCTTGCTCTCCCTCCTGGACCTTCTCCTCTCCCTTGTTGGCCTGCTTCTCTTCCTCCTCTGATTTGACCTCATCTTCCTCATTGGCCTGCTCCTCTTCCTCCTCTGATTTGAACTCCTCTTCCTCGTTGGCCTGCTCCTCTTCTTTCATGGCCAGCTCTTCTCCCTTCTCTGACTCGAATTCCTCTTCCCCTGACTCTGCCTTCAACCATTGTGTTTGTTTGGAATCTTCAGCAAACTGTGCACTCTGAACTTGCTTTTATACATGTGGTCACAGCATTAGCAACAAGTGTCTTCAATTTTGAGTCGTTGTGTGTAATGAATGACGCCAGGTGTGTTCAAATATTGCTGACTGTGGCAAGCATTTTGCATCACATGAGCTTTCATTTGAGAATATGAGCAGAGTTCTTTTGCAACTTGTGTTTTAGCAAAGAAAAATGTGTTAAGATTCATGAGAACGGAGGATTGTGTTTTGTGAATTGTGTCTTCATGTGAAATGTGTTTATGATATTGGAAAATGATGGCTAGATTTAGTAAATGTGTTTAGACAACTGGTCATTTGGTTTAGAGGATTGGCTTTTGTGCTTTAGCATTTGAGAAAAACTGTAAAAGATAATAAAAGCAAAAACACACAATGTGAAGACTGACTCTAAATACTAAACTACAGAACAAAGGGTGTGTGTGTGTATGTGTGTGTGTGCGCAGGTCTAGGTACGCACCAAAAGGAATGTGTGTATGTTTCCTTGTTCTGCCTCCGTATATCTAGTGTGCACGAGCATGAACCCACGTGGTCAGAAACAAAGGAACATGTGAAGCGGGAGCTTTAAAGTTACTCTCCGCCAGGTGTGTGTCTTTAAGGGCCAAACTGGAGGTGTATGTGTATGATCTGTTTAGGATAACAGTGCCAAGTTAAAAGGAGTTAGTTAGCATGCAAAGACTTGCATGCATATATTCTGTATTGGTATTTGTCTGTATCCCAGACAGGTTGGGTTTTTCCACTGCAGAAAGTTTAAAGCTTTTGAAACAGCAGAGAAAAGTTGTAAAGAACTATTTGATCATTTAGTGTAAGATTTCTATCCTGCGCATTCGTGTGGAAGGAGCAGTCACACTTTTAACCCAGTACATAGTGTTTTCACAGTGGACATTTTCACCTGGAGCAGTCACAATACCACACACAAAGGATGTTTTTGCGGCAACAGTTAAAGAGAATAATTCACCATTGATAGTGTGGTTAGAGCTCCCCTGGGATAGAAATGTTTTTAGGTCAATTGTTTGACATGTCAACAACACAGAAAAATTGTGCAAGAAGTGTTTCAGTAATGCTTGACTGGATTTTTTTGCGATGCATGTGCATATGTCTTATTTGCTTTTGATAGAATTTGAAAAAGTTTTGTTCTTGTCATTGTGCACACATCCTGCAGAATTATGCAGGCTCAGTTTCTACATGAGCCAATATTATTTTGGTTTATGTAAGATCTCCTACATGCATATACACTCTGTCCAATTTATTAGGCCCACCTAGCTAAAAACTAATGCACCAGCCCTGTAATAAATTTTACCTTTATGAAGGTTATAGTGTTGTTTTGTTGCTATTGTATCAGAGAGGTGTTTCCAATATTTTGTCACCAAAATTAGACAATATTGAGATCTGAATCATGCAAGCCTTTTTCTCTTAATTGTCTATTACTCCAAAAGGTAGTTAAGGAAAGAACTCTGAGAAGCCTATGAGCACAGCAAAAGAACTGCTGCTTTTCTTGTGTTTCTACTGTTATTCTCAAACGGGACTTAGATTGATTTAGTCATTTGCTCCTTGACAGGGGTGTGATTTTGATGAAACCCACAGTTTTAGCTCTGTAGCCACTAAAATTATCCCAAAAGCCAGTTTTGAACACACCAACTGCCTGGACTAACATGAAGTAATGCTGGCTGGAATAACATGTGACTGTGGGCTGCGGTAACATGTTACTGGAGGGCACTGTGGACGTGTTACCAGCTGCCCTCCGATTACCAGCTCCAACCTCATACTGCACTGTTCTAAGCTGGAATGAATTGTGGTGATGACTCAACCTCTTTACCTGCAGGACAGTCCTCTGTGGTAGAAAATAATCTAGTATTGTGTAACAGATCATTTCTCTCTACAATAGGCTGCACGAACCAGCATTTATCATGTGTGACATCATCTTGTTATAAACAATAGGGAAACTCACGGTGTAATTAGCACGCCTGCTGTTCACTTCTGTTAACTTTAAATTACAAAGACTTAACCAAATTCACATATAATGGCAAATGCTGTCTTTTGTCTTTAAATCAAATAGTTGCTCTTTTGCCTTGAGTTTTACTGGAACCATGGGCAACCTCATTTAGCATCTGATTGTCCCTCTCCAAAAGATGTTTGCATGTATAGACATCTCCTCTCTGAATTCCTGCCATAGCACTGCTACTTCGAAATCTCTTTAGCTCTGCGTTGCCATGGCAATTCAGCTCCACTGAGCCGGTGAAGGGTAAATATATGTGTGAGTGTCTGTGCAACCAAAAGGGACAAAAGCATGATTACTGGAATGACTGAAGAGATCATCTATAAAATGTTGCCAGTTTTTGTGTAAGTTCCTGGCACCGTTCGTTCCTCACTTTGTAGACAGTTATTTGTGTGTATTTTACAAGTGACTCATAATGGTAGATTAATTGAGACCCTTAGACTTCTTACAGCGTTACAGCAGTGGGGAAGATGCATTAATCTCTCAAAATTAAAGCCTCTCGAGCTGGTAAGGGTTGGTAAGATGCAGGATGGGATCAATGTGAGGGAGAGTGGGAACCTTTGCTTTTGCACCAAACTTCATTCCATGTTTGCATGATGGATTGGAAACTAGTCACATATTACCATCAACCAACTGTGGTCGGAAGATTCTATTTGTTTTAACTGGTAAATGTAAACCAGGCTTTGGTAGCTACTGGGCTACCCAGAATCACTGAAATCTTCATTAAAAGGGGTTCTGCAGGGATTTATTGCACTTCCATAAGGTTGGAGGACTTTCAAGTTAAAAAACAAAACAAAAACAAAGCAACAGAGGCCACGATATCCTGATTTTCTGACTGTCTTTCAAACTCCACACCCCTAGTTTGAAACACAGGCTTTTTGTTCAATTTGTAGTCTCCATTGCATGATAAGACACTGGAGACTGCCGTTCATTTTCCTGTTGGTTACTTTTAACCATGACCATGATAATCCCCTTACCATGTCCAAGTAGTTTTTGTGTCCAAGTAGTTTTTGTAACATTAACCATAGCACTGGTGGATCAGAGGAATGAGTCATTTCTGTGTAAGGCTTGTTACAAAATGGGTCCAGAAAACCAAGCTACTACTTTTAAAAGCAATAGTGTGTGTAGAGGATCATCTACTTTAATAATAAATAATTACACTCGTTCAATGGGGCACCACCATGGAAATAGGGAAAACAAATAAACTCAACTAATCAATAACTCGATCATTAAATTGATCAGTCTCTTAAGAACGATTTAAATTATTTTCTATAGATTGACCTTTGTCTTCTGCCTCAAAGAAAACAAACAACCTTTTACTGATTAAATGAGGACATTTTTTATACCTAAATGCCTAATAACAGAATAAATGAAAGATTAATAAGATTATGATAAAGAAAATAAACAAACAAACACAACAGATGAATAGCAGATCTTAAGTCACAAAATAAACCTGATCATATTGGCAATAGTGAGGTGAAGTAATGTGAATTGGTTATTAAAACAAACTGCGAGATGCTAACGTAACGCTGGTGCAATCAACTTATCTAAATGGAAATTTATTTATTCTATTTGACACCAACTCTTTATCTTAGCAAAAACCATGGTTTAGCCTACTGTTTTGAAGTGCTGGCACAGACAAGGCATTCCCACTGGCTTTCCGGCTTTCCCAGGCTGTGGTCCGTTCCCAAAGTTTGTGCAGGGATGAGTCTGGCGTGCAGCGGGAGGTACATGTATGATTTGTGTCGGACAACGGTGTCAAGTTTAAAGGAGTTAGTTTGCATGTAAATACTCTGTCTGTGTGGAGCATAACGTTACTAACATCAATTTAGCAGTGGTTGAGAACTGTGGTTATAGTAATAACCTGATGTTAATCCTGGTGAATATCATAACAATAAAACCTCAACAAATCAAATCAATACATGCACACTGACAAAAACTAAACAGTCCTGTGCTAAGCCAAGTACACTGTTAAGCTATGTGAAGCTCTATAATTCCCAGTTACGTGACCAGTCCGTGGGAGGGAAAAAGAGGTTACTTGGCGTGCTGCTCTGTCAGCTGGTGAGTCCCTTTTGTGGATTAGCCAGGCGGGGAAGAATTGTGGTCCGATGCAGTCTTTTGAGGTGCAGTGTCCGCTTGTGCAGATCGGAGGAAGTCAGTTGCTCGTCTGTTATTCTCAGAGCTGGCAGGCTTTCTTGTCGTAGCTGCTCACGCTAACTAAACTTGTTGTAGAGATCTAGCAGGCTCTTGCAGTGCTGCTGTAAGATCAGAGAGTTTGATTCTGCTGCGCGTCTGCTCCGAACAGGACACACTGGTGTGAGCTGGGGTTTTGTTGACCTGAGTTCAGTGGCTCAGTTGCAGAATAAAAGTTCAGTTTAAGTCACACAAATGAACAAAATGATCTGATTCCGAACAATGTTCATTTTAAGAGGTGCTGGTAGGTGGATTTTGTTACCTTTGGACAGAGCCAGGTAAGCCGATTCTGCCAGTTTCCAGTCTTTATGCTAAGCTAAGCTAACTTACTGCTGGCTCCAGCTACATATTTACTGTACAGACATGAGAGTGGTACAGACCTTCTCATTTCACTCCCAGCAATAAAGCAAATAAGCATATTTACCACAATGTCAAACTATTTCTTTAGGACCAGATAACACCATTTACAAATGGTGCATATATCTTTTTAAGTATTGATACAATACAGGAGCCTATAGTCATACAGTGTGTGAGTGTATGTGACCATAAAAGGGGATGCACATTGGAAATGACTCAGCTAGATCTCTCATCCATTCCACAGCCTGCTGTTACACTGCAGAGGGTTATTATTATAGTGGAACTGTTATTACAGTGAAGATTGGATATCAGAGCACACATGTACAGTGGTTTGATGTCTGAGCAAGACTGCTGCAATACTCAAACAGACATTCCTCTTTACTTCTAGCACAGCTCTAGGTTGTGTATATGTACGGATCTGTCTCGACATCAGCATGCAGGACGCATGAAAAGAAAGATTTAGAAATAAAATCTTTCTTCCCAACTCATCAAATTAAAGAAAAAATGAGATATGAATCCATTATACTGAGGTAGTCTGTTGTAATGAAAACATTTCATTTCAACATAAAGTTGCTATGAAATGAAAAATGACTTTTTCGCCTGGTTAGCTGATAAACAATGACAAAATAGGAATGCTATTTCCTGGGGACTTTAATATAATGCCTTCATTTCACAAGGTGAGATCTTTAAAACAGTCATTTCAGTTCAATTAAATCTTCATCAGGACGGAGTGAGGACAGGAAACAAGCCACTTTAACCGCTCCACCGTCCACAGTTCAGTGATAAAAGCAGTTATTAATAGGGCTGGGTATCGTTTAAAAAATTACGATACCAGTACCAAAACCAGTACCCTTAAAGTGATACCAATACCAATAGAGTATTTCATTCGATACGATATCATGTGAATGGAAGCATTCAGTTACGTAAAATGCCACCACTCCTGCCATCCAAATGAGCTTTACACGAATACATTTTGAAAGTGTTCTTTAATTAGCACTGTAGGTATTTACAGTTAGCTAGGACCAGAGTCCACGTTCAGAGGAGCAGTTTATAACTAGCACTCAGGAATAACAGACCACAGACCACGAGGTGAATTTTAACTGCTGGCTTATTCAATCAGCAGTAGACATACACATAAATTGGGACCAAATCACACATTTCACACACACTGAGAAAACCAAAATAAACCAAAATCTCAAATAGGTTTAAATCAAACCAAGGTGAGATACAATAGGGAGAATACTTTCAAAGGTTTTTTTCTGAGTTCAAGAGATAATTTCTAACTTAGTTTTAGTTCAACTTTCTCATTAGTTTGGTTAGTTTACTTTACCAGCACATACTTTAGAATTTACAGCAACACAACCCGTTTGCATTACCAATTCGGCACAAAATAAAAGGAAATAAATTACAATTTAATACAGAATCAAGACACAAAACTCAAAATTCCACCGATCAATGTATATGATAAATAAACTCAACTTCATAACTCGGTGTGTCCTTTTGTTAGGTCTTTAACAAGTTCAAGTGAGCTCCACTGCGTGAAGCAAGAGACTGAAGGTTTATTCCTACCGCCACTTAGGTGTTTGAATAAGTGTCCTTATCCACCACAAAATACACAACATGAAACAGTATTCACAGTCTTAGCTACTGGCAGTTTAAGCTGCACATTCAGCTTGAACAACAAACAACTAGCATGCTAATTCACACCTTGAAAAATGGTTTTAACTCACCAAATCCTTGTTTGAAACTCCAAAAACCAAAATCTACCACGCAGAACTCCAAAAATTGGAAAATTAAAGGTTTACATTCTTCAAAACTTGCTTGTTTTCTCTTATTGTCTTTCTCTTCTCACTCGTTTGCTACTTCTTTGTCGCTCGTCTCTTACATCTACTGTTAGCTCTATTTTTCCTCTATCTCCCGCAAGAGGGCACTACACTTACACTGATTGGCTGTTACTCAAGCATAGAGGTCTTATTAGGCTATGTGTAGCTCTGGTTGTGTCTGTTTTTACAAACCAACCAAACACAAAGCCAGTGGTGCTGCTGATACAGCAGATTGTGAGCTGAAGTTTCCCCGGTAAACACACCGATCTCTTGGGCTGTCGCAGTCCCTCCTGCCTGGCCTGCCTGCTGCTCCTCTCCTCACTTCTCCTCAGGAGCCCGGAGACTGGCTGAGGCACACACTGTCGAAAAACGTTGATAAGCCATTCAGATGCACATCAAAATAAAAAGGGCTGATTATTAGCAATTATGTTTTACACCTGTAGTCATCCGCAGCATGAATATGTGCGTTGCATCTGCAGTGTCATCTACAATAAAATTCCGCATCATTCATTAGTTATTAAAATCTAAAGGTAACTGACCTTCTGTACTCTGTACAAGCTGTTCCACAAGTTTATACCAAACCCTGTTTCCTCTGGATAATCAAATATATTCTGTCTGTCAGCAGGACTGATACAGAGAGTTCTCAGTTTATGTGAGTGACCAAGTTGCTTTTCTCACAGCATTTACAGCAAAGGTATTATTGTGCAGATAAATGATATGACTAACTGATTGCAGTCTTTTTAATAGTTAATAAGAAAATAAATATCACTAATACGGAAACATGTTACTAGATGTACATGTGTTTTCTGAAATAACTTCCAGTATCTCACAGAAGTGAGTACACCCCTCACATTTTTATAAACATTTTATTATATCTTTTCATGTGACAACACTGAAGAAATGATGCTTTGCTACAGTGTAAAGTAGTGAGTGTACAGCTTGTGTAACAGTGGAAATTTGCCGTCCCCTCAAAATAACTCAACACAGCCATTAATGTCTAAACCGCTGGCCACAAAAGTGAGGACACCCCTAAGTGAAAATGTCCAAATTGGGCCCAAAGTGTCAATATTTTGTGTGGCCACCATCATTTTCCAGCACTGCCTTTACCCTCTTGGTTCTGGAGTTCACCAGAGCTTCACAGGTCGCCTCTGGAGTCCTCTTCCACTCCTCCATGATGACATCACGGAGCTGGTGGATGTTAGAGACCTTGCGCTCCTCCACCTTCCGTTTGAGGATGCCCCACAGATGCTCAGCAGGGTTTAGGTCTGGAGACATGCTTGGCCAGTCCATCACCTTTCCCCTCAGCTTCTTCAGCAAGGCAGTGGCCGTCTTGGAGGTGCGTTTGGGGTCATTATCATGTTGGAACGCTGCCCTGCGGCCCAGTCTCCGAAGGGAGGGGCTCATGCTCTGCTTCAGTATGTCACAGTACATGTTGGCATTCATGGTCCCCTCAGTGAACTGCAGCTCCCCAGGGCCGGCAGCACTCAGGCAGCCCCAGACCATTACACTCCCACCACCATGCTTGACTGTAGGCAAGACACACCTGTCTTTGTGCTCCTCACACGCTTGACAACATCTGAACTAAATAAGTTTATCTTGGTCTCATCAGACCACAGGACATGGTTCCAGTAATCCATGTCCTTAGTCTGCTTGTCTTCAGCAGACTGTTTGTGGGCATCTTTAGAAGAGGCTTCCTTCTGGGATGACAGCCACGCAGACCAGTTTGATGCAGTCTGGTCTGAGCCCTGACAGGCTGACCCCCCACCCCTTTAACCTCTGCAGCGATGCTGGCAGCACTCATAAGTCTGTTTCCCAAACACAACCTCTGGATATGACGCTGAGCACGTGCACTCAACTTCTTTGGTCGACCGTGGCGAGGCATGTTCTGAGTGGAACCTGTCCTGTTAAACCGCCATGTGGTCTTGGTCACTGTGCTGCAGCTCAGTTTCAGGGTCTTGGTAATCTTCTGATAGCCTACGCCATCTTTATGTAGAGCAACAACTCTTTTTTTCAGATCCTCAGAGTTCTTTGCCATGAGGTGCCATGTTGAACTTCCAGTGACCAGTATGAGAGAGTGAGAGCGATAACACACCTGCTCCCCATTCACACCTGAGACCTTGTAACACTAACGAGTCACATGACACCGGGGAGAGAAAATGGCTAATTGGGCCCAATTTGGACATTTTCACTTAGGGGTGTCCTCACTTTTGTGGCCAGCGGTTTAGACATTAATGGCTGTGTTGAGTTATTTTGAGGGGACTGCAAATTTCCACTGTTACACAAGCTGTACACTCACTACTTTACACTGTAGCAAAGCATCATTTCTTCAGTGTTGTCACATGAAAAGATATAATAAAATATTTACAAAAATGTGAGGGGTGTACTCATTTCTGTGAGATACTGTAATGCATATTATGTACACGCTGACAGGAGTTTAAGTCTCTCCTAAAATGTAAATTCAACATCATCTTGAAAACATATTTGGGATGTTGTATATCAAAATTTGAAGTAGATTCATATTTCAGATATCAATATGCAGCCGATTTAGGCCTACATATTGGCAGTATACAGTGGTGTGAAAAAGTGTTTTCCCCCTTCCTGATTTCTTATTTTTTTGCATGTTTATCACTTAAATGTTTCAGATCATCAAACAAATTTAAATATTAGTCAAAGATTACACAAGTAAACACAAAATGCAGTTTTTAAATGAAGGTTGTTATTATTAAGGGAAAACTAAATCCAAAGCTACATGGCCCTGTGTGAAAGAGTGATTGCCCCACCTGTTAAAACATAACTGTGGTTTATCACACCTGAGTTCAATTTCTCTGGCCACACCCAGGCCTGATTACTGCCACACCTGTTCTCAATCAAGACATCACTTAAATAGGAGAATCAGTTTTCTCCAGAAGGAAGCAAGGACTTTCCTCTCGACTCATTTAACTGGCTGCTGCTTTGAAAAGAGGATGAGTGGAGCTAGAGTAATCTGATGCTGAATTAGGCTGGAGTTACCCCAACTCCAACTATTATTTATCATTTATTATTATCCATCCACCACCCTTACCTCCACACCCTTTCTCTCCACAACCCTTGGGCGCACACTTATTGCTACACTGGAACTGAACGTTGTCATTGGATGTCAAAACGTGATGTTCGGAATCATCCAATATGGACGTAATTCTAAGGCATACTGGGGTGATTGGATTTGTTGCAAGTGCACCTGTGCTGTCTCAGCCAGGAACCAATCAACAATCACTAATATGTTCAAAATACAGTGTTTAGGCTTCTAACCTCACCAACCAAACATAATCACATCATCCTCATTTTAACCTAGGCTTTTTAGAATGTTTTTTAATCTGTTTGTTTTCACCGATTATTTCCAGCAATGCTGGATGTAACTCCTGTCTATATGTCATGAAAGTGGAAGCTCTAACCACTGCTACTACTAAGTATTTAATCAAATTTTATGTGTAATAAACTTGCAAGACACTGGATACATTTAAATTCATTTTGAATTCAGCCAGCAAAACCAAAAAGTGCTGCGAAAGTGAGTTGACTTGCAATATGTCCTGGAAAACTCTGAATTGAGATTCAAAAACATTTAAATACAGCAGTCTATCTTTTCCTTTCAGTGATGAAATTTATGAAACACACTAAAGCCACTCTGAATACATTTTTCATGTGTTCCACCTCTAGTATCTTTATCTAAACAGAACTGCATATATTTACTAGATGTGGGCTCCTTCCTCACTGTTAGCTTTTGTTCTCCTGTCTCCTCTGACATTAGCTTGGTTCACGTGTCTGCTGACTCACACACCTGCTCACTGCAGATTGCTGAGCCTTTGTCTTTCTAGCAGCCTCATTTTCGTGCCCTAAAAGTACCGTTATTAAAAAGTAAAATTCAGTTATAATTCAACCTGGCGTATTTCCCATAAATGTGGCTGTTGTGGCTCTTTAAAACACAGTGAATGTATTTTGTTTTTGCTTCATGGCAGCTTCCTGTGAGGTCTGTAGAGTAACTTCAGTTACAAAATCATGAACTCAGGTTAAATAAATGTGGAGAGACCAACGAAGTAAATAAAACACTAACTCACAGAGTGATGTCTTTCAGATTACCGGCGGTGGATTTTTCCTCCAAACATCTTTATTGTGCCATGTAGGGGTGGGCAATATGGCCCTAAAATATCACAACATTCCAGGGTATTTCTGCGATAATGATATTCTTGACCATATGACAAAATCCTGAAAAATATTTTGGTCTAGAGTTTTCAATAGCTGTTGAGTTCTGGCTTTTTTTTTTTATTTTTGGCTCTCCTTGTACCCGGGTGCTTCTGCTTGAGGTGGTGAAATAAGTTTGTTGTATTGCCCCCTTTTACAGTCTTCTTGCACTTCTTACATATTACCGTGGTTTGTTGTCATGTTTGTTGTTGCTGTGCGTAACAACATGAAGTCATTATGTCAACAAGTTGCCATTATCACAATATGATTTTTTTTATCATATAAAAAATGATTGTGATATATCGTCAATGATATAATATGGCAAACCTCTAGTGTCCAAGTCCACTTATATTATGAGTACATGAAGAAATACAAAGCTGCAGTCGATGCACGAGCAACTTACTTTTCCACTTTAATCTCTCAGAATGCCCAAAACTCAAAAGTACTGTAAAACCCTTGACCGGATTATTGGTGCCCCCCCTAACATTAACTTGCTTGCAACACCTGTCTTCTGCGAGCAAAAAATAGTGAAAAAATCAGATCCCAGACTGACAGCAGCCGGCCCCATAATTTACCTGTCCCAGAGCCTTTAACCCATAGATCATTTGATGTCCCATCCTTCAACTCCTGAAGTCATCTGCTTGCCCCTTGGATGTGGTCCCTACCAGACTACTGAAGGAGACTCTGCCTTGGTGGCCCTGTCATCTTATCTACCATAAATAGCTCCCTGACCTCCGGCTCTTTCCCCGCTTGTTTTAAAGCTGCTCTGGTCGAACCTCTCCTTAAAAACTCTATTTAGATTCCTCAGCTCTGGATAACTACAGACCTGTTTCAAAACTCTCATTTTTATTCAAGATCATAGAAAATGCTGCATTCAAACAATTAGTAGCACATTTGGCAGATAATAATTTATTTGAATTGTTCCAGTCTGGTCAGGAAGTACATCATCTGCTGGGCCTTTTTGATGATGGTGTCGATGTTGGATGCCCACTTTAGGTCCTTTGAGATTGTGGAGCCCAGAAACCTGAAGGTTTCCAAAGCAGACACTGTGTTGTTGGATATGGTGATGGGGGGCAGTGTTGGGGGCTCATCCACTGTCATCTATACAGTTTGGAGCGTGTTCAGCTCCTGGTTGTTCTGATAGCACCAGAGGGTCAGCTAATTAAGCTTTTCATTACAAACATAATTATGCACAGTGCAAGTTTATAAAAATGGGACTAAAGAGCAGCAAGCAAACTTGCCCCCATTTTCCTGCTCAACACCTGCTGCTACAATTATTATTATTAGTCTTCTTCTTATTATTATTATTATTATTGTTATTATTACTATTATTCATTTATTAATATTAATACCATTACATTATTATTTTAAAATTCTATGTGGAATTTGCATTGTGCTACTGTATGCTCTTTTTTCTCTCTCTCTCTCTCTCTCTCTCTCTCTCTCTCTCTCTCTCTCTCTCTCTCTCTCTCTCTCTCTCTGCCCACCATTGAGTCTGGTTCTGTCCAAGGTTTCTGCCTCTTAAAGGAAGTTTTTCCTTGCCACTGTCACCAAGTGCTTGCTCATGGTGGGATTTGTTGGGTCTCTGTAAATAATTTTATAAAGGGGAGCAGATGTTGTTTTTTAGTGTAGCTCCTCTTTGTTACTCTGATCTCCTTCGTCAATGTGTTTCTGGCCTGGTTGTACAGGATTCTGTCCCCACTTCTGTAGGCCTCTTCCTTGGCCTGATGAAGCTGCCTGAGTTTAGCTGTGAACCAGAGTTTATTATTGTAGAAGGTTTTAGTTGGCACACAAAAACTGATGTAAGATTCATCCAGGTCTGTAGCTGCAGCCTCAAAAACTCTTCAGTCAGTGCAGTCAAAGCAGGCCTGTAACTCCAGCTTTGTCTTGTTGGTCCATCTCCTCACAGTCCTGACCACAGGCTTAGCACATTTTAGTTTCTGCCTGTAAGTTGGGAGAAGATGAGCCAGCCTGGGCAGGTTTTTAAAGCAGGAACATCCTTTTTACATGAAACCAAATTAAAGCCAAACTAAATGATAACTGACATTCTTCCTTTGTGGAATTTTGAGCATAGAGTTCCTATGTATGAGTTAAAATATAATTTTTATTTTCTTTTTTAATATCACATTACACAACAGTACAGTAGTGTCAAAGCTCTGTTCCTGTCATGGTTAGCCACCCTGCCTTGTGTTCCCTGCAGTTTGTCTCTGTATGTGCTCCAGCTTCCCGGGCTCCCACCTGCTGCTGATCACCGGCGCACCTGTCATCAATTATCATCAGTCTCCACAGCTTAAAGACCAGGCTCTTCCTCATCTCCAGTGCCAGATTGTCTCCGTGTACCTGTATGAGCATGTGTAATGGCCCCTCGTGCCACACAGTTAAGGACTGCGTAGCGCTGTCTTGTAATCTCGTGTTTGGTAATCTCTGATTTGCTTTCGCCGCAGACATCCCTCTCGCCGGTGATCCCAGCCACGTCATCTCACGGATTTCTACTAACCTGTTCACCTGTCTTGTTCCTGCCCTGCCAGCTAACCAGCGGTCTCCCTGCACTACCAGATATCAGCGGTTCCCCTGCTCTGCCGGTCAACCAGTGAACTTCCTGCTCCGCTAGCTAACCAGCGGTGTCCCGGCTCGGCCACTTTACCAGCAGTCCCCCAGCTGGCCAGCGACCCAATGGTGTCCTCGACTCCACCTGTGAAACCTCGGGGCCATTCGGAGCCAACTCGCCTCGCTCTACGGATCCGTGGCCTCACATCGCCACCTGCTGTTTTTGGTTCGGAGAGAACCGCAGTAGACGGCTCTGTTTTCCCCCTCCCTCAGAAGACTATATTCTTGCGCTTACCGTGGTCTGGATAAATACTGACTTGTCTATTCACTCCTGGTGTTCTGCATTTGTGGGTTCTGAGTCGTACACTACGACAGTTCCTGATTCAGTCGTATATATCAGGTATCTTAAATGGCAGAATTGACTACGCCTCCACTTTAATAAGCCCAATAGGTGCACCTATTGCATTACCTTACAACAATACCATATGACCCATGTTATGCAAATAGTCAACTTTCAGGTATGGGGAACAATAGTTATTGTCCCCTGTGATTAGTATATGTTAATGATATTTTGAAATACAATAGACATCCTTCTAAAGAACTGAAATTTTAGAGAGAATTGCTACTTTGGGTTTTGTCAGTCACAACGAATGAGTTAACCTTCCATGTCTGTTTGATGGAGGCTTTTACAACCTCCTGACTATGGGATGGTGTCGATCAAGGACTTGTTCTTTCTCCTGTGTCGGCAAGCTGATATCACTTCCAGTCTAAAGGGGTTTTAGTTGTTTTAACATCTGCAAAGTTTGACACCATGACTGCACACAGTACATCGTGTGATCCAGTGACATGTAAATGCAGCAGCTTAACAGACGCATCGCAAATGGAGAGAAAATATGACTACTGATTTATTGATCATGGGAAATTGTTAGTAAGACGGTGAATACATCAGTCAACATTTTCCATACGGAAAAACAACCTTTTAAAAAATAACTTGCTGACTATGACACGCTACGGCTGGCGGTGTTCTGTATTTTTCATAGTGTCAACAAATCCCATCAAAAAACCAATAACGTGTTGTTCAATATTCCACAGACTTCCCCACTCTGTCTGTGGCTCTCAGCCCTGAGCTCATTGGTTCCTACTGAAGATGTAAATCTTTAAAAATGCCTCATTAATACAAAGTTTCATTTTGAAAAAGGCCCAGTAATTTCCTAAAACAGCTGCTCACTGTAGTTTTTTTAATCAAACGTTACTCGAACAGGAGGAAACAGTGCATTTGTTGGGGACTATTTCCAGCGGCGGATGAATCCACATGTGGTGCTGTAGTGAGTGTCTGGGGCAGCAGGACGGTGTGTGTGGGGCGGAGTCAGAATAAACTACAGTGTGTGTGTGTGTGTTCACGGTGATGAAGGAACATGTCACCCAGTGCAGCAGAGCGGCTCGCTGATGTGTTTTAATAGTTACTGGACGACGATGGAGGAAGAAGATGCATCAGGCTGTGATTCACACACAACACTCGGCAGCAGATAGATCACTGCTGGTTTGAGTCTTTTTATTGGATTTGTTGGTAAAAAGAGGCTCTTAAGAAATTCTCTAGATTCCTTAAAACCTGATTTGTGTTGCGCAGTAGGCCTTACCAATTAAAACAAGGAAAAACACTTAAGAGACCTTGAACAGTGCCATAGACTGACTAAAGAGTATTTTTAAATTGCTATACAGAATGAACAACACAACACAGGGTTCTCCTTTTCTGAAATCTGACAGCATTTTCCTTTACCAGAAGAATCTGAGATATTTCTTTAAGTATGAAAAAGGTAGCACATCTGAAATTTTCAAGTCAAGGAGGACAAAATACTCACATTTAACTTTATTTATTTGGCTCACATCACATCTTTTAAATTCAGTGCTTCCGTAAGCAAAAACAAACATCTTAAGATAAAAAATGTAGAATTTTGAGCCTGTTTTACTTTTAAAAAATCATTTGAAGAGCAACAGAACTGTTGCTGCAGAGAGTTAGGACAGTGTAGCCTCAACATGAAGGCCGGCAGTAGCATTTAGATAGAGAGGATGACAGAGTTTGAACTGATGTTGAACCATCACAGGCGTGTGTGAGACAGTGTTCTTCACAGAGACAGGCTAAAGGAAATGTATTCAGTTGGCTGCTGGGAAAAAAAGTTGAAAGAAGAATTAGTGCTGCAGTATCTGGCTGTATGTACACATACGAGTATTGTTTGGAAGTGAGCAGGTTCAGGAATCCCTCCTGCCCAGGGTTTAACAGAATGTTGAGACTGGCAGCATCCAGCGCTCCCCAGTCGGAGGAATCGCAGGCCTTTTCTTCTGCTGTCTGAAAATCTCATATGAAATGGCTGGCAGCTATTGAGATGTCGTTAAATGCCTGTGGCTTGGCAGTCCACTATTTCATCACGCTGATCTGATGGAGAGACAGGGAGTTTGGAGACAAAGGCAGATAGACAAAGACAGAAGAAGTGTATGTAGCTTGAGTTCACAGGGAAGTTCAGCCTCACAGTCCTGACTGAAGCTCAATAAAGAGATACATTATTCTAGCAAGACTGAGCGGCTGACACATGATCTTGAAGCATTTCAAATCCACAGCAGCACATGCAATACTCCCAACAAATGCAGACATACGGTTGATATCTTAATCCTTCTCCTCAGTTATTAAATGATGAAATATACATGTGTGCTTATTGGTTTAGGCACCATTTGATGACATGAGTGTTGAAGTGTGAAGCGCCTGTAGAAGCACCATGTTGACGTTAAATAGCTATGACTTGCACACTGTGAGGCAGCTCAGGAAGCATAAATAATCAAACAGGACATGCTTTATAGTGTGTGTACCCTACATGCCAGGAGTACTGCAGCTTAATTAGGCATTCATAAAATAATTAGTTATGAAATACATGAGGCATTTATAACTGACTATACAGATGTTTCCTAAATTATTGAAAGATTGATAGTTCTGTCATCACTGAAAGACCTAATGGTCAAGAACCAAGAGGGCTACTGTACAACAAAATGCAAAAAAATCACAAACTCATTAAGTAATTGTATTCTAATTTGAGTCTTGACATTGAGCAGAAATCCATTGTGCTTCTCAACAAACCAATTATGGAAACTGTTTTATCATACATTACATATTCAGTAAGACTTAAATCATATATGATGTGTAATATAATGTAGTTTTTTATTTGGTATAAAATGTGAGAAATGATTGCTGAAATATGAGTCTTTCCTCGTCCTTTTTGGCTGCTCCAACTGTAAACGTATGAATAGACGTGCATCAACATCCAAACGGCAGCTGGCTTGCCTGCAGTAATCTTCTGACATGACTGCACACTGCAATGACTTTTCACCTGGAATTCCCAATTCGTGAAATGTGCTCGTTACTTTTGTCTTACCTGAAAATAGTGGACAACTGCAGAGGACAGCAGACAAACGCTGCCTATCCCCCAGATGTTCCAGTTTATGATCTAACAGCACCCGACCTTATGGTGGCGCAAGACAGTTCAGGCAATGTGAGCTTGATGTTCATCAGTGACTGTCATGTTTCTAATGGAAAGTGAAGAAACATGGGTTCATCAGCTGCTGTAGCATCGCTCGGTTAACATGCATCCAGCTTTGTGTGAGTCTACTTCTACTAAATCCGTCTAAGTGTAGCTTACAGGGAGGAACGCTAGTCATTGCTGCCTTCTGATGGTCAGGAGTATTAATAACTCCTATTAGTCATAATGGGTACAATGGTAGATATTAAATGACAGTTCACTAAAATATAGTTGTGTGTATTAAAAGAGCTGAAGCAGCAGCTAGTAACTAATTACTTTTATATACAGTAATTGGTAAAGTAACTCACTTCCTTTTGAGAGAAGTAACTAATTACTAAATTTCAGTAACTTGTCCAACACTGATTAAGAATGTGAACACTCGTTAGCAAGCAAGATGAAATGTTGAAATAGATTGCTACAAAGGTAATGGAAAGTTGCTGAAACATCCAGCTGCTGCCACAACAAGTAGTAGCAGTACAAATGTAAACTTGACCAAACCTATTGACAAAAAAAGATTAAACTCAAAAACAATAATTCAACGACTATGTCTTGTATTAAAAATTATTGTAACATCCAGTTTTCATTCAACCTTTATTTAAGATGGGTGGGTGAAAGGGTGACCATCATTTACAATGATACCGAGATTACATTACATTTACATGGAAAATACAAATATATAAACACAAACAAAATCACTTATAATAGTTACCATGTCACATTCAGTTCAAAAGAGGACCCAGATACAGGACTCAAACTCAAACTCAGGACACATGCAACACACAGACTTAAATACACTCAGGTAGGGGAGACACAGGTGAAAAAAATCAAAGACAGGAAGCAAAACTAACACACACAAGCGGGAAGGAGAGTATTCCAAAATAAAACAGGAAATCAACTAGACACAAACCCAAAACCACGACAATCCATGGGAAGTACAACCATACAAAATCATTTAAAACAGTTACAGGCAGGTAATGGATGGTTATTAAGTACATTCCTAAAGTGTATAAGTGGTATAAGAATGTTGAGTTTTAGATCACATTGCAAACGATTCCATGAGTCTGCTTCACTAATACTAAAAGCAGTCCTTCCAAGATCAGTCCTGGCACGAAGTACCTGAAGAACCCAAAGCCAGTCACTGGAGCGAGTGGAAAGAGGACCAGGGTTTCAATGCAACATAGATGTGATACATGATGGTCATTTTCTGACCAGGGTTTTATAGATATACAGACACCAATGCTTAATGCATCTCTCAGTCAGAGAAGACCAACCGACCCATTTTTAAAAAATAGAATTAATAGTGTTAAATAACACCCAGTTTAATGTCAGTTCAAATGAACACATTTGGAACGTAAGTAGTTGCTACTGATGAAGGGGTACGCTGAGCTCATTTTGAAGGGCTTAGAACAAGAAAGGTTAATGCGGGTCAATGCTTTAAAATAAAAAGAATTTAAAAATATATAAATTAAACCTGAACTGTTTGTTTTTTTATTGAAAACAGGTTGAAATAAGTCTACTACACTGGCAGTTTTAAGAAAATAAAACTATAAGGACACAATGACAGACAAGGGAAATAAAAGAAAACTTTAAAAATACATTTAAAATAACTAGATTATTTTGCAGTGTTCCCCCTTTCATTTAACAATACGCTGCTCATCAGTTAACATGTGCAGTAAATGCATTTGTTTTACATAATTGCAGAATTAACATTGTTAAAAGTTGACTTGCTATTAGTCCTAAATGTCTGTGCAGGCATTCAACCAAATGTGTATCACACAAGACTCATCATTAGATCATGTGATTGGTCGTGTGTGTGTGTGTGTGTGTGTATCTGTCCGCTAATATTTTTTGTGCACATTTATGACTGTATGCTCAAGGACCTCTCGTGGTTGCGGTGATTCACAGTTTTTGAAAAACCTATTTTATTGACAGCTCTGTTTTACACTGCCATTGACTGCTGACTCCTTAGTCTTCTTAACCTGCCGGTAGGTAAGTCCATTAGTCACGTCAGTTAAGTTATGTTACTTACGTGACCTAAGTTAAATATGTTACGTAAGTTAATTTATGTCAATGTTGACTTTTGTTTTCAAACAGACATGAACAGCGGTCTCCTGGGTGAAAGTCCTGTGTTTGTTTGACCTATCCACCATCCATCCCGACCTCATCCCTATGCAGACTTTGTCGCTCTTTATACTACGTCACATACAATATTTTTCCCCTCTATTCTTTCCCCATTCACACGTAAAATGACATCATCTCTACACAATATAAGTCAGTAGAGAATAAATTGCGTGAAATGACACTCGAAAAGCAAAAGAGGTGTTGTGATAACACGTGAAATGACTTAAGACATTGGCATGCCATTTGGTGATACTAGGCCTGGTGGAGATCTGCACTCTACTGAATGCACTCTTGCAGTAATATCTAATTTGTATAGCACTTTTCAAAAACAGAGGTGTTCAAAGTGCTTAACAAACACTAAAGTAAAACATTATTACACTATAAATCATCAATAAAATAAATTAAAAACAAACTAAAGGAAGTAAGGGGGAAGTAAAATACAGATCACGACAAGCAGGCCAATTTTTCTAATTACAACTTCCTTGTCTCCTCACTTTATTTGTGACTATTTTTGTCTCAATACACTTTATAGATACTTAATATGTTAGTGTCTTTTATTTTACTGCCTTTTATTTTCATTTGCAAGCTTCATTTTGTGTATAGTAGATGCTATTAATGTAAATAGTATAGTAGCTTTTATACCATGCACCTGTTTGTTGTACTTCTGCAGCTGTGACACTTCAATTTCCCAGCGTGGGATTAATAAAGTTAACCTTATCCTATATTATTTTACAAATGAGTCTTTAACAAGATTTAAAATATTAAGAGAATCAGACATTCTAACATTATATGAGATATTGTTCCAGGCACAATGTATTGGCACAATGCAAATACCACCTAGAATTTTTAAAATAGTAATAATGTAATTGTAGTGGTAATATTAATATTAATAAATTAATAATAATAGGAATGACAGCTATAGGAATAATAATGACAATAACAGTAACAGAGCAAATAACAACAACTGTAGTAGCAGTTGTCGAGCAGGAACACGGGGGCAGCAGGTGGCCCACAACCACAGATCCAGACTCTGCAGCTCCGGAGGCAGAAATACCTGCTGAAAGAGGAACGAGAAAGTACAGAACTACGGGAGAGAGAAGATGTTGAGTTAGTAACATGCAGTAATGGGATAAAAATGCATAGAGAGGGAGAGGAGGAGAGAGGTGCATCATGGGAAGTCTCCATGCAGTCTAAGCCTATAGCAGCATAACTAAGGGATGGTTCAGGACTCACCCAAGCCAGCGCTAACTACAAGCTTTATCAAAGAGGAAAGTCTTAAGCCTACTCTCTTTAAGATACGATGGTGCCTGACCATTAGGAGCTTTGTAGGTGAGGAGAAGGATTTTAAATTCTATTCTGGATTTTACAGGGAGCCAGTGCAGAGAAGACACTGGCCAGATTAAACTACTAGGGGGGACCCCAGGGCAAAAATGAGGTTGTGGGCCCCCATCAATCCCCTGTTCCTCCCGCCTGCTGTGTAATGCGCAATACTTCCTGGTCCCAGGTTTGCTGTGTGGTAATTTGGTTAAACACAAATGAATTTAGGAATATCCAACATATATATAAAATAAATATAATAAAATATACCTGGAGCCACCTAAAGGCCCTTATCATGTCAGTTGATATTGTGCGAGGTGCATAGAGGCACATAGTCCATAGAACATTTTCAATAAAAGAACAAACCAGTTAATAGTTTACACACAGTAACTGTGGAGCTTTTAGGACCCCTCAAGCCCTGTGTCCTGCATCTTGCCCACTTTTCCTAGTTGGTTATCCAGCCTTGGTTCCAGAGTTTAGGGGCCATTTTTGTGAAAGCTCTGTTCCCTTTAAATTTAACCTTATCACCAGACAAGAACCTTGATATTGGATGATGTTTGTTAACTTTAAATGCCTAAAACATGTGGTTAAGGTCAAGGAAGGATCTGTGACTAGCTGATGAACATAGTGGAGCATTTAACAGCCAGATGTGTTTCTCAGGAGTTGGTGGAGACCAAAAACAGAGCTAACAGAGAGAGATTATTGGACTTACATACATCAGGTGGTCAGAAACAAGACTCCAAATGAATGATAATGTTGCTCCATAACTGCTGGATGTGTAAATGAGCAACTGTTTGCTAACTCATTCACCATATCAAAGGTGATGATATAATAATAATAATAATAATAATAATAATACAACTTTATTTATAGAGCACTTATCAAAACAAAGTACAAAGTGCTTCACAACAAGAAAAATAAAATGCCACAGTGAATGATGAAATATAAAGAAATAAAATACCCAAAAGCAATAAAATAAACAGCCAGTTCAATCAGGATATGCTTTCCGATAAAAATGTGTTTTGAGAAGAGACTTAAAAGAAGACACTTTCAGTGTTTTGTTCACAACTTGTTTCCACTTCCCCCAAGTGACCAACAAATTCAGTTATTGCAGGTCTAATCATCCAATATGAACAGAATTCCTAAGGATCCTGGGTTGTTTAATTAAATGGTAAATTTGCTGTATTTGTATAGCACCTCTCTAGTATTCTGACCACTCCACACTACATATCACATTCACCCACTGATGGCAGGTGCCAACTGCTCATCAGAACAAAGAAACTAGCTAGGGGAAGCCAGGGTCGAACCGCTGACCTTCCGATTAGTGGACGACCCATTCTACCTATAAGCCACAGCCGCCCGTAGAAGGTACTGCTCTGATGATTGCAGACATCATGAAGGATACTATGGTCCTAAAAGCTCAGCAAGGTACTCTGGGACTTGCTGTGTAATGCCTTGTAGGTAACTGAAATAATTTTAAAATCAATTCTGAAACTAATTGGATGGCAGTGTAATGTAGCTAAAATGGTTAGTACTTTGTTACAAATCAAACAGTAGACTTGATTATAACCTGTCAGTGTTGCCTCCCATGGTAAGCCAGTGTACACTTGGCTGAGTATTGTTAGTGTGAGAAAGGGCTGTGTGTGTGCTGGCCTGCAGAAAGGTGCAGTCATTTGAGTTTAATGGTGCAAATGTGTGTAGCTCTCCAATTTCTCTGCTAAACTGAGTGAGGCATTGGCTTCTTTTCTGTGTGCACTTTTTGACAGACGTTGACAGGTCCCGTTGGGCTCTTTTACAGTGCTGACTGCTGACAGGAACATGGTGGAAATGAAACAAAAAGGTTCCCTGTAGCTCCCTGTGTGATTTCTATTCTGCCTGTACCCATACCTGGCCAGGGAGCGACGTGCACCCCTATCAAACACGCTCCTCCTGATTGACTGATCTCGGCTGCTAGAGAGGGATTGAATACTGCACCACACTGAAGGTAGCAATTACAAACTGAATGAAAATCTGCTCAAAAAAACAAAAATGTGAGAATATGCATTTTGTTACCTCAACATAAAAAACTGTCTTCTCATGATAATGACATAATTATCTAATTTTCTCGAGACAACAAATCATATTTTTGAGGTGCTACAACTGTCAACCCAAGACAACATATCTTGACATACTGTATCTGGAGATAGGCCTATCATCTGTTTATCTCATGATCATGACTGAATTATCTCATTATCTTGAAAAAACAAATGGTAATGTGTAGCATACTTTATCTTCTCACATGTATGCTTGCTCTGTTCTCTGCTACACCCATTTCTCCTAAATCTGAATGGGATGACTCAATGATGAATGATCACCAGAAAACAGTTTGATATCTCTAGATAATTATTAATTATATGAATTAATCTGAAACCTTTTCTACGATAGAACACTCCTGGACGAATGAGGGACTACACCGTCTTATATGAATTAAATCACTCTCAGCCAAGCACTGTTCTAGATCTAGAGATAATCAGATAATTAAATGGGTTGACAAGATCAAGACATTGTGATCTCCAAATAATGGGCCTAAACATTCTATTTTCAAGTCTTTACCTTTACCTTTGAGACAACCCTTTCACCAGACATGACCTTTGATATTAGACAATCCAATTGATAATTTCAACATTTTCTAACATCCACTGCCAACATTTTCAAAATTCTTTCTTTCTACAGTATCTCAAATGGCAACTACAGCATGGTTAAGCTTAGGGAATGATTGTGGTTATGGCAAATAAACTATGGTTATGGTAGAATTAAGGTTAGACAACTAAAACACTTGGTCAGTGATAGGAAAAGATCAAGGTTGTGGTTAAAAAAACTGAAATGTAAGTCCATGACGGGATGCAAACTCCCCTCAGGAAAGCTGGATGCGCTACACGCCCATCCACCCCTCTGACCCCCACAGCCTTACTTTCTGCCATATCTATCATATTCATGCAGGTGTGCCACGATAACCTGACACTCCTCACTATCACTGTGTTGATACGTTCATGCTAACATTGTTTGCTGCTGCAGCTGACCTGACAGACCGCTCTGCCTGATTGTGTTAGCTGTGCGCCCTGATGCTGCCAGCTGTCTGCGCTCAGAGACTGTGGTAGGCTGGCTGTCATAATTATTTTTGATTGAAATGCCAGGAAAGAAGCCAAGTTCTCCTGTTTTTACTGTCGGATTGCGACCACTCTATTCACCAGATTTCGGTTTGCCAGTATGCTAGGGGAAATGTTACGGCTGTGACAGTGTGTTGGTGTTTCCAGTTGTTTTCCCCCTTCCCTATGTCTCCTGTTCCCCCCTGTCCATCTCTCTCTGTGGGTGTGTCTATTGTGGCGTGGGCGTGTCTCTCACTCTCCTGGCTCTCGGCTCTGCTGCGTTTACTCACCTGGCTTCTGTCAACCAATCCCCCAGCCCAATCTATATGCTTCTGATCAGCTCATTTCCTGCAGTATATCTACTCCGGCTCTTCATCCACTCATCGCCAGATAGTTGTTTCAACCTCCGTGGTAGTAACCTCTCGGCCAAGTCTTGCTATCGTAGCATTTTGTCTGACTCTGCTTTCTGTTTGCTTGCCACGTGCTAATTTGTGTTTTGTGTCTTAGGACTGCCTGCCAGCCGCACTTCACTGCATTCCCTCTGCCACGCCATCTCCACACTCCTTGCCTGCTCTGAACGTTGTTTGTCCATGCCCTCTAGAACGACACAAAGTGTTTTCTCATGTGATGCCCCTATTGGCAGGACAACATCAAGTGTCTGTGCCTTCCAAAACTGTTACAATTCTCTGTTGAAAAATGTATCTGTTTTAATAATAATAATAAAACATTATTTATAGAGCACTTATCAAAACAAAGTACAACGTGCTTCACAAAGAGAGAAATAAAATACCACAGTGAAAGATAAAAAAATAAATAAATAAAATACATAAAAACAATAAAATAGACAGCTCAGGTAAGATCAGGATATGCTTTCTGATAAAAATGTGTTTTGAGAAGAGACTTAATAGAAGATGCTGAAACAGACAACCTAATTTCTTCGAGCCTCTGGGCCATCGTGGCAAAATCTCTGTCCCCCTTAGTTTTCATCCTGGACTCAGGAACAGACAGGAGACCCCTGCCCGAAGATCTCAAATTATGTAAAGGTTCATAAGGGATTAAAAGGCAGGATTGGTGGTGATAACAGATCTTATTAACTCCACCTTACCAGCAAAGTGCAAAAGAAACTTTTCACAATCAGCATCACAATCAGCAGGGGCACAAGGTGAGGCTGGGTTAACTAACTGATCCACAGTCTTAAATAGCAATCTGGGGTTGTGCTGATGGGCAGAAATAAGTGCAGAGAAATGGCATGTTCTTGCATCCTTCACCATCTTATTATAAAGGCGTAATAACTCTTTCATGGCCACAAAGTGGACCTGGAGACCTGATTTCTTCCATCTGCGTTCTGCTCTTCTGCATTTCCTTTTACAGCTTCGAATACTGTCATTTAACCATGGCTGTTTTCTAGTCTTTGTGTTTGGTCTGTTTTTCAGAGGAGCTATGAGATCTAAGGTTGAAGAACACAGGTAGTTAAAATAATCAACCAAATCGTTGGTTTTGGAGGAATTGGGAAACACACTGCCAGGACAATTGAACAGTGTACAGAAGTTTGAGGCACTATGCTTATTAAGGACGCGTGTGTACTTAGAGCAGGATAAGACAGTACTAGCAGCCTCTAATTCACGGATGCAATCGGATACAAACATGTCCCTGATTTCCACAGATGGGGTTTTCAGGCCCAGACTAAAAACTAGGTCTCAGGTGTGGCCACGGGAATGAGTTTGGCCAGACACATGTTGTTGAAGGTTAGTGATATTTAAAAAATCAGCAGCAAGGGCATTAGAAGAGTCATCAACATGAATATTAAAATCACCACAAAGAAGAATTCTATCATAAGACTGTATATAAACAAGACTGGATAAAAACTCCAACAAGAAGGAGCCAGCTGGTTTAGGGGGGGCGATAAATAATAGCAAATATGACTGGGAGGGGGCCACCAAGTTTAGACATAAGCACTTCAAAGGAGGAAAAATCATTGCAAGCTATGAGGTTACATTTTAAATGCATCCTATAGACAGTAACAAGGCCCCCACCTCGACCACAAACCCTAGGGCGGCTAAAGCAGTCATAATCTGGAGGGCACAATTCAGCCAGCTGACTGTGATAACCAGGACGTAACCAGGATTCTGTTAAGAACATAAAATCTAAATCAGTAGAAGAGATTAATCATTTAAAATAAGAGAGGGATCTTACATTGAGAAGAGCCATCTTAAAAAGTCTGTGCTGGGTTAGAACTGAAGTTGAGACTGGAGGTAGGGTTCTGGCCCGGATCTTTATTAAATTATTATTATTGCTGTGTCTGTTTCGTATTAAGGACCCATGCAAAATTACATCACTATTTATAGGTGATGTAATTAGTCAACTATGTGAAGAGGACAGCACAGCGTGCTGCAGGTTAGCCACCAGCATGCGAGAGGAAGAACGATCCCAGAAAAAGTTAAAATTTGAATAAAACCAATGTCATGGGTGCTGCAAGTAGACTGGAGCCAGGTCTGAAGGCTAAGGATCCTGCTAAAACGGCCAATTCCACGACCCAGTGTAGGAATTGGTCCCAAAATAAGAGCATGCTTTCCACTGCTGTTGAACAGGTCAAAGAGGCGGATGAAGTCTGCTTTCGTCAGCTCCTGACTTCCTCCTTTGTCACTTGAACGTGAATGTACTTTTGCGGCACTTGCTGAAACGACTGATGCTTCGTTCTTGCGAGGACTGTCTCACATTATAAGCTTACAATTATTATAACATTACATTACATTAATTTTGCTGATGTTTTTATCCAAAGCGACTTACAATAGGTGCATAATAAGTGCAGTGGCTTAGTGGTAGAGCGGGTCGTCCACCAATCGGACGGACCAGGTCGGCAGTTCGATCCCGATCCACATGTCGAAGTGTCCTTGGGCAAGACTACTGCTTTGAGTAGTCAGAAAGACTAGAAAGGCACTATATAAGTACAGTCCATTTACCATGTGGGCACTGGAGACAGGGGACAGGGGAAATTGGCGACACAGATGATGAGAATTGAATTGAAGCCAAACTGTATAATGATGCCTCTCACACATTTAATTTCACTTAATATCAAAGGTTAAATATAGATCCACGTTATCATAAACATTCACACCAAACACCTTGTACTTGTAGTAAACCATGACTATCCCACCGTCTCAGCAGCAGTAGTTTTTAATAATATCTTCTAACACTGTGCATCACCAAGAACGATTTCAGTTGTTGTATAGTTTTTGTGTGTAAAATCGCTCCAGTGAACATGACTGTGCTGTCAGGCGGGTGCACTGAGACACTGCGGTGGTGCACACATACTCTGACAGCTGAACACATTTACACAATCCATATGTGCAGGTGGTGAAGATGTGGTGAGTCGAGGTGAGAAGGCAAACTTCCACCTTCCGTTGATATTCCAGGGTGATGATGCGATCATTTTGGCAAGGTGTGAAGTAATCAGTCTGACTGCTGTAAACATATAAATACTGCGGTGACACTCGCGGTGCGTATTTCTGCATGATGGATGCGTTGGCACTGCAGAGGACAATGAATGGAAGGATTAAGAGGGAACGAGTGTTCAGGGACCTCGGAGATTTCCTGGCCCATGATGATGACTGGCTAATATGCCAATTTAGATTCCCTAGAGCCATGCTCTTGGATCTATGTGCTGAACTGGGTCCAGCATTAGACAGACCAACCGGACAGAACCGTGCCATCCCGGTACAAATACAAGTAGGCTACTAACCACTCTGGCAACCGGCTGTTAGTAGTGGGAATTAGCCGACAGGTGTGTATCTGCATTTTTGGCTTTTGTACACACGTACACTTTTAGTATTGATCCTACGCACTGTTTTATGATTGAGACCCCAGGACTGTGTTTGTTGTTTTGGAGCCCCCTACTGGCAGTTTGTATACAGCAGTGTATACAGTTAGTGTTAGTATTTCCTATTTAGACAGGATGTTGTTATTCAGGAAGACAGCAATGGCTGTATGTGTGCATATAACTGAGTTTTAATTGTAATCTTTCTCCATCCTCTTAACACGCTTTGTAAGACGCAATGTCTGTGAGTATATTTGCTTATTAGGCATATATTATCGATAAGAAACTATATTTGTTAACAATTTTATCAGAAAATAGTATCTTTGTTTACAGATTACTTTTATTCTTGTTTGTAGTAATATTAGTACTACAACTGTGATAATTTCAATTAATAGTTATTAGTTAGAGTTATTTATTGAACTGAGTGCTTAACCAACTGGTGAGACCAATACAGATACAACTCAAAAGAGTCCTGCAAGTACATCAAACTTTAAATATGCTGAACTGCTTCAAGTGCTACATTTAGAAACAGTAAGAGATAGAGAAAGGGTTCAGTATTTTTTTGTTTTATTTAATGAGCCAAGGTGCAGTCTGAACAATTTTCTGTCTGCGATGGAAGATGTGTAGAGTTTCTGCAGGCAGCTTTGCCCCCCTCGTAGTGAGGGAGTAGCAAGCTGATTGGCAGTAGCGAAGCGTTGTGGATGGGCTGGGCTGTATGGTTTGACCTTGTCTTCAATGGAGCCATTCGCAGCATGGTAGGCAAGTATTAGTGTCTTGAATCAGATTTGAGCAGCCATCGGTAGCCACTGCAGGGTGCGGAGGAGCGGTTTAGTGTATGGAGAGCTATTTCTTTCAGAACTTCAGAGCAACCCAATTGGACAGCGCCCAGCTGGGTGGCGCAGGATATTGGGAGAAGTTAGTCTTCAGGGCTTTCTGCCAGAAAGGATTAATAGTACTGCTGCATTCATGTGTATGTTGCATTTTACTGCTGTAGATGTTTAAGGTTAAGCTAATTTTAACTACTTTATATACTGTTGGGTAGTTTAATCTACAGCAATGCATCATATTCTATAAGATCATCGTATGTTTGTAGCGTCATTGTCCTGTGACAACCACGTATCTCCCAAAAGTCAACTTTTCATGAGCTCAGAAAAACAGCCTGTTTTCAGCTTTGTGACAATTCCTTTTCCAGCTATTCCAAGGGGGATTTAGTTTATTTTGCTTAAGAAGTAGGAGAATTTTCTCAGCCCATAAAGGAACACTTCATCCTTCAGTTTATCAGAAAAATTCTAATTCAAAATCACCAAATTTGCAGATACATGGTTTTCACTGGACATTAAGGGTATGAAAAATTGAGTGGACATGAGGGGGTGGCATGACCCTTATAACAAAATGACCAAAATCTGCCCCCCTTGTTAACTTGCTCAAAATATTCTCTGTGCTTTGTCTCATAGTGGAGCTTCATATTGCTGCTTTTAATAATCGCCACGATCTCTGAACATGAGACATACTGGTTTTGAACAGCCTGTGGGAAGATTGAACATGTAAGAGTCTGTCCATTCTTGATTAAAAGCTGTTTTCACTGTCTACTTTCATCTTTTTAGAGCACGCCATGTGAAATTATTTCTTCGACTCGTCTCGTCTCTACTCGTGACTCGAGTCGCAATGGTTATGCACAGATTTGATTGGCTGAGTAGCATCATGTGAGATGAATTACGCATGCAATTGGTCTGTGAGTTTCCTGGGCCGCTAAACCAGTGCTGTAAAGGCTTGAAAAGATGCACCAGTTAAAATAGAAACGCTCTGTCAAAATTGAATAATTCCCAACAGTTTATTGATATTCTCTACAGCTGACGGGGGAAAGAGAAAGTGCAGCAGCAGCATGACAGAGATCGGGTCAGAAATTAATCTCCCATTGGGCCATCCCCCCTGTTAAAAATAAACAAATCACCTACTGCCTGTAACTAAAGCTTTGATACAAATGTAGTGGAGTTAAAAAGTATGCTACAATATTTGCCTCTGAGATGTAGTGGAGTAGAAGTATAAAGCTGCATAAAATGGAAATACTAAAGTAAAGCAGAAGTACGTCAAATTTGTACTAAAGTACAGTACTTGTGTAGCGTGATCAAGCCCGATTCTGGTGAAGATTTTGTATCTTTATTAATAAAAATAATCAACATTTTCAACTGATGGCCTCTGTGTCATGAAATGCGCTTCTCCAAACACCTTGTTTTCACATGACCTCCAGAGGTCACTAATGGAAAATCGAATGACAATCTCTTGATTTACAGCAGGTCTGTTTAATCTGATATCCTGTTGGGCTACAATTCACACTATAGTGCGAGACTCACAAAGGAATGTTGAGTGTCGGTTAAGAGAGAGATCGAGAGATGGAGTGAAAGAGACTAGCTAACTCTCGAAAGACCTAACTCTTAAACAAAGAAACTTTTATTAGCGTTCCTAAACTGCTGCTATCAGGTTAAAGAAGCCTGCTCCACTCTGCTGCAGCACCTGAGTCCTGATGAGGACCGTAACAAATTTTAAACTCAGCAAAGTGGTGTGAACATTTGCCAGATTTTGACTGTCACAACCCGAACTTCATCAGCCTGATTATGGAAGAGGAGAGCCAACTCGAGCCGAAGTCGCTCCGCTGGACCAACAGCGCATCTTGAAACATGAAACTCCGGGGTATTCCATCTGGAACCGATCGACCACCGAATGCCCCAGAGAAAGGGCACTGCTTCTCCTCTCCTCTCCCCTCCAGGGCAACGCCTGCCCTGCTCAGCCAAAACTCAGGTGAAACAACAGATACTTTCCTGTGATATTGGGGTTTGATGCTTTAGCTTAATAAGAACAATTAGGAAACATAGATAATAATTAGGATCTCCCATCAACATAGGTATGATAGTCAAATTACTTCAGGTGATTAACAATTCCTAATAATCTCCCTTGACTCTCCAAAACTTCTCAGTTGCTGAAAGGTGCTATAGTTGGTAACTTTTAAAGTTTGTGGTCTCCTGTTAATGCCGCTAGCCAAAATAATGTTAGTTACGTATTGTAACTCCAGATTCTATGAGTATAGGCGCAGCACCCGGGCGAATGCGCAGCACTGAAAAAACTTTAGTCCACGCCCACCTGTTGTGTGGGCCCCACCTTGGTCTCACCTTGTGTATAAATTGGACTGAGACCAGATAATCGGCTCCTAAACTTTTTCTTCAGCTATTTAAGGAGCCAGTGAGGCCCAGAACTTAGAGGGCTGCGCCTATACTCATAGAATCTAACTAACGTTCTATTTCATATAGGCTTCGCCCTCTAAGGCTATCGCTAGTGGGTTAAGGGTGAAGCAGGATATGGCCTGTGCCTCACTGGGTCCATCCGGTACCACAAGCACAAACACATCCTACTTCACAGATGACATAAAAAGCGTTCCATGCCCAGCCAGTGCGTCATGCGTAATGGCACTGCCGCAGCTCCTTCTTGATATTTCCTGATTGCAGCAAAACTCGGACAGACCGGGTCTCGTATGGTCGGCCAAGCCAGAGGGATGTCGCCAGACATCTCATCTGGAGGAGCAGCGGGACGACGAGGTCCCTGTGGGCAGCTGCCCTACCAATGATGTCTGGCAGCTCCCGCAGTAGACCGCCTATCGCTGGCAGGGCAGTGGAGGTAGAGAAGGGGACCCCAGGGTCCCCTGGGTGTGCCACTGGTAGGCCACCCCCCGAGCTCCGGCTCCTCCAGCAGGGTGAGGGGAGCTAGGGGTGACTCACAGGGAGATCTGCGGATGGAGGGGGCGGAGTCATCCGAATCCGGCCCTTCCACTGGGTCGAGCAGATCCAGAACCTCGGAAATGGGGTAGTCTGGAATCGGCCAGTCTCCCTCAGCCAAGGCAACGAAAGCGTCCTCTCTGCGCTGCTTCTCGGCCTGAGGGAGGAGAGCACAGAAGGGGCATGATGCTTGCGGAGTGAGTGCCAGGCTGGCGTGCTCCGGACCCAGGCACGACTCACAGCGACCGTGAAGGTCGAAGTTCATAATGTAGCCCGTCTGGCAGCCAGGCACATGCTGATGACTTCCTTGGAAGACATTCTTCTTTAGACTTCTCAGTGCTTGTGATGGTTCTGAAGAAAAATGGGAGCTGATTGTCCGGTCTTATTTATAATTTTTACACAAGGTGAGACCGAGGTGGGCGTGGACTAAAGTTTTTTCAGTGCTGCGAGTGGGCGTGAGGGTTAAACCCACTAGCGATAGCCTTAGAGGGTTCATATCATTCATTTATAGTTGCATTTATTCGTTCATTTGTGTGTCTAGTAGTTATAGTTGTGTGTGTGTAGTTAGAAGTTAAATAAACATTTCTAAAACTTTGGCTATTGTGTGTTTGTGTGTGTGAAAAATTCCGGTCACTGTCAAAGTCAAGAACTCTGTAGCAACTTCAGATCGAGACTATATTGATTATTAATTAAATTGATTATTAATTAATTAATTAAATAATTATTATAAATGAATATCACGCCTATTACCTAACTAAGTAAAATTGAACCTTGGTCTTCTACTGAAAGCCAGACTGTGTTTGACCCATTCATCCACCACAACCACTTCCCATTATGGATTTTGTCACTCTTTATATTACATCACCTGACTTCCAAAAACCTTTCAGGCAGAAAGGCCATTGGTGCTATCCAGATGGGTGGCGCACAATGTCCAATTAGGTTGCGCTGCACTGTGGACTCGGTCACATGCGATGTCCAAGAGGGTTCACTCAGAGTGTTATGAAAACAACCATCAAAAAGGTATTTAATGATGTGGGTGAGGAAAGGAAGGAGGTCGGGAGCAATGGACAGAAGAAGGTGAGATTGGATTGAGTCAAGAGGGCAGGTTGTTGGGCGGTGGGAGGTAACCAGGATTAGTACCTCTTGGAAGAGAGGGGTGAAAACTATCACTATTACTCTTCTACTTGTGTATATTAATATGCTGTACAATTTAATGTTTGTATGTGTAAAGGTGGATCAGTTCTCCCAGCGCAACCCTCATTGCCGCCCAGATTCTTTGAGAACTCCATCAGAGAGCAGAGACCTTCCCACTAAATCTAACTGTCTAACCATTTGCTATAAATGGTCATTTCTTTGATGTCAAATGTCTGTGACAGAACTTAGATAATGTCAAAATGAAATCACTATCTCAGGCACAGATTGTTATCTAGAGATAATAAGATAATTAAGTCAGAGTCACAAGATAACTGTTGACATGACAATGAGATCAATAAGGTAGTGATCTCCATATAATAGACCTAGATAAATATTAGTAACATTCAGCCTCCATATAGTTTTGGTCCGTAACACCTACAGCTAGGAAGTAACAATTTAGATGAAACAATACAACCATTCTAGCTGAGACTCAAGTGAAATATAATACCTTTTGCATATTTAGAGATATTCTGTGCTTTCCCACCTTTACTGTAATTTATTTGCATATGATGTACTACTAGATGGCCCTGCAAGTCCTTGAAGCTATAGAGGACAATAAATAACATTATGTAGATGAACTTGCCCAGACTGCTTTTTAATTCAAAATAAATTTAGATAATGTTGGAACAAATAATACAAATATGGACAAGCCATGGCTGTGTGGAAGCTTTCCCTGGCCCATTTTATTGCATAAAATTGCTTGATAGCGCAAGCTGAACTCAAATGGCTGTTTAACAGTCTGCCTTGAAGAGTGGGCAGCATCACTCTGGGCTGTGATAGAGGGAGAAGATGACACATTTACTCGCTGTTTAATTTGGATTCACACTGCATTTTCACAGAATGCAATTTCCAAATGACCATCTTGTGGCATGAAAAACTGTGCGCAGCAGTAAAAACAACGATTTCCAATCGTTTAACCCCTCCTCCCCCCTGGCTTCCTTAAAATGGAACTCTGCATGCACTGAGGACTTTCATTTGATCTTGAAAATATAAAGTTTACTTCAAATTTATTTTTGATCTAATATCTGAGCAGTGCTGGCAGTGATATGGAGTGTTTGGCGGGAGGCAGGGGTGAGAACATTTCAGAAATTTCCGCTTAAATACCTTTGCACGTCCCGGAAAACCAGGCGGTTTATAAGTGAAAGGTTTAAGAGGACAGCATTTTGCTGATGGATGGGGTGGCAAAATGAAATCCCAGTCTCCTGAATAAGGGAAAAAATGGAGGGCTAACTGACAGACGGCTCAGGAGTGTCTGTAACCCAAAACACATTACAGAGCCATCAGACTGAGTGACACTTCCCCCCCTCTCCCTTTACAGCAGCCACGATGAATGGCAACCCCTTGTTTTCCCTCTTAAAATGACAACCTCAGAATATCAAACGCCAATTAAAGAGGAGACAGGCACGGCTGGAGGAGTGGCATCTAATTCTCATCAATGTGATAGGTAGAGGGGGAAAAAACAGAGAGAGGGGTCACTTTGAGAGGGTGATCTAACCATTCTGCCGCGCTGAGATATTAAAAGGGAAAGGCAGTGCACAGGTGCTAATAGAAGCCATATTAGAGCTGCGAGGACTAAATAAGAGGTGAAAAGTACCAAATCTGGCAACAGAAACAGGTGAACAGGAGTGTGTGTTTGTATGTGGCTGTGTGCTGTTGTTTAGCTAGGCAGTTACATTTTCAGAGTGAGGATATTATGGCTGGGCCTCACTTTTTCAAAGGAGGTTCAGGACTTGGGTTTACAGTTACTTGGATTTGATTAATGCTAGGTTGTGGATAAACAGCAAAGGAACAGTAGAAAATTTGGGGAAATATGCTTGTTTGCCATCAAACTCAGTCAGATTAGAAGGATGATACCAATTTCATCTCTGTGAAACAGGCAAATAGCTATAGTTCCATCAAAAGCGCCCTCCAGCAACTGCAAAGATGTTTTTTACGTGTTGTATCTTGTTAGCTAGCAAGATAGTCATCCATAAGCTACATCCAAGGGCGTCTGTGGCTTAGTGGTAGAGCGGGTCGTCCACCAACATGTCGAAGTGTCCTTGGGCAAGACACTGGACCCCAAATTGCTCCCGAGGGCTGTGCCTTTGGTGTGTGAATGTGTGTGAATGAGATATGTAGTTGAAGCGCTTTGAGTAGTCAGAAAGACTAGAAAGGCGCTATATAAGTTGTTTACCAAGAGTCATCTGGGTTTTGCGCACAGTAGTGCATGACACATTTGAATTGTGCAGTTCCTGGGCCCACAGCTATTATTGGTCATAAGTACAGTACCTGCGTCTGTAACCATATTTCCTTTATACCTCTACATGTTAAAGGAATAATTTGACATTTTTGGGAATATGCTTATTCACTTTCATGTCGAGGTTTAAATGACACTCTCATGTCTGTCCATTAAGTAGCTGGAGCCGCAAGACGTCAGGAAGTTTGGACAGAGCCAAGCTAGCTGTTTCCCCCTGCTTAACGTCTTTATGCTAAACTAAGCTAATCACCTCCTGGCTTCAGCTCAGTACTTAGGGGACAAACCCGACAGTGGCATCAATCTTCTCATCTAACTCAAATCAAGAAAAATAATACAGAGATTGTTCAAAATTTTGGAAAATATGCTTAACTAAATAATCATTCCTATGAGGTAGACGGTTGGGTGTACAAACTTACCTTAACAGGATTCAGCTGTGTGTCTGGTGTACTAAATCAAGTTAAAGTTAAAGGTTTAGGAAAGCCTGTGCAGCTCCCCTCAGCTTTGCTTAATAGGGAGTTTCAGCTCATTGTTTAGCTGTCGGCCCACAACATTACTATTTTGGTTCACCTTCACCGCTCCCATAAAGTCGTTTTCGCCCACAGCAGGCCGCTGTTTTCAGAGAAAAAGCTCTAAAAATCCATTGTTCAGCACTAAACAGCAGACAGACAGTCAGAGACTAGTACACAGTGGGGCATTAGCTAAAGATATACTCCTGATATACCCCTCAGGAGTTGGTAGAGAACAAAACAGACCTAAAAGAAGGGGAATATTGGACTTACATTCATCAGGTGGACACAAACACGACTCCAAATGAATATTAATGTGTGCAGGATGTGTAAATAAGCAACTGTTTGCTAACAAGTTGGTCATATCAACTAAAAGGTGATGATATGTGTGTTGTGTTTTTTGTTACTGCTGCCACTAAAAGTGGCCAAAAAAATCAGTTATTGCAGGTTTAACTTTAACCAAGTGCTTTGAGTGGCCTAAACATAACCATAAAACGGTTCATCATGCTTTAGTTGTCGAGAGCAGATATTGTAGGAAAATGTGAAATTTATGAACTTTTTGCAGCTCCATTCAGTATGAATATTTTGTGTTGGCAGTGAACAGTTTGCAGATACGTTCAATATAAACATTTCCTTGTAGTGTTGGTAAAAATAAAGGTAATCTGGCTGGCATTATGTTTCTTACAAAATGTATTTGCAAATGCCAATTAGATTATTTATTTTATGTGAAATGTAAAAACACCCACAAAGTTGCTCTGCTGTGTCGCATTGCTTCTGGTTCAATGAGGTATTTATTATAATCATTTTTAAACAGATTGTACTCGTTTTTTTACACAGTTCTATGTAGTTTTTACCTGTTGGAAGACCACATAGCCACACAGAGAAAAAAAAATAGATGAGCAGCATGATCCATGCGCGAGTGCGCACGGCTTCCGTGGTCAGTGTAGCGGCTTCAGTTGATTATAATGGACGTGCGCTGCTGCAGGCATGCTGCGGCAGACATCTCGTGCCCCATGTATTTCGGCTGTTACAGCTAGGCTTGACAGATGTATGCTGTTTCCAGGTTTTTCAAACTGGTTCTTATTTCAGATTTTTGGCCATTATTCCATTTACACGGCAGCATCACTGGGAACAAATCACTTCTAATGAAGACCACTTCAACCATATTACTTAAATCATCTGTTATGAATGATTTCATGCAAGCAGTTTTACAATAAAATGGATGATAATGAGATCTTTCTTGAATAAATTCTCCTTAGTTTTCTCGTCCATAAAAGGGGTTTAGATAATAGGGTTATGCAGAGTGTTCACAACCTGGCTTGTGTGGTCGCGGTCGCATCTCTGCAATTAAGCCGATGCTTCAGTGTTATTAGAACTGAAACAAATGAAAATATGATCCAGGTTGCAACTGAATTTTCCGTCATGGGTGAGGTTTACAGTTATTGTTTTGGAATAATGTATCTAATGGAGGATCCTTTCAGTTGTAGTAAATCCAGATTTTCATATTATCAACATCCATGATGCTGATCAAAATACCGAGTGCTCAGTTCATACTAAAGCAGACATATTCTGACTGGGGCTCATGAATTCATTGAAACATGAATGATGACACATTGCAGAATTGTTGCAGGGCTGTTTGCGGTTAATCATTGACCTGATTAGCCACTGGCTGTAAGGTCTATAGCTCATCTCATTAAAATTAGAACACAATGGAATATGAATGTGGACGTACACCAAGGCAATTTCCTCTTCCATCCAGAGCTGTGAAGGTAGCATGAATCATTAGTGGGTTGAAAGCCTAGTGGTATGAAGCAGCCCAAGGCCAGAGCAGTAGTTTCAGCTCAACTTTAGGACAGCCTGTAGCAGAGGAGTTTCAGTACAGCCTCTGGTCTAGAGCTATGGAATACTTTTAGTTAGGTAGGAAAAAGGTGAATGCAGCTTGACCTTTGTAATAACAGAAACCAAACATATCAGCTAGTTATGGAAGAAATCTTCTACAATAAATTTGAAATTTTTTTAATCTCTGCATTTTTCTTGTGAGACAATTTGGAAAAAGGAAAAATCACTCCTGTTTTGAACTGCTCACAAGTCATAGACATAAAACACTATGACAAGGGCTCAAACACAGATATTGTTTTGTACTTTGTACTAATTTTCCCACTGTCAGCAAATCCAATGTCAAGACTATACCAACAATGCACAAATTTGTGTCTCCATACTTTCTGACTTCACTACCCCTGTATGTGGCACTCAGCTCCAAGCCCATTGGTTCCTTCTGAATATGGGAATCTTTAAAAACATGCCGCACATACATAGTCTCAGTACTTTCCTTAAACAGCTGGTCACTGTAGTTTTTAGCAAGTGTTACCCAAACAGGAAGAAACAGTGCATTTTTTGGGGACTATTTTCAGCGGCGGATAAATCCACATGTGGTGACAGCAGGACGGTGTGTGTGGGACTGAGTCAGAATAAACTACAGTGTGTGTGTTCATGGGGATGAAGGAACATGTCAGCCAATGCAGCAGAGCGGCTCGCTGATGTGTTTTAATAGTTTCTGGACAACAATGGAGCTCAGAGGCTCAGAGGAAGCTACATCAGGCTGTGATACACACACAACACTTGTTAGTAATTTTGGTCTTGTCATGGGATTTTTGACAGTTAGACACACACGGTGAAAACAAAGGCTGGGGATATTCTATATTTTTCTGTGTGTGTCATCATGGCAAAATGTGGTCCTGGAGACACCTACAGAAGCGGTTTTGAGTACTTTGCAGAGTGTAAAAGTGTGTGTGATTTTGCAACGAGATAGCGTCACAACCGCGCAAGATGCAGTCACGAAACTTTACAGGTGTGTAGTTGAGATCAAAATGAAGGCAGAGTTTGAAGAGGGGTGCAGTCCGAGCCACATTCGTTTTAATCTACACATAATTATTACCGGCTGCAATTGCAAAGACTTAAAGCGATTTTCTTTTTTATTTCCTGTTCTTTATTCTTTTCCTTTTCTTTATATTTTCTCTCTGCTCTGCAGTTTATTTCCCCCTGGAATTTTGTTCACCATTATAAACCATTTTGTTCAGTAAAAAGTTAATGAAGTGAAAATAAACTCTCCATGCTAATGAGCTAATGGTCAGTTACCAAGCTCCAATAATGGGACAATAAGTTCACACAGTTTCTTAAAACTCCTGTCACATAACTGTTTGCAAACCACTGCTCTTTTGTGGAACAGTTTTTACTCTTGACAGAGGAGAATAATTGGAGCTGGATGGTGCCACACAGCCAATAAGCTACAAACGCTTCCTCCATTTTGGACTCATTGGCTGGCCGTCCTGTCAAAGGTCAGCACTGTCAAGACGGTTTACTATAGCTCAGTGGTACAAATCCATGGTCTAAGTTCATCAAAGTTAAATTTGATGCGAAAAATTTGTGCAGATTTACTTTGCCCTCACGAGCAAATCCACCAATCCTGGTAATTCCATTGTAAATAATTCATTGTGAATTTTTGGGGTTTTAAATGCTGGTGTGACCAGTGTGACTAGTGCATTCATGTGTTGGTCAGAGGCTCTGAAATCAGAGTGTTGGCTGCTGAACAATGTTGTTAAAATGATACCTAGAAGACACACAAGAAGGCCAGCAATAAAAAGCAGATGCTGAATTTACCAACTTTTTACATTAAAGCTCCAGTGTGTAACATTCAGAAGGAGCTATTGGCAGAAATGGAATATAGTATTTGTGAGTATGTTTTCATTAGTGTATAATCACCTGAAAATAAGAATCGTGTTTTCATTACCTTAGAATGTTTTTATCTACAGAGGGAGCAGGTCCTCTTCCACGGAGGCCGCCATGTTGCACTGCCATGGTTCTACAGTAGCCCAGAACGGACAAACCAAACACCGGCTCTAGATAGGGACGTTCGCGATTTTTGCGAGTTTGGCGGCCACCATAGTTTCTCCTACACGCTTGGAAGGGAAGGGTGAGGCGAGCGGTATTCAAATGGTTGCAATCTACAATTTCACCGCTAGATACCACAAAATCCTACACACTGGACCTTTAATAATGCTGCTATTTAGCGGCAAAGTGTTGTTATATGGTTGTTATGCTTAATGATTTTAATAGGTGCCTGCAGAACTACAGGTTACAGCAGAGAGAAATGTCCAGCAATACTTGTTCTTATCACTCACATTCTGGCAGGTTGTTAACATTTTTTTTTACCATGAGTTGATTTCAAATTTCAGATTGACAAAGGTTGCTACCAGTGATGCTTGGAGCGCATTTATATCTGTGGGCACCAGATGGGCCCGGTCATAAAACTTAACATTCTGATTAAGACCGGATGGGTGAAATAGGGTGAAGCATCTCCCAGAGACGCTGTGCACATTTACGCACATTTACGCACAGCAGTCCAGGTTAATACAGTGAAATTGTATGGAGAAAAGCAGCCGTCCTCCTGATAAATCCTGATCGACATCATTTAAAAGGTAATATAGCCTACAGGTACAGGTAGAGGTGAAGTGAAATGTCCATGCAGGTGCGGGTCTCTAAATTGAAAATAATTTGTTCGGGTGGGTGGTGGGTGGATGATTCATGCGTACATGCAGATTCATATGACGTCAGAGCCAATCCGTGCACTAATTGCTACTATATACAGTATGTGGTGTGAACGGGCATGCTTTTCTCAGTGAAAATATTTAATATCATTTTGTGTGTGCAAGGTTGGTAGACCCAGTTAGAGAAACAGAAAACATGGAGGATTTCAGTTAAAGGTCCTCTTCAGAACTTCTCCAAACTTGCTTAAAACTTCAGATTTATCTGAAGAGCACTTACTCCTGCTCAGTGAGTGTTTCATTTTATCAAACAGGGATTTCTATCCTTCAAACTGAAGCATTGCTTGCTTTATGGAGCTTAAAATTTATTTTTCATCATTTTACATATCAGATTTATTCTGGACCTGATGCATCTGAAACCTTTTCATCAGTTTGACCTCATGTCACATATATAAACTGTATGTTGTGCATATCTTCCATAACCTGCATGTAGTTGATTATACAACTTAGCTTATGAGAACATCAATGTTCCATCCATTCATCATTTACTGATTATTAATGTCATATAATCAATTCATAAAGTCGTGACATAACTAATACATCTATGTCTCTTTGTTTTGTTTTCCTGAACCTCTTCTGTGGTCCACGTACAAACCTCTAAGAGCAAGTCCTTTCATAGTTTCTCTGGCCTTTGGAGATTTTGGGAATGGTGAAAAACAACAATACATATTTCTTGTGCTCATTGCATTTGCTTTTGGAAATGTTATTTTGTTACTTTTTGAACGCTCCATAATGTTGTAAATCTACAGGAACTGTGGCGTGCTAATGGGCAAGTACCACTATAGCTAATTCTACTAAGGCATACAGAAGGAAGCTAGCAGATTCGCCATTTACACCTTGCATTAACATCACCTGGATAAGGAAAAACACATGATAATGCAGGTAAAAGTGACAAGCAGTAGCAGCGAGTCTTCCCTAACAAAAAGTGATTTAAAAATGAATAATGCCTGTCTGTCCATGGCATTGCTTCCCTTGACCTGGGACGTGCCAATTTTTAATTTTCATTTCCACATACTCGTATGGGCGTTCTATGACTATATTTAAATTTAAATGGAAGCATTTTCAAAGTGGTACCCCGCTGTACAGTGGACAATATTCAAATTCAATGAAAATGAAAATTTTTAACAATTTAAAAATGAAAATGGCATTTTGATTTTCCATTTGTGCATGCATTATTTAAGTCAAAATGAAAATGAAATTTTCTAACAAAAAAAATGAATGTAGGCGGGATTCTTAGCTGATTGTCATAGCGATGCCGCAGGAAACTGCCGTTACATCATCTTCAACATGACACAAACACAGGAACTCTCTCTGGACCAAACAGAGTAGTTTTGCGGGCTGCAATTTTTTGAAATCTGGGTCGAGTGAATAAAAAGATTACGGACGCTATTGATGATAGCATTTAAAAATGGCTCGTTTGTGCAGGATGTCATGTGTCGCACAAGTGACGATTCCAGTGACAATTCTCTCTGACCAATCAGTGGTCTGCAGTGTTTTAACTCCACCGTTTAGTATCGGCTCAGCTCACTTGGAACCTCGTCTGAGGTACCAGGTACTATCCACAACTTTTGTCAATGGAAAACCGAAAAAGAACGGTTCCAAGTGAGTTGAGTCGAGCCGTGCTGTACCATGCAGTGGAAATGAGGCTTATGTTCACCAGCAAGTCTCTAATTGTGTCTGTCAGCTGTTTGGTCCTGAGCAGGTAGTGTACAGTGGGTTTTTACAGCTTACAACACTATCGGAGCGCTGAGCGTGAACCAAAACAGTAAAGTTGGGCCAGTGGGCCAGGCAGCTAAACAATGAGCCGAAAAACACAAGAAAGTTTGTACAGCCAACCATCTCCCTCGACCTCCCTGTGAGGTCTGTGTGGTATAAGAATGTAAGAGTTCCTGGACTGGAAAAAAACAAAGCAATTGCTTTTACTCCAAAATGTATTTGGCAAGCAAATTATTATATTTACTTAAATAATAAGGTTTATATGTATTTTGTAGGAGATAGGGATGCTTGTTTAGTTAAAGCTGCAGTAGGCAATTTGAACATACACAATGCAAAACCTTCCGCCTCTCTCTCTGCTGCCACATATCACTCCGCTAAGCCAAATTACGCACAAACATGCACGCACATTTTTCTGGGCTTGAAGCGGATTGTCCAAACTTGTTGTAGTGCTACCGTTAGCACCCTTACATTCCCGCAGCTCTCGCCATCTTGAAAATGCCTCTCAGACCCTTGTCTGATCGCTGTTTTTATTTAGCGCTTTCCTTTTCTCTCTCTTCTCCTCCAAGGTCTTCCTTCTTTTGGCTTGTTTTGTACTATATGCCGTTGTAGGCAAAGGAGGTATTTGAAACCACGACACTGAACCCCTGTTTCTCCAGAGGGCTGTGTGTGTGTGTGTGTGTGTGTGTGTGTGTGTGTGTGTGTGTGAATTACTAATTTATTGGGACTGGTGAGCAGTTGGCACCTGCCATCAGTGTGTGAATGTGATATATAGTGTGAAGCGCTTTGACTAGAAAGGCGCTATATGAATACAGTCCATTTACGTAGAACCCGGATGACCCTTGTTTGTACAGAGTTGCTGTAATTGGCTAGTTATGTGCTAGCTAAACCTGATTGGTTGTTTGTCAGATCGGGTCTAGTTTTTAAAATAAGGTGCTCACAGACACACATTTTGTGAAAGGAACCCTTCAAGTAAATATTGTTAGTGGCATGCAATGGTCAAAACTGTAATGAAATAATATTGCCTACTGCAGCTTTAATGAATGTAAGTCCAATATTCACTCTCTTTTAGCTCTGTTTTTTGGTCTCCACCAGCTCTTCAGCTCTTAATGGTTAATTGGTAAATACCTTTGCATTTATATAGCACTTTTATCCAAAACAGTTTGCCTCTCATTCACCCATTCATAAACTGATGCCAGCAAACTACCACTGACCTAACCATTGGTAGAAATTTGGGGTTCAATGTCTCAAGGACACTTCGCACAAGCCGGGGACTGATCCACCAGTCCTGCCCTGCTCCTACCTCTACCTGCTACCAGCAACACCTGATGAGCCACAGCCTGTGGCTGTTCAAGTGGGTTGTAAATGTTCCACTATGTTCACCAAGTAGTTGATAACTTTGTCTGGCTGTGGTTTGGTGATGGGCAAGTAGTGTATAGTGGGCTTTTAAAGCTGCTGCTGGAAACAACGCTGATAAGAGGTTTTACTGAAACAAACCAGTAAATCCAAACCAATGAGCTGAAAGAAACCAAAAACACTCTGTAGTGCTTAGGGGAATTTTCTTTTGCAATTACAGTCCATATCTTACTTTTTCAGATGCAGTCCATATCCTATCTCAGTGTGGAATAACAGTAAGATCATGTCTGGCTGAGTAACAATAATAATAACACATTTTGCCTCTGAGATTTGACTGAATTGAGATGTCTACCTGCAAGGTACAGATGGCTACCAGACTTTCTTTCCATTTTAAAACACTGACTTATTCAGGCTGCCATGGAGTTAGGAACTTATCCACGATCCAGATCACAGCTGAAAAAAAAGTCACTCAATACATTGCTTGTGGATCAGATCGATCAGGAAAAATCAAGTCTGTGCCACATGTGAGGTAGGAAAAACAAGAACTGGGACACATGAAACAGCAGTATTGCCAGATTGAGACTGATGGTGACTCTCCAGGCAGGTGTTTTTGCCTCTGCAGTCTAATTTATGGAATCTTGTTAAATGATCCTCATTGCCACTCAGCTGAGTGATTTAGACAGACAGCTTACATAACTGAAGGTCAATTATAGAAAAAGTACTCCACTTTAGGCCAGTTATTACAATTTTGGTGAAAATGCTTGCCAGGAGAGGGTCATCTTTATTTCCAGTTTGACGGAATCACAGACCTTCAGGCATCCAGGCAAAGGAGACAGAACTGTCAATTCATGTGCCTCCGATAAAATCCGAATGAGATTTAAGACACTTTTTTAGCCACATATATGCATGTTTTCCCAGGCTACATGTAAATAAGAGTAAGCTCTATTCCGACCCCGAGGGGGGTGGAATGTTTGGTAACTGCCAGCAGTTTAATGACAGCAAGAACAGTTTAGCCAGTGTAAGCTAACAACTATCCATAACACAAACACATTAATGAATCATGTTTATAGACTACAGGCAGGACAAACGTTTTATTGTCTTCACAGGCTCTCATTCACGCCCCCCCTCGCTCCTGCAGATCAGTGCTCTCTCAGCCACGCAGATCATTCGGTTGATTGTATTTGTAGAAATTGCTGGAGCGGCTTTTTTCCTGTCACTTTAATGAGACAGAGAGAGCGACGGCTAATTTCTGTGTAACTTAAGTGTAACATTAGCTGCCATTATCACAGGGGACAGACTCTGTAACAGCAGAAGCTATTTCCACAGAGCACTTACCGACGTAGTTACAGTTGGGAGGAGTAAAGCTTATGTGTCCGTCTTGGAGAGAGGATGTCTTTACACCTTTTCAACGTCTGGCGTCTAGCTCCAGCACCAGCACACTCCTTCAAACCACCACCAGTAATCGAATGCTTCTTGGATGCATTTACACTTTTTTTATAAATGATATTTGCCCAAGTCATAGATGTCTATGTCTGTATATTATACAGGCATTCCATTAATTAGTCTCAGTGTAAAACATCTGTGTATCCCTGACACAAGATGATACTCAAGGATACTGTCTCATGGCATGTGTGGACTACAAACATGGAGGATAAATGAGGCTTAAATGAGGAGGTTTGATTTGAGTGGTATGCTTTAATTTGATGTTTTTAAACAATAGTGATATAAGCTATTTACCTGATGTTTTTCATAGCATCATTGTTTACAGGATGTTGTAATTCCATTATGTGTTTCCACTTTCTGTTTCTTCATTGTATCACTTATCCTCCATTATGGTTGTCAGTACATGCCATATGATTACAATACCCTTGAGTATGATCTTGTGTCAGATGTGTTGTATTGGAGCAAATTACTGGAATACAGTATATATAAAAGTCCAGTATATGTTCAATGTTTCAACACTGTACTTAAGAAAAAGTTGAAGGCAAGGAACACTGTGAAAATGATTTCTAAGTGAATTTATGAATCCACAACTGGCAGCAGAGAAACTGCTGTCAATGTGCAGTTTGACAAAGTGATGACTTAGAGGTGTGATTTCTGACACAAATTGCATTAATCAGGTGCTGAGGGTCACTTATTGGTCACAACAATAAGTCACAACTTTCACCCTTGAATGCATCCTCAGGTCTTTAGAGACCCGTTACCATATTACACCCTATCTAAAGCCGCTTTCCCACCAAACTCTTAAGGTATAGTATCCTTGAAACCTGTGCCTAACCCGTACCTACACGTACCCAAACCCTATCTGCTTAGACAGTAGGCTACACTTAATGTAGGCCAGGTTGTTACCAGGCCTTCGGGGCTAACCCCCTTCACTTTTCCAGCAGTTGGGAAGCAACAGACGAGGCCTTTCTTGGTCTTGAGAAGCTGCAGCAGTTATTAACTGACACACTGTAACCTATACTGTACATTTACTGCCAGACTGACAACTTACTGCTAACAGTTTCCTCTGCTCCGTCTTTTCTGCCAACTCTCGCTCCACCACACGCTCGCTCCACCAGCTCGCTCCACCACCACACGCTCGCTCCACCACCACACGCTCGCTCCACCAGCTCACTCCACCACCACACGCTCGCTGCACCACCACACGCTCGCTCCACCAGCTCGCTCCACCACCACACGCTCGCTGCACCACCACACGCTCGCTCCACCACCACACGCTCGCTCCACCACCACCACCACGCTCGCTCCACCACCACACGCTCGCTGCACCACCACCACACGCTCGCTCCACCACCACACGCTCGCTCCACCACCACACGCTCGCTCCACAACCACACGCTCGCTGCACCACCACACGCTCGCTGCACCACCACACGCTCGCTGCACCACCACACGCTCGCTGCACCACCACCACGCTCGCTCCACCACCACGCTCGCTGCACCACCACACGCCGCTCCACCACACGCCGCTCCACCAGCTCGCTCCACCACACGCTCGCTGCACCACCACACGCTCGCTCCACCACACGCTCGCTCCACCAGCTCGCTCCACCACACGCTCGCTCCACCACCACACACTCGCTACGCACACACGTTTTGTGTTCTTTCTGGCGTAAAGATGAGCTACTGTAACAAAGAGTTTCCCTACGGGGATCAATAAAGTATTTCTGACTGATTGTTTCTTCTCGGTATGTGGTTGTTTATTACAACAAGGGCACAAGCTTTGTTAGAGAAAAGGCTGCAGGCAGCAAGACATAGGACTGCTAAAAAAACCAGGAGAGTTTGGGAAATCCTACATCAGAGCACAGACAACGAGGCGACTCTGGGTGCTCCGATTCTCTCTGACCAATCAGCGGTCTGCAGTGGTTTAACTCCCCCCTTTAGTATGCAGGGGGGAAACAAAAAATGGGACAGAATGGAGAGGTTCTATTGGTACCATCCACAACCTTTCGCAATGGAAACTCAAAAATAACCGTTCAAATGTGTAATGAACTGAACTGAACTGGACTGGACTGCTTGGTGGAAATGTGTCTTAATTCATAATTGTTTTTCAATTAACACCTCAAGCCCCTTCTATTCCTCAAATGACTTGTTTTTTGTAAAAATTTCATTGAGTCAAAGTGGCAGAATTATTGAAAATATTTTTTTTCTCTAAAACGTTTATAGGGTCTTTATAGACCAGACAACAGGATGAATTTGTTTATGTCAGCATACTGTCATGGTAACATGACGGTGCATTGCAGAGCAGCACTCTGTCTTTGGAGAATTCTGATGATGTTCACTCTGACTATATGTCTGAAGCAACCGATGATGAGGATTATTATTTCTGTGTTTTAAGTGATCAATCTGACAGTTTAGAAGCAGAATTGGATCACGAGTATGACAATGTTATATGAGCTTGACAGTAAAACAGTGCACACAACCATGTTGCAATGACCACAAGACAGTGAGTGTGATTAGTGATTACTGTCATTGAGCACTTACAGTAGCCTATGTGTAACACAGTACAATATGTATACATAAAAAGCAGTAGGCTACATTTAAAGTTATGTTTTGAAAATAAATTGTATTGGAATCTACATAAATGATTGCAGAAAAATTTTGGGTGGGTTTATTATTGTCAGTCGAAGTTTACAATTAGACTTTGTTGCTCAGTCCGAGTCTCTAAAGACCTACGGTATGAAGGAACGATCCAAAACATCCATCCGTTTAGGGGCCAGTTTTATCAGTTGTGTTTGTAAGGAAAAAAGCATTATCCTGTGGATCTGTGTGTGTGTGTGTGTGTGTGCGCACATGCGCGTGCACCTGAATGAAGCAAATGATTTATGAAAGCCAAATGAGTCACACATAATGAACGACTTGAACAAACTGAAGATTTTCAGAAAGTTGTGGCAAGCAGAATGACGGCAAATAATTGGAAAAAACATAAAACATGGGAATAAAACGGCACTACAAGAAAACCCCGAAGAGCTTCATTACGACCAAAGGCAGGAAGAGAAGGCCGGACTGTGAAAATAATTGAAGCAAAAGTCAAGCTGGGGGAGAAAAAAAAATGAAATGCAAAAGATGATTGCATTAGCTGTAGGGCAGAATATCAATTGCCTTGGACTATAATTTAATAAGTCACTAATTAAGTTACTGTCCAACTTTCTGGAGCCTGCTTTGTCTGACTGACTCACCAGGGAGTTTGTCCCAGCCTCCATAGACTCGTAGCTGAGCTGCCCCCAATGATGACAGCAGCAATAGCAGAGATAAGAGGACTATGGGAGTCAGACTGGACTAGTTGTCGTTTCCCAAAGCCGCAGGGTAGGCCACATCAGACGACAGTTTACTAAGTGGTGGGACACATCAAGCAGATGGAAACAGATCATTAATGCTGAACTGATATTTGAGTCTCAGGGGATAATAACTGGTGTGAGACACTGTATGACTGGCGGTGGGGGCTTTGTGAACAGTGTTGGGCAAGTTACTGAAATTTAGTAATTAGTTACAGAAGGATTTAGTAGAAGTAGACTCACACAAAGCTGGATGCATGTTAACCGAGCGATGCTACAGCAGCTGATGAACCCATGTTTCTTCACTTTCCATTAGAAACATGACAGTCACTGATGAACATCAAGCTCACATTGCCTGAACTGTCTTGCGCCACCATAAGGTCGGGTGCTGTTAGATCATAAACTGGAACATCTGGGGGATAGGCAGAGCTGTGCCGTGCCACGCTCTGCACTCTCTACATTTTCCTGCTTTTTAGTCCTTTGCCACTCACATGCCTGTGTATGCTGCTGGATTATGATCCTCGCCTCACTGAGGCGTAATTTGAGTTTAATTGGAATGCAACAGTCAGTTCTCATACTGAATTAAGTAGATGGTGTTTTAGTATAGTTACTCCACCATCCCAAAGGTTTTGTATATTTTAAGCCATTAACAACAAATGTTGTATAATTAATGTAATTTATATTATATTGTTATATTTATTATATTTCTGTATACTGAGAATTAACTAACTTTAATTTAAAGGTATCCTGTTTTTGACCACTAGTATGGAGCAATATTTTTACATGTGGGTCCTGTTTTGTCCTCGACGGGCATGCAGGTGAAGTGATCCACATTCCTGCCAATGGTTTCACACTATTCCACTGATCTGGTGGCAATTATGCTCCAAGATACGCAGCAATGCACCAGCAAAGGCAGTGAGGAAGAAGGCTTTGACTTTGAAGACTTTGCAAATGTTTTGTGAGGAAGGAAATTCATTCAACACGTGTGTGTCCTCAAGGATACACAATACTTTGCTGAGAAACACTGAATGTAAATATAAGTTTGTACAAGAATACTCCACTTTTATCTTGAGATAATCCATCAGATTGACATTTAGTCCAGTGGTTCCTTTTTGGTTTGTGATTCCTTAAATAAGCAAAGAGTACTTGTGTCCCTCCATAAAACTTCTCAAACTGTTTGTGGGCAACCAATGAGTTAGTTTCTCTTCTTTTTTCAGTTTTTTAAATTTGAGTTAAGCTTTATTTTGAGTTTTAGAAGCAAAAGTGAAAGTAATCCAGTATTTCACAAGAAAGAAAATTGGAGAAATTCAGAAAAAGACAATTGTGTAACAGAATTATATATATTTTTCTATCAATGTATTAATCTTGCAGCCCCTCAGATTTACAGTGGTGTGAAAAAGTGTTTGCCCCCTTCCTGATTTCCAGTCTCTTTCTTATGGTGGAGTCATGAACACTGACCTTAACTGAGGCAAGTGGGGCCTGCAGTTCTTTGGATGTTGTTGTGGGGTCTCTGAATGGCTGAAGAAGAACAAAATGAAGATTTTGGAGTGGCCTAGACAAAGTCCTGACCTGAATCCTATTGAGATGCTGTGGCATGACCTTAAAAAGGCAGTTCATGCTTGAAAACCCTCCAATGTGGCTGAATTACAACAATTCTGCAAAGATGAGTGGGCCAAAACTCCTCCACAGCGCTGTAAAAGACTCACTGCAAGTTATCGCAAACGCTTGATTGCAGTTGTTGCTGCTAAGGGTGGAGCGACCAGTTATTAGGTTTAGGGGGCAACTACTTTTTCACACAGGGCCATGTAGGTTTGGATTTTGTTTTCCCTTAATAATAACAACCTTCATTTAAAAACTGCATTTTGTGTTTACTTGTGTTATCTTTGACTAATATTTAAATTTGTTTGATGATCTGAAACATTTAAGTGTGACAAACATGCAAAAAAATAAGAAATCAGGAAGGCGGCAAACACTTTTTCACACCAGTGTATCTTGTGACCTCATGGTTGGGAACCAAAATGTTGTCACTTATATGTTAATTACATTAGTGTGGCATCCAAACACAGTTGCAAGCAGGGCTGTGATTGGGTCAAAGTTCAAGAGAGTATTGTACATAATCCCTGGGTAACATGGCACTTGCTGAATAAGAGGCCCTGCTAATTTTATTTATTTATTTACAGCTGCCTGCAGCAGGTGTGTATAATGGAGGAGAGAGCAGCACAGGCAGGAGCTTTATGCTTCTAGTGGTTTCTGCAGTGGCATCTGATGCGCTCTGGGAGGGGAGTTTTTCCTGCAGCACATTCTGACTCCTGAGCAGAGAGGAGTAATGTACACTGCCAAAGAAATCTACTGATTTGGTTTCATATTCTGCCTTTAAGGCTTCCATCCATCCATCCGGTTGAGAGTTGTATCCCAGCATGCATTAGGTGAGAGACCAACCACAGGGCCTTCAAAACTTCTATTCTTGAGTTTTAATTTTCTTTAAACTGTCTTTTACTTACTTAAAAATGTTTTTCTTGTTTTTGATGTTTTCTTTTAAAACAGATGGTTTTATGACTGAGATTTATTTTGCTGCCTTTGTGAAGCACTTTGTAACATGGATTTGAAAAGTGCTCTATAAATAAAGATTATTATTATTATCCCACATACTTAAAAAGCATGTTTATCTAGTCTACTCCCTATCAAAACTAACCCTGCAGTTTGCCACCAACTTCCCTTTTTGCCAAATTTTACTGAATCGTTTTCTGCACTTTCTCTTGGGTCAAAACAAAAAGGTAATCAAAAGTGTTAGCCCTTACCATGCTGACTTAATTTAAGGTTTTGTATAGTTGCTTGTGGCAATTCTGCTCCCCCCACACAAGGACATCAGTTTCCCCATGGGAGAGGCTTTTGTGGCAGATCTAGCCTGAACTTTTTACCAACACAAAGTCTCCACAGCATCAAGTACACTGCCTTAACAGGAAAGGGAAGGGAAGGAGGTGATTTAATGGGTCATGACCAGGTGCCCTCTGCAATGGCTTAAAGCGGAGCCGATGTGAAGGAGGCAGTATTATTAATGGCTGCCAGACGCTGGCTCCAAAAACACTGGACTGTTTTGGATTCCCTTCCAAATGTCCTAACTTAAAATATAGACAACAGCCTTTTGTTTTTTTTTACAAGAATTCACTGTCACAATAGTTAATACTACTTCTATAATTGCCAGTAACTGCCAATTGGGCAGTTATTTTCTCACTAGTGATGGGCAAAGCAGTTCTTTTCAATGTACTAAATCATTATAATCATTCATTAAAAATATTTGTTTACCGAATCGTTCACTGCTTGACCGATGCAGGCTTGAGCGACTCAGCAACTGTCAATCACTCAGGGCTCACATTCACTGTGTAGTATGTTCAGTGAACATGCACCGTTCCCTCACAGTGAACGGACCTGAGACAGTCTCAGGCTCAGCCACCCGTCTTTCATATTGCAGGTTTCACCACACATTGTAAACTGCAGCAACACACACACACACACACACACATAACCTTACTGTTGAAAAGAGGACAGCTAGAAGGATACACTCACTGAACGAAGCATATATATATGTGTGTGTGTGTGTGTGTGTGTGTGTAACGTTAAATGCCTATGCCTATGCATATAACATAAATCTAGATCATGTTAAACAGTCAAAGACCAATGTTGTTGAATTATTGCAGCTAAATGTTAGCAACCCGAATCAGCTGTGTTAGCTGTCTTGACTGGAATCAGTCACTCAGGTTCGCCTGCACGGCTGAGAGCTCAGCTGAACTCACAGAGAACGGATCGTTTCACTTAGTTCACCCAGGAGATTAGTTCTTTTGAACGAAACGTTGGCGAACGACCCAACACTATTTCTCACATTGCCACTATACCTGCGCACAACAAAGCAGTACATTTCACAAGAAATGTGTTTCCATGCATTGTTGTTCTTATTCAAGTCCAAGTAGCTCATTTAAGTTCTATCATAGAGAATCAGACAGTAATGTGACGCTTTAGACTATGTCTAAATGAATCTGACAAAATCAGCATAAAACCAGGTTCATGACAATAGTTCTGCTGCGTTTTCGGCTATGTTGGCATTTAAAATGATTGACCACAAAGAAACTAAAGGTTGTCTTCTTAAGATTTATACACTCCAAAGATGGCTTTGGTTGATTTTTTTGGAAGGGAGAAAAATGATGTTTGTCTGGGCAGAGGGCTGAAACTAAGGGAAAAATGTGTGTTTACAAATGGTGTGGCCGTAATCTAAGACACAGTTACACTTGAGAAAATTTTATTTAAAATTTTTGAACATTTTATCAGTTTTTAACTAAAGTTATCTTTTCATCCCTGTTTCTGTTTGTCAGATTGTTTAACATGATGCTTCAAAAACCTGATTTCAATGGAATTCGGTGGAAAACACAGGCCAAGGAAGTGATCAGTTCTCGCTGTGGATCTGGGATGTTTTTCTAGGATGTTGTAACACTGAAACAGAAAAAAAAGAGAAAAACTGCGCTACTTTCTCATGTACTACTGAACTGGCTTGAATGAAAAACATGTATTCCACAGTTCTACATCACGTAAACTCCGATGCAGAGCTGGATCCAGGTGCAGATTAAAAATGTTCAATCATTTTCCCTCTTTAAAAGTAGAATGCTCTCAAAGAGCACATATCTCCACCAGCTGGACAATCCACTGATGTTGTTCTCAAAACGTCTTGATGACATGCAGTGTTTGTTAACAAAAAAGCTCCGGAGAGAAAGCATTTTTCAGAGCAGCTACTGCTCTGGAGTCGGGTTTATGATACTTGTATTCATGTTGCTGTGTCCTTCCTCTGTGTTTTATAATAAAAGTCCCATTCTGAATCAGTGGATTCATGCATGAAAAGTTTTATCTTTCTTCATGGGGGGCAGTTTAATCCTCCCACAAAGTTGGAGGACAATTTCGGTGCCCTTGGAATTCAAATTGACAGGAATGTGTAAATTCAGCTTTTTGCAGATTGTCAAATTAAAGTTTCGTGTTAAAAAGAAAAACTAGAACAGCATGATTCGACACTCTGGCTCAAATCTTTGTGGTGGCAGTTCTTCCAGTCACAGCAGGGATGCAAAGAAAATCATATCCACTGGCAGTTGTCCTTGAATCCCAGTTTGGAAGCGTCGCTGGTGCCCAGCCCTGCTCGTAAACACCATAATCTGTGGAAGAAAACAGTCTGCTGCTTAACATGCGTGGCACCGTTCCCTGGCAACCACACATGGACAATGTGAATGACCTCTGATCATAAAACAGGCTGTCTCTGTAAGACAACGCCTTGAGACGACGCGTTATCACCTGGACTCTCGCCATCTACCAAGACCTTTTAATAGAGATTGGTTTATCTATTTATGAGGATTTATGGGAAGGAAAGATATTTCTGTCAGGCTTGATAACAAGCCTTAAGGGAGGCGCAGAGGGGTTGCTGTGTGTGTGTTCTTGTCACTTGAAGACTTAAATGTATGTGAGGGACTGTTTGCTTTGACGTGAAAAGCATCTTTTAGATGCCGTTTTCAAGGACATACACACAGGTCTGCAAGTGCACTCCCAAATACCCATACAAATGAGAGCCGCACGTACCCATACACACACACACACACACACTTGTAATAGTATTCTTTTTTTTAAGATGATTTCTTTGGGCTTTTTGCCTTTATTACTACATTAATTCCATAACCCTAATTCTAACCCCAAACCCGGATCCTTACCTTATCCTTAAGTTAACTGATACCCTTGACCACGATCCACACAGACCAACCAAACACTCGTTATATATCCATTTATTCATTCTGTCAGTCACTATGCTGCCATTTCAATTATATTTCACAAAAGAAAAATGCAGTTGGAGCTTAAAATACAAAGAATGGATTGCAGCAGCTGTTACAACTAATTCAGGCTACTGTTTTTAAAGCACAACATGTAAATTGGCTTGATAAAAAGAACAGCTTCTGTGCTGAAAATTAAGAGAAGAACATTGTTTTCATGCTAGATTTAGCCAGAACAATACTTTTACTTTAAGCATAGATGTTATTTTGTATTCAGTGTAAGTAAAACCAAGTTTAATGTGTTGTGTGTGTTGACCTGTCATGGTCAGACGTTCTCAAAGCATTAAAAATTTGATTTAAAAACCCCAGCAATTTATCTTTTCAGGGGTAGTCAGGCAGACAGAGATCAGCAGGTTACAGTCCGAACAGGCAAATAAGTCCAAGGACGGAGAAATACAGAAACACACAATAAGGCCGAGACAGCACGAGGGACAAAGGCCGAGACGATCTGACACAGAACAAAGGAAGAACACCGGCTAAATACACTCAGGTAGGGGAGACAACGAGACACAGGTGCAACCAATAAGGGCAAGCAAACTAATCACCAGCAGGAAGTAAAACTACACAAGACACATGAGGGAGAACTCTTACCAAAATAAAACAGGAAATAACAGACCACAAACCCAAAACCATGACACTATGTTGCTTAAGACACAAATTTTCAGAAGATCTGTGCCGTTCAGAAAATGTGAGCAAGACTGAAACAACTGAGAGTGACTTGCATAAAAAATAACAGAGTTGCAGTATTTCCAAAACAGTGCGAAGAGTGTGAGTGCTGACACTGGAAACTGATAATCAGCATTGTTCAGCAGAATGGGATACAATAGCAACATTAAGGAAAAACCTACCAGGCAGAGCTTTGCTAAAATGTTGTGTTTGACAATGTGATGACTTTTTAATTGTGCCGGAGAGGAAATCGATGAAACTTCCTCCGCTGCCAGACAATGAATCTGTCTATGATATTCTTTATCAAAGCTATTAATACAGTCGGTAGTGTGAAGAGCTCTGGAGTTACAGTTGTAAAATGGAAATATTTTTGTAATCTTTCCTACATTTCATTCTATGTGCTTTTCCCTGGATAACTTCTGCATCAGCAAATTCTGCCACATACACTCAAGGACAACAGATAGAAAACTCAAATATTATATATCAAATAATATTCAAATATTCAAGCTTTTATTACCTTGAGGGCTGAAATGTAAACCCATTAAATCAATCTCTTTCCAAAATTAAAGGCAGAATAAGTAGAATTTGTCGGCTGCGGTTTGTAAACACACGATTCAAAGTTGGCTCCTCCTCCCCAGCTCAGAGTGTGAGAGAGAGAGAGAGCTAGAGAGTGAATTAAGAGAGAGAGCGACATTGGTGAGAACAAAGCAGTTATTATTTTCTGATTGTTTCACAGCGGTTACATTCTAAAGCACAAATAAACACGGCCACGCTGCCGCACAACCCTGCAGGAAAGAGTCACATTGTTGCATTTTGTGTGAATGTAGGCGAAGCAACGCTTCCGCCTCTGCTCTGTGCCTGTGTGTGTGTGTGTGTCGGTCAAAAAGACACACAAACCAAATAAAGAGCAGCTCTTTATACATCTATAGTCTCACATAGCCAGACCTATCTGTGCACTTTGTTTTAGCGCTGTGCCAGCACTAGAGATACAACTATGACACAGACAGAGAGCAGAGAGAGACGAAGACACTGATGGAACCTGCTCACTACGTTTTTAAAGAGTCCCGACCTCACAGCCTGCACACACCACTGCCCAAAGACTGACGCCCAGAAACGTCCCAAACACAGCAAAATAATAAGAAACTAAGAAAATACAGATGCCGCCACACACTTCTAGTGGGCCATAAGTGATGATTGAGAGGGATTATTTTTGAATGAGTCTATACATTGTTTTTTAGGAAAATCCTACTTATTCTGCCTTTAAAGTCATGTTAAAAAATACGACTCATTTTAATAAAAATGGAAAGCTTAAATTCCTCTGCTTCAAAAATGAGCACACTGTGTGTATTTGAATTTAAGGTTTAACTAATCACATCCTAAAGCATGTCCAAAGCTAATTTTCTTTCAACATCACCTGAACTAAAGTGAAGTTCATAAAATTAGACACATTTAAACAAATGAAAGCATAGAAAAGGCTCTGGAATCCTTTTGTGTAAATGTAAATTGGCATTTTTAGAATTGTGCACATTCTAATACTCCATGTCCATGCACATCAAGTTTCATTTACGTGAAGAAACATCCTTAAATAACAATTTCTTGTCACAAACAGTCCTTTTAACTCCTGAAATGTCCAAGAAAAAAACATTTAAAAAAATGTAGGTGACGATCTGGGAGGAAGCAAGATTTAAGACAATTTCTGGAAACCTCAGATGAGTATTAATATATATTATTAATAATATTCTCTGTGTGCAGGTTAATGGCGGTACAAATGCACTTTTTCAGAAACATTTGCACATTTGAGGTGAAATGTGTCTTTGGTGGAACAACTTATCTGAAACATGACAATAACAAAGAGCCACAACTAGACAGTGATTTTATATAGGTCACAAGCCAAAAAAAGTTCTTAACAATGTGTTGTATTTTATAAACTTCCATTCATCCATTTTCTTCTGCTTATCTGGGGCCGGGTCACGGTGGCAGCATGCTAAGCAGGGTAGTCCAGACGTCTCTCTCCCCAGCAACGTTTTCCAGCTCCTCCTGGGGGATCCAGAGGTGTTCCCAGGCAAGATGAGATATATAATCCCTCCAGTGTGTTCTGGGTCTACCCCAGGGTATACTAGTTGGATGTGCCCGGAAAACCTCCAATGGCAGGCACCCACGAGGCATCTTCATCAGATGCCGAACCATCTCAACTGGCTACTTTCGACACAAAGGAGCCTCACTCAAGACCCCAAGATACTTGAACTCCTTTGCTTGGGCCAGTAACTCACTCCCAACCCAGAGGGAGCAATCCACCATTTTCCGGCAGAGAACCATGGCCTCAGACTTGGAGGTGCTGACATTCATCCCAGTGCATGCTGAAGGTCACAGTCTGATGAAGCCAACAAAACCACATCATCTGCAAAGAACAGAGATGCAATTCTAAGGTCCCCAAACCAGACACTCTCCTCCTACCACCTTGAGATCCTGTCCATGAATATCACAAACAGAATCGGTGACAAGGGACAACATGTCCAACACCAGCCGAAAACGTGTTTGACTTTGTGCCGAGAATACGGACACAACTCTTACTTTGGTTATATAGGGACCGAATGGCTCATAACAATGGCCCTGGTACCCCATACTCCCGCAATACTCCCCACAGGACCCCCCAGGGGACACGGTAGAAAGCCTTCTCCAAGTCCACAAAACACATGTTGACTGAATGGGCAAACTACAATGAGCCTACAACAACCCTGTAAGGGTAAAGAGCTGGACTTTTCTGGAGCCCTCCTGGACTCCCAGTGCCTGTCTGCTGCTTCAGATCCCTGGTCCAACCAAGCCTGAAAGGCCTCCTTCTTCAGCTTGATAGCCTCCTTCACTGCTGGTGTCCACCAGACTACACATTTGGGTTTGCCAGGTCTCTCTGGCAGCCTCCCCCAGCATCTGATCCAACTCACCACCAGGTGATGATCATTTGACAGCTCTGATCTTCTCTTTACCCGAGTGACATATGGCTGCAGATCTTATGATTCGACCACAAAGTCAGTCATCGATCTTTGGCCTAAGGTTTTCTGGTATCAAGTACACTTATGACTCACCCTATGCTTGAACCTGGTGTTTGTTATGGTCAATCTATGAATAGCACAGAAGTCCAACAACAAAGTACTACTCAGGTTCAGATCAGGCAAGCCGTTCCTTCCAATCACCCTCTCCAGGTTTCTCCATTGTTGCCCATGTGATTGTTAAAGTCCCCCAGCAGAACTATAGAGTCCCCAGGTGGTATGTCTTCCAGGACACCACCCAGCAACTCCAACAAGGCCCGATACTCTGAACTGCCGTTTGGTGCACGAGCACAAACAGTCAGAGCCTTCCTCTCAGCAACTCAAATGCATTTCGTGCATGTTACTAACTCGACATCTTCTCTCTCCAGTACTTTTGTGCTTTCTCGTCTCTCTTGTAGTTTTGTGCTTTCTCGTCATTCCCCAGTATTTCTGCCTCCGGAGCTGTAGAGACTTCATCTATGATTGCAGGCCACCTACTGCCCCCATGTTCCTGCTCAACAGCCACTGCTACAATTATTATTATTAGTCTTATTATTAATATCATTATTAGTACTATCATTATTAGTACTATTATTATTTTGTTAATATTATTATTACCACTACCATTAAATTATTATTTTAAAATTATATATGGAATTTGCATCGTGTTACTGTATTCTCTCTCTCTCTAGCTCTCAAAAAACCCAACTGGCATGGCAGATGGCTGCCCACCCTGAGTCTGGTGCTGCTCGAGGTTTCTGCCTATTAAAAGGAGGTTTTTCCTTGCCACTGTCGTCAAGTGCTTGCTCATGGTGGGAATTGTTGGGTCTCTGTAAATAATATAAACAGTAAGGTCTAGACCTGCTCTATAGGAAAAGTTCAAGAGATAACTTCTGTTTTGAATTGGTGCCATATAAATTGAATTGAATTCTCTTTCAAATATAGTGGTGTAAAGTAAAAATCAAATACCTAAACATTGTACTCAAGTACACTACTTGAATAAATTAGCTTAATTACTTTCCAATTAAATTAAATACTGACAATTCAGCTGTTTTCGATGCATACACATCAATTGACGGTTCCACTGCATTCATCTCTTCTAATTTAGAGAGGCTTCATCTGCTTTCAGAGATTACACTAAGTGATACCTCAAATCAAAGGGGCGACTGTGGCCTAGTATTAGAGCGGGTCGTCCACCAATCGTAAGAGCAGCGGTTCGAGCCCACATATCGAAGTGTCCTTGAGCAAGACACTGAACCCAAATTGCTCCTGAGGGCTGTGCCTTCGGTGTGTGAGTATGTATGAGTGATTAGTTATATTGGACTGATGAGCACTTAGTATGCCATCAGTGTATGAATGTGCGTGAATGGGTTGAATGTGATATGTAGTTGAAGCGCTTTGAGTAGTCGGAAAAGACTAGAAAGGCTATATATGTACAGTCCATTTACCAAATCCTTTCAGTTTTTACATTTCGGCTGACACTGCAAACCCTTTCAAGTCAGCCTTGAAAAAACACACAACTTTCACTCTTCACACATGATTTATACAAAACTGCAGTGCTATCCAGCTGACACTTCAACTGCCAACTTTCAATGTATATTCTTGAATTGGCACTAATTTCTTTCAGTACTTAAACTTCAACTGACACTTCCAGCTCAATTTAACACTTGCACTTTAATGATTAAATCTCCTTTCAGCTGAATCGTCAATTCCTTTCAGCCCTTCCATGTTGACTTCCAGTTCAACTTCTTTCACTAACTGTATTTCACCTGCCACTTCAACTTCGCTCAGTATTTTAACCATTTCAAATGTTTCAACTGCAGATTATCAACTGCAAGCACAAGTAAACTTTCTTAAGAAGTGTTTGCCTCTTTTAGTTTCTAGTTTTTTCTAGTTCTGTACACTGTTGGATGGTTTTTCAGTGGTGTGACACTGTAATCGGAACACCCGTGCAACACAATGGAATGTAAAATAATAAAAACACAAACTACAGCCTTCACTGCGGATCACCATAGAGCTGAATTACCTCTGAACAGCCTCTAGCTCTGCTGGTTCCATAAACCAGCGTGAGTGAAAGCTTTGGATCATCAATTTCCTCTCACTTTAGCTGTAAATGTGTTGATAAATGATTTAGGCAAGAGACAATGATGAATAATGTAAGAGTCCAAATATTATAACATTTATTATGGTGTCCAGTAGTTTGGTGGTGGTGGTAGGATATGGAGATGTAAGCCTACATTAGCTTTCCAAAGTCCTCGGCTGCATTTCATATGTACAGATGTCTCACCTCCAGGCAAAGCATCCGCATTTCTTAGTCTGTTCTTCAAAATCAGTCCTTCCATCAGCTACATCATGGGGTTGTCTTTCCTTCAGCCGCCACAACAGACAATTAACAGTCCCACCACCCCTGTAACACTTTCCAGTTAAATCTCTTCCATTTGTCGACTTGGAGATGCCATCTTTAAGTTAATTTTGGTGGAAAATGGAGATGGATAAGAGGGGAGGTTTATGGAGAGGAAGCTTCTGTGTGCCATGTGTGAACTTAAGACAGTGTATCCTCTCAGCACTGAAAGGAGCAGAATTGATAGATAGAGAGAGAGAGAGACAATGAGGAGATAGACAGAGAGAGAGGATATAGGGAGGCAGAGTGATGCATGAACCCCAATTTCGCAAGGCTTTGTAATAAAAGGCTGCTCTGTGGTGTTCTCTGTCTCTGTCACATTAAAAGTAAATAAGACTAATAGCATGATGCCGAAAACTCCACAGGGTTAGACTGCCCCAAAGTTAAATGTGTGTGTATGTGTTGCAAGTGTGTGTATATTTCACCTGTCACAAACACTGCCTGGTTATATTGTCGTACAATGCCTCCTACCCAAACAGCGCCGGCCTCATTATGCAATCATATGCTGGCAGGATTATGAACCACTCAAACATCCTGCCCAGGATGGGCCCTGAAGTCTGGCCAATTCCCCTAAAATCCTAAATGTCCCAAACTATGAAGCACTTCCATCAGCTTGGACTGTTGATGGTGGAAACTTTTTAAATTATGTTGTGGCTAATTTATCAAAAATCTTCAACAAGAAGAACATCCCTCATTCTCAGTCAGGAAAATAGTTTGACTATATACTGTGACAGCCTCTGACTCTGTGCTCTTCCTGCTGTCTTTTCTTTTTTTCAACAAAAAGAACTTGAAATGCAACTGTTATTGGATAAATGAAATTCATAACAGAGCAGATCAAATTAGAGTTGGAACAGTGCAAATTGTACATGTTTAAGTAGGGTAAATTGTGTAATGGTTGAGGTAGTGAAAATGTAGGCCCCAGTGAACCTTATTCTAGGTTTGAAATTTAAGATTATTGCCATAATACAATGATCCCGACATGTTTTTCTCCTTGTTTAAGTGGCAGATGCATGTAATTGGCCAGACAGAGTGCACTCTGATGTTTCAATGTTTTTTGGGGTTTTTTTACTGATAAAGCTCAAGAAGCATATTCTGCATTAAGCCCAGCAGATAATAAAGATTATGACAAAGTTAAAGCTGCATTGTTAAAAGCCTATGAGCTGGTACCCTCAGCCTATCATCAGCATTTTCGACACTGGAATAAAAGTGGTTGTCAAAACTATGTGGAGTTTGTGTGTAAGCTCACCTGTCACTTTAATCGTTGGTGTTCTGCTTCCGGTGTTACCTTTTGACAAGCTATGTAACCTTGTAATTCTCAAACAACTTGCCTGATTCTACTGCTTTGTATGTCAACAAAAACTAGGTTAAAAGTCCAAGTGAAGCAGTTTTAGCTGATTTTGTTTTGACACACAAAAACTCTGAAATGCGTGATTTTGCTGTGCACCCTGAGAGCTTTAAGATGGATGCAAGCTTTGAGCCAGACTGTTTTCACACTGATCCAGTACTGGAATTTGACAATCACTAGACTTGTAATTATTGTCGCCTTAAAGGTCATTGGGAAAATGACTGCCAAAGTCTAAAAGCAAAGGCTGATGCCAATAGTACACAAATAAAGTCTGTTGCATTAGCTGCTCCAGTTGGTTCAGTTGTCTGTGCCACAGGTACTCATAGAAAACCATGCATATTCAAATACTGTGGAAATGGTTCTGGTCAGGGGAATGGGATTAAAAGTTTTGTCTGCACCTTTGCATAGATTTGAGTTTGTTTCAGACTTGGTTCAAGGGGGAGAATGTTTGCCTGCATCTACCTTTAAATGGGATGGACATGTTGGGCCTCGCCTAGCCTCAACACGTGTGACGGTCAAAGACAGGCCTACCTGGAAAGGCCAAAGCCTTCACTAAGAGGCTTGACTGAGAAACAAAGAACAGACAATAGGAAGGCGCCAAGCCGACACAGCCGCTAATTTAAACCTGAATGTGAAAGTGAGATGAGATCTCGTTTGAACCCAACGTGAGATCTCAGTTGAATCTAAATAACGGACTCCTATTGGATGAGATGCACATGACAGCTAGTGTTAACTGAAAACTGACAAAGCATTTTTGGGGGTTTGTTTATAAAATTCTGAACCCTGAAGGATTTGTGGAAGGCCCAGGCCAACTACTGTTTGTCTCCAAATTGTGCTCATGTTGAAAGCTGTTTTGTGTGCCAAGCCAATGCTTGCTGCATCTCACCTTGATCACCCTTTTCAGGTCTTTGGTAATGCCTCTAAGGTAGGGGCTGGAGCTGTACTGGTCCAAACAAGTGAGCAGAGTGTTGATCAGCCAGTCTGTCATTAAGGAGTTTAACTTGTACCAGCATAACCTTATCATTGAGAAAAAAGCCCTGGTTCCCATTTGGGCATTACAACACTTAGACATGTATGTTGGTGCAAGTTGTGTCCCATTGCTTATGTATAAGTCGCAATATTTTACAGCTTTATCAATTTAACATTTGCTACATTAAAATCTAAGTAGTGTGAGCAGATGCTTCGTCTTGTTTTTCTACGACAAGTAATGTCACACTTTGAGCTGCCCAAGTCATTCTATTGGTTTATCACTATGTGCATTTTGTTACAGTATGATACAGGTTGCCTTACAGTAGGTGGGATAGTTAGTTTTGATTTGTAATTTTGCTCTATTTATGGGTACTGGGTGGGACCCAGTTCTTAAAGGGAGCGTGACAGCCTCTGACTGTCAGTGCTCCCAATGCTGTCTTGTGGGGTTTTTTGTTCCCTTTGGCTGTTGCCTGTAGGTAGAGATGGGTGGAGCCATCTAACTTGATGTCTTGCATCTGGGCAGGCTGGGCCTAGGTTATTTAGGCTGGCTCTTCATTCTGTCTCTTTCTCAGTCATCTACCTTTTTTTGGTTTGGTTTTCCTTTTTTGTTTTGCCACCACACATACATTTAGTATTACAACCACCACTGATTTATAGACTACAGATTCATTTATTACCTTGCTTTGTTTTAGTTTCAAATAAAAATATGATTTAAATTACTTACAATCCTGTGGTCTTCCTGTGGCAGGAGAAGGGAAAGCAGTCTTAATAGGTCGAAACTTGAGCAGCACTTATAGTTTTAAGAACATTAGTAAGAACAATAACATGTAGTAAGAAAAACTTTATTTTCAAACTTGTTCTCAGTCTTGTTCTTAAAAAGGTACAATGTGTAATTCCTGGTCACATGCTCCAAACAAATAGGTGGCAGCATTTCACCTCCTCCCACCCTTGCCCCCTTCATGTTCAGAGTCAATCTGCTGTCGTCATGTTATTATCCTTCTAGTGATCCTGTAATTTACAGCCAGCATTAAATTTTAAATTACAGCAGTGTACTTTTGAAATTTTGTTATGCTACTTAGCAAGATGAAATCAGTAATGTTACTACATTAGCGCCAAATCATAGTGGGCTCAGTTAGTTAGCAAACTATGTAACCAGAAAGCTGTTGTCTTCGGTTATTGTTAAACTGACAATGAAGATTTTTTATCTAAAAATCTGTCCATATCTTACACATTGTACCTATTTTTAATACTACAAATGTCGCTGGAGTTTTGATCCTTTAAGCATTAGTCATTTGATAAAACACTTAGTGACCTATGTTTGTTTTTTGTTTTATTTGTGAGGCAAGATCCTCAAGGACAAGGCATTTTTAATTTGTATCATCATCCTTTTGCTTTATGTCGTGGAAACTGGAATTTCAGTTCTTGTGTAGTAAATGTTTTGAAGCAGCAGCAATTTAATTAACGGTCTCCACCATTAGTTAAAATTTTGCTCAGTTTTACACTAAGCAGTTTCTCTTGATCAGTCAAGAGATAATGCACAAATTAGCTTTGTCAGGGAATTAACCTGAAATCAGGTAGCAAGAGGTAAAACAAGGAACGGATACGTAAAGTGATGAAGGGAAACAACTTTATACTTGAAACATTTATTACACACACACACACCTTACAAGTAATAGACTCACTTATCGAAACAAAGTACAAAGTGTTTCACAGAAAGAAAAATAAAATACCACAGTGAATGATAAAATACATAAAAAACAAACAAAAAAATAAATAAACAGACAGTTCAGGTAAAATCAGGATCTGCTTTCCGATAAAAATGCGTCTTAAGAGACTTAAAAGAAGACAGTGACTCAGACAACCTAATTTCTTCAGGCAAGTTGTTACAGAGCCTCGGGGCCCTGATAGAAAAAGCTCTGTCCCCCTTAGTTTTCATCCTGGACTCAGGAACAGACAGGAGACCCCTGCCCGAAGATCTCAAACTACGTGAAGGTTCATAAGGGATTAAAAGGTCTAAAATATAATCTGGAGCCATGAAGAGCCTTAAAAGTAATCAATCTTCTTCTTCTTTTCCTTTCGGCTGTTCCCTTTCAGGGGTCGCCACAGCGAATCATGTGCCTCCATCTAACCCTGTCCTCTGCGTCCTCTTCACTCACACCAGTTAACTTCATGTCCTCTCTCACTACATCCATAAATCTCCTCTTTGGTCTTCCTCTAGACCTCCTGCCTGGCAGCTCCAACCTCAGCATCCTTCTACCAATATATTCACAGTCTCTCCTCTGAACACGTCCAAACCACCTCGATCTGGCCTCTCTGACTTTATCTCCAAAACATCTAACATGAGCTGTCCCTCTGATGTCCTCGTTCCTGATCCTGTCCATCCTCGTCACTCCCAAAGAGAACCTCGACATCTTAAGCTCTGCTACCTCCAGCTCTGCCTCTTGTCTTTCTTAAAAGTAATCAATAAGATCTTAAAATCAATCCTAAAACAAATGGGGAGCCAATGTAAAGAGGCTGAAACAGGTGTGAATGGATAAAGGCAACTATGAATGTTACGAATACAGCGATGAATAATTGACAAAAGATCGAGGACCAGTTTAATCAGATAAGTGGATAACTTTAGCATTGACCAGTGAAATAACCTTCATGCACCGTTCAGCAATTTAGGTTATTTGGGAAGCATGAGTGAAAAATCTATGATTCCATATCATGATTTTTAAAGGGAGATCCTTCCTGCTCTATTGCTAAATTATCTTTAGTTTTAGCATCAACCCTAATCACAGGAAAAGTATTTTGTTTCACCTGGTGGTTCAGATCGCCAGTGAAGTTGCGCTGGAAGGGAAGCGCTGGTCGAGTCTCCTGTGTGGGCCGCTACTGCATGTTTGGATGTGCTTGGTCTCACGTACAGTTCGGACAGCTGATTCCTCTTGTGGAATGAAAAAGAAAAGTAAAATAAAATTAACACGTCCATATTCTTGGGGCCACAGGAATATCTTGTTTTGTCTGAGTGGCATGCAGAAGAAGGGAAGAACAAACCCAGAGCAGTCAAACATGCTGTGATATAATAACATTTTATTTATATAGTGCCAATTCATAACAGAAGTTATCTCATTGCACTTTTCCTAAAGAGCTGGTCTAGACCGAACTCTTTATAATATTATTTACAGAGACCCAACAAATCCCACCATGAGCAAGCATTTGGCGACAGTGTTAGGTTTTTAGAGAGAGAGAGAGAGCGAGAGAGAGAGAATGCAATTACCAACTAGAATTTTAAAATAGTAATAATGAAATGGTAGTGGTAATATTAATGTTGTTGTTAATAATAAAGAAAATAATAGTAACAGAGGCAATAACAACACCTGTAGTAGCAGTTGTCGAGCAGGAACACAGGGGCAGCAGGCGGCCCACAACCACAGATCCAGACTCTGCAGCTCCGGAGGCAGAAATACCTGCTGAAAGTGACAGAAGGAGAGATGACAGAATCGAGAAAGCACAAAACTACAGGAGAGAGAAGATGTCGAGTTAGTAACATGCAGTAATGGGATAAAAATGCATACAGGCGGAGAGGGAGAGGAGAGGAAAGAGGTGCATCATGGGAAGTTTCCCGGCAGTCTAGGCCTATAGCAGCATAACTAATGGATGGTTCAGGACTCACCCGAGCCAGACCTAATTATAATCTTTATCAAAGAGGAAAGTCTTTAGCCTAATCTTAGTAGAAATGGTGTCTGCCTCCTTAACCCAAACTGGGATCTGATTCCACAGGAGAGGAGTTTGATAATGTGGTAGTTTTGGTATTTTCACTTCCTGGTTTATTTTGGTAGTATTCTTCTTCCCTTGAATGTCTTGTGTTTTTACTTCCTGTCTGTGTTTTCCCTCCAGTTTTGATTGTTGGTCCTCCCTTGATTGTTTGCACCTGTGTCTCGTTGTCTCACCTCCCCTAGGGTATTTAGTCTGGGTCTTTTCTTTGTTCAGGGTTGGATCATTATTGTACACATGGTGTTGTTCCTGCCAAGCGTATTTACCGTGAGTTTGTATTGGATTTTTTTTTTTTGTTCTCCCGTGGACCTTGTTTGGATTTTGGATTTTGCCTGCTCCCCTGTGAACTGTGTTCCCACCTTAGACTCACTCCCCTGCTTTCACCTATGCTAGCCGGTACTTATCTGCTTTTTGTCTGCTCATTACCTGTCTGCTTACTGTTCTGCCCGTACTTGCCTGCATACCACCCCACAATAAACACAGTAGTCATCCGGCTACTTTTCCCTGAGACTGCTTCCTCGTCATCTGCTTTTGGGTCAACATACCTCCAGACAGCACCCCTTATGACAGATAACTGAAAGGACGTGGCGTTATCAAAACTGTAGGGTTCATGTCAGTCGTAAAATTGGGCAATTGTCACCTAACTTTGCTTGATGTTATTCCTTGAGTCCTGGCATGGTTTGTTTATGCGCAGAAAGTGAAGACAGGATGTTTGGGTGAAGTTGCAGTTATGTTTGAGCTCTAACAAAGCTAAGCAAACAAAGACAGGAAGTAAAACAACAAGACACACGATGAGAGGAGAACACTACAAAATAAAACAGGAAACAGGACAAAACTATGACATAGTAAGGTGTTATGAGCTCTTTAAGATACGATGGTGCCTGACCATTAAGAGCTTTGTAAGTGAGGAGAAGGATTTTAAATTCTATTCTGGATTTTACAGGAAGCCAGTGCAGAGAAGCTAATATTGGAGAGATATGATCTCTTTTCCTAGTTTTTGTAAGTACACTTGCCGCAGCATTCTGGATCAACTGGAGAGTCTTAAGGGACTTATTCGGGCAGCCTGATAATTAGGAATTGCAATAATCCAGCCTAGAAGTAAGTAATGCACAGACTAGTTTTTCGCCATCATCCTGTTGGCACCAGACAGGATGTGCCTGACTTTTGGACAAATCCTGATCAAAGATAACTCAGAGGTTCCTTACGGTGGTGCTGGAGGCCAGGGTAATGCCATCTAGAGTAACTATATCTTTAGATAACATGTCTCTGAGATGTTTGGGGTCAAGTACAGTAACTTCAGTTTTGCCATAGTTTAACATCAGAAAATTGCAGATCATCCAGGTTTCTAAATCCTGACTTAAAATCCTCAAACTATTGTTATGTAGAAAGTCACACAACTTATTGGAGACTGCTTTCTCAAGGATCTTAGAGAGAAAGGGAAGGTTAGATATAGGTCTATAGCTGGCTAACACCCCTGGATCCAGAGTGGGCTTTTTAAGAAGAGTTTTAATTACAGCTACTTTAAAGGAATGTGGTACATAGCCAGTTAATAAAGACAGATTGATCATATCTAGTAAATAAGTGCTAACTAAGGGTAAAACGTCTTTAAGCAACCCAGATGGGATATGGTCTAAGACAGGTTGATGGCTTAGAAGTTAGTTGGTGAAGAGCAATGGGAGAAATGCAGTCTAAACATATATCAGGTTTTACAGCTGTTTCTAAGGTTCCTGTGTCTGAAGATAAATCGGTACTGGTTGAGGGCAAGGGGATAAATTTTGTCTAATAATTAAAATTTTAGCATTAAAGAAGCTATTGAAGTTGTTACTACTGAGGACTATAGGAATACATGGCTCAACAGAGCTGTGACTCTCTGTCAGCCTGGCTACAGTGCTGAAAAGAAACCTGGGTTTGTTCTTATTTTTCTCTATTTTTGAGTAATAGGCTGCTCTGGCATTACGGAGGGCCCTCCTATATGTTTTAAGACTGTCTTGCTAGACTTAACAAGATTCTTTTGAAGATTGGTGGAACGCCATTTCCATATTTTTACAGTGTTGGCTTTAATTTGCGTGTTTGGGGGTTATACCTTGGAGCTAACCTTCTTTGTTTTATTATCTTCTTTTTTAAAGGAGCAATAGAGTCGAGTGTTGTTTGCAGTGAGCCTGTAGCACTATCATCAAGATGATCAATTTGGGAGTGGCTGAAATTAGCACAGGAGTCGATGCCAATGGAATCACTTCCTTAAATTTAGCCACAGAACTGTCAGATAGACATCTAGAGTAGGAGTTTTTGCCTAATGGCATGTAGTCCAGTAACAGGAATTCTAAAATTCTTAAATAATGGTCCGATAAAAAAGGATTCTGTGGAAAGACCATTAAATGTTCAATTTCAATGCCGTATCTCAGAACAAGGTCGAGGGTTTGGTTAGAACAGTGAGTGGGTTAATGAACACGCTGCAGAAGCCAATCAAATCTAATAATGAGAAACGTTTTAAGGACTAATCTTGATAAAATATATATCAGGAATATTGTAAGATATTTATGATTATCCTCAGCTAGCAGTTTTAAATATGATTCAACGCCGTCCGCTCTGGCCCCAGGAATACAGTTGACTATGGTCGCTGGTGTCCCTAACATTTCTCACATTTCTCAAGATAGAGATGACAATAATCAGTGTTGGTTTATCAGCGGGTGTATCGCTGAGTGGGGAGAACCTGTTCAGGGCTCATTTCAGTTAACCTAAGCAACATTATTTGGTTATTCACATTGACAGCACTGTGATTTCGCTTTTATGTGGTTGTGCTTTCTTTTAACCCGGGTCTTTCCTTTGAGTTTCACTTTCTGATTGAGGCCAGGCTGAGTGGCAGTGTAATCACCCTGCTACATGTGAAAATGCTGTAGCTAATTGGACTCATGGGACTCAAGCAAGTGGGCTGATTTGGAAGGTGGGTTAGAATGAGTTGTTAGAATAGTTTGGTCTTTTATTCTTTTGTTTCCCTTTACATTTGGCAGTCGAGTTCTTTGTTAGTAAGTTGAATGTTGAAGTTTTGTTGAGTTTAATTAAGAAGGATTTTAACAGTGGCAGTTTGCTGGCATGTAACACCTTAGTTTAGCAAAATTGTTCTTCTATTTGCTTCTTTTGTGTATGAAACTTTGGTTGCCTGTGCAGATAAACTGTAAAATTTCATTACACCAATGCACTTTGGAAACTGAAAAATTGTATGATGGTTCCTTACCCACCGTCACTGTCAAATAATCAAATAGAACTCTTCATAGTTCATGTTGGAGACAAGTGTGATGTATGCATAAATGACATGACAGTTCATGCTGAAGGGAGGCAGGAATTAGGGTGTCTGCATTGTCCATGCACACCTCCATATGCTTTATGCATATCTTAGTTCTGTGGTAATATACAATAGTTGTCTGACTCAGTGTTTAGCCAAGGTGCTTCCATAAAGAAGTCTCTTTTTGTACTTGCTTTTTTCTGAAACTGAGAGTCAGTGTGATGTGGCAATGACTTTCATTTGGATTCAGGGATGCCAGACAAGCACATCTTTCACACAGCTTGTCTGTACTATACAGTATGTGTTATTCTATTGGGATATGTGATACTTTGTGTTCTTGATGCACAAGCTGATGATTCAGTTTGGGGAAAGCATCATGTAGTGTTTTGTAGCCCAGATTTAAGTGATGTAGAAGCCATGTCCATCTAGTATCTAGTGTGCTGGTTACATTTAGATATGCACTCTCACAAAAGCTGAGGTGATTTTAAGCAGAAATAAAGCAAATAAGCAAATAAATGAGTCCCCTAAAAAGTGCTCGAAATGCTCAGATAACAGTTGAGAATATGGTACAGTAGGACTCTAAAAATTACACCTAGTTGACACATTCCCTCGGATTAAAATAATGCTTAAATCACTGCTATTTGGCTTTAAAGAGAAGGCAACTAGCAGAGCACCTGGAAGAGCTGATCTTGGGCTTCCTCAGTGACGTTCACAGGGATTATTTAAGTTTGATGTTATGTCCTACACTAAGTCAGGCCAATAGGAAGTGGTTCCGATCAAGCACTTGCACATGGAAAGGTCCTGTTTATGTTCACATTCTGTGTTCAACATGGCACATGGATAAACTTGGAACTTTGACCTCAGGCGGTGTTTTATTCAGCTCTCACCCTGGTTTTCATGCTAATTTCAACTAATAATTTCCCATGGCACTAATCTGGTGTGAATGTGTCTGTGTTCATACATATGTCTGACAGACTGTATATATGTGTGTGTGTGTGTGTGTGTGTGAGAGAAAAACTGGCACTAACGAGTTCCCTCCTGAGTAGTATGTTTTATTAAACAAACAGTCAGACCACAGTGCTGTGCAGTGTGGTGCCAGAGCTACATTAGATGTGACTGGCACCACACAGACGTAAGGCAGAGAACTAATTTACAGCAGCTTTGTCTGCAATATAGATACAACATCCATTCTACCAGCAGCTCACTTCTACCTGCATGGATTAGAGTTAAAGCCGTTACAGTGAACATCCTTGTTTGAATGGATTATTTAGGTGCAACTGCACTGGCCATCTGGAGTAGCAGTGGAATGTTCCCTGGGGATCGGTCAAGCTGTAAAATGTGAGTCCAGAAGCACTGATACTGGAACCAGGCCTGTAGCACACCTCTTCCTGTTCTACTAACAGGAAGAGTTACTGCTACTGCTGGGGGACAGGGGTTAGGTGTTAGAGAGGTCAAGCAAAAAAGGACAAGCAAAAATACTGTAACCCAGAAAAACATGTACAATACTATTTCCAAACAAACTTTATATAAGTTGTAGATTATAGTTTAACATCTCCACATATTCTTGGTCACAGGTATTCTAAGCAAATTAGATGAGGGTTCTATGGGGCAGGAAATGTTAAAGGTCTGGCGAAGCTGTCAACTGCAAATGACCAAACCACAGAAGAAGACATAAGGACAGTGTTGGGATTCACAATGTTTAAAGGGAGGCACCATCAGAATGATCAGAATCATCAAAGATAATCATAAATAGCTTTAATGAATGACGTCCTCGGGGGCACCACTCTTCTTAAACAAGAGAAATGATTAATTAATCATTTAATTGATTGAGTCTCATAAAATACACAATCAATGTAGTTATCAATTTGATAACTATAGCCAGAATTACCACCAATAGCTAGTAGGTTGAAGGATTTGGAGTTCAACATTATTCACTCATGTGGAAGATTAACAAAGCAAAAACAAACAATGTGAAGTCTAAGTCTGTGTGTGTGTGTGTGTGTGTGTGTGTGTGTGTGTGTGTGTGTGTGTGTGTGTGTGTGTGTGTGTGTGTGTGTGCGCGCACAGGTCTGGGTGCACGCAAAAAGGAATGTGGGTTTGTTTGTTTGTTCTGCCTCTGTATGTCTCACGTGCACAAGCATGAACACACGTGGTCAGAAACAAAGGAACATGTGAAGCGGGAGCTTTAAAGTTTCTCTCCGCCAGGTGTGTGGTTGTCTTTAAGGGCCAAACTAGAGGTGTATGTGTGTGGTCTGTTTAGGACAACAGTGCCAAGTTAAAAGGAGTTAGTTAGCATGCAAAGACTCTGTCTGTGCAGAGCATAACATAACTAACATCTACTTAGCATGTGGCTACCAAATTAATCTAACAGATAAACAAGTCACAACTTCAGGAAAAAACATCAGTACATGTACATCATTAACTAAACAGTCCTATGCTTTGCCAAGTACACTGTTACTCTATGCTATACCCAGTTGTTACGTTACCCATCTGTGGGAGGTGGCTTTGGTGCTGCTGTTAGCTGGCGGTCAGTCTGTTGTAGAGCCAAGCTGGGAAGAATTGTCATTCCACTGTGGAAGCGTCTTTTGATGTGCAGTATCCTCTTGTAGAGATTGGGGGAAGCCGGTCGCTCTGCCTGTGGTTGTCCTTACAGAGTTAACCACTCTGTATTAACTTGCTTCGTGCTTCTTAAAGTTAGCTAGCAGGCTTTGTGCAATAGCCGTTGGTACTAAACTTTATTGCAGAGATATAGCAGGCTCTTGCGTCGCTACAGTAAGATCAAAGACTTCGGTTCTGCTGCGTGTTTCTGCTCTGAGCAGATTACACGGCGGTGGTAGCAGACAACCGTCTACTTCATGCTGGAGGTGAAGCCAGAAGGAAAGAGACAGGACAAATCATCGCTGACTTTTATATTGACCTGGTGACATCTGGGTCACAGTTTAGACTGGCCAATGCCATACACTGAACATCTCACTGTTCACACTAGACAAGCAGATATTAACGGGGTCCAAGCCTTCAGTGCAAGTGGCAACATGCAGCTGACGGATGCAATGCTATTTGGACCTGCAGTCCCGCGAGCGTGATGCAAGTTGCAGATGGAGATCAGCACAGAGACTGGATAACATTCAGTTCAAAGACAGTAGTGTGGAAAAATTATTTTAGTATATTTTACGATTTTGCAACAAAAGGACACCTAGTGGCCGATTGGTGCCAAGTTTTGCACAGACCCCCGGTCAGGGACGGGAAATTCTGGCCCAAGTTTCGTGGCACAGCTACATGGAGATATGCCACTTCCTGTTTTGCTTTATAACTTGTGCAGTTTTTAGAGAGTATCAAAATGTATTTAATAACTTTTGATCATGAGCATCCATAGATTCTATGCACAGTTTAATGAAGATTGGACTTACAGCCTAGGAGGAGAAAGTAGGTTTGCAATAAAAGTGCCACCTGGTCCCACAGAGCCTAATTGAGGCATGAGAAACTACTGAGCCAAGTTTCGTGTTCATTGCCTAGACCTGTTTGGAGATACAGATTTTTTTCATATTTAAAAAAATATAGAGTGACAGACTTCTGAATTAATCATAGGTTGCAGTGAGGCAAACCTTTGTCACACATCAGTGGATGTACTAAAAAAAAAAGCTCTGTATGATGTACGGGTGATTTTTTTGGGGTAAGTTTGGAATGTGAAACATGTAGAAATTTACATTTGCTGTAATAAGCCTCGCCCACTTTAATCAGTCATTAACATATTTTATTCATCAACTAAATCATGATCCTAGATCGTGGAATTTCATACGAATCCATGCAGCCGATTACAACAAACGTTTCAAATTTGTAGTGCCACCTAGTGGCCAATTGGTCCCAAAGTTTGCACAGAGCCTCAAAGTGGCATGGGAAAGTACTGGCCCAAGTCTCGTGTTAATTGGACAAACCCATGTGGAGATATGACATAACTTCCTGTTTTACTGCAACCTACAGAAAGTTAATCCTTTATAACGTGCACATTTTTTGGAGTACACAGTTCATCATGAGGGTCCATCGATTCCACATACAAAATTGAGCCATCCTCCATATTTGACAAATGTACCTGGTATTATTCAACTTGTCATTGTGAGGTGAAATGATACTATTGTACAAGTTACCAAGGCACTGTACAGTTTGTACTATTAAGGAACAACCGGTCTCTGAGTAGTTTGAAAGGAGAGGTGTTCTTTCTCGAAACCTCCTAAGGGATTTTGTTCAAGATATGCATGGTATTCAAACAAGATATTCAAACACACCCCCATGTGCCATGCTGTACCAGGTGGTTAGGATAATGAGCTATTAACAGTTCATTTTCATTGCATTTATTTCATAGAGTAAGATGCTCAGCCACTGTGTAGTGGTTAATACTTCACAAAAGCCCTCTATAATGTATTTTTAGCTTTGCTACACGGCTCTTAACAAGCCGCAAAGGGCACTAGCTTGAAAATAGTAGCTTGAGTACCATCCAAAAAAAAAAAAATGGTTGGAAAGATGACATTATAGACTTAGTAAAAGAATACACACCAGGTTGGGGATGTCTGTTTTGCATAATGTACATTTGAAGAGGTGTACACATAGTTCAGTCAACATCTGGTGGAGAGTTGTGATGGGGTTTAGCTGTGTGTGGATAATGGTATAGCTATTTTTCTGAGCATGTGCATTTTAATGTAATCTTCTAAATTTGAGTTTAGTTTTCTACCCCACTGTTGGCCAAGTGTTAATAACCATTTTTAAGAATATTATTTGCTGTTTACCACCAAGATTATATGGCTGATAGTGGTGACAGCAGATATTTTGTGCTGATATTCCTTGAATTTGACACAAGAAATTGATCTACAACAACATGTCTTCCACAGCTTGATTTAAGGAACAACAGGATGTAACTGCTATCAACCCTCTTTGTTTTATAAATGTGCCTGAAAAGCTACTGAGTTTTACTAGAATTGCTCACATATCTTCCAAATGGTCCATTAGTTAAGTTATTAAGTTTCCTCAGGGAGAGAAACAACAGAGAGGTGAGACAAGTGAGTGTCTGACTGGGAAAAATGTCCTGTGCATTCATGAGCAAGAACTGACTGTAGTGATAACAGGGGGTGTGAATGTCTCCCCACATTCACAAACACACAGCAACATTGTTTATGACCTGGTGGAATTCCATGGGGGGAGGTTTGAATAAACTCTGCTCAGATCTTTGGAGCTGCAACTGACCTCTTTCCCTCTCAACCAGTCAAGGTCTCAATTTGGATACTTGCCAGACAAGACCTTTCCAGCCTAATGGTGCAACAGCAAAATTTAAAGACAATAAATTGACTCTCTGGATTACTTTAACTAAAGGAGGAGAGACTAAAAACATCTTCTCCTCCCTTATCTTTCTCACACACACACACACACACACACACACACAAAAACCCTCTTTCTTCTCTCACCCCTGATGTGGTCTGAGATAAGGTTTGCCAGACACCGATCATAAAAGTTGAAAGTACATTCCTAAGTCAAAGAACAGTGATATTCTTTCTTTGTAACCAAAGTCTGAATTAATGTGAATTAGCTATATAACCAATTAGTAATCCAGCTAACATTAATCAGCACGTTTCCTTTATGTGTAACCCAACTTTTATTTGTGTAGAATGAAATAAGCATGTTATGAATTCAGGTAGTTAAGCTCTTGTTTACCAGGTGACAGCATTGCCACCTACTGACCAACAGACAGAAGTCTTTGCAATCATCATCATTACGAATCTTTATACTATTGTAGATGTTATACTGTATTAAACAAACTGTATTGTTTAACCTTAAGCCACTTATTAGTAGTGTTAAAAATGTTTGTTAAAGTTGATAATAAATCATGATTGTATGGCCATAGTGATGTCTGAGTATGTGACATTTTTCTCGTAAAACTTAAATTCACTAGTCAGGACAATATGAGCTGTGTTAAAAGTTTCAAACAAAGGAATAAAGTTTTCGGTGTGAAAGCCGTCCTCCACACCCGAAACTCCTCCTCCTTTGGCAAATGGACAAAACTAGTTTCACCGACATAGCAGCCCCAGGCTGGCTCTCACCTCTGAGCTCAACGGCTGTTTTATTTTGCCGTAGTTTCTTAATACGTATTTCTTTAAGTTTTATTTTCCTCACCTAAAGTCCATTCACAATTTAACCTTTTCCCCAGCAAGTCTTTAATGCTACAGTATTAAACTGAAGAGTTATTTCTTTTGACTTTTATCGTTTTGTAACTTTACCACTAAGCCTTGCGATTTTGCAACATTATCTTTTTTTTTTCTTTTAAAGTTACCCAAGCCAGCTGAAGAAGTTAGTGTGGCCAGAGATATTTTATTCGACAAACAGCAACATCACAGACTCTATAGGAGCCTTTCTGAAAGAAGCCTGGACAACGTCCGTGCTCTAACACAACAAAGGTTAGAGGTGAAGAAACTTAGAATCCTGCATCTTCCAGAGAACTGGGCCAGCAGCAACTTGGACCTTCACAGTCGACCCTAAAACAAGACCGCCAGACCAGACAGGAGACCTCATCAGCTCGGTGACCAACTCACAGGGTCACCTGGGAGTGGCCTCCGGTAGAGACACCAGCAAATACCTCTGCACAGCGGATTCAACCCTACACACCACGTTGGAAAGCCGGTGCAAACGCCCTACCTTTGCCAGCACTTCAAAACAGCAGGCTAAACCACGGTGTTGCTGTGATAAAGAGTTGATGTCGAATAAAATATATGAATCCCTATTTAGAGAAGTTCATTGCCCTAGCGCTACGTTAGCGTCTTGCAGTCTTTTTATAATCAGCTCACATACCTCACCTCACTATTGCCAATAACTTATCTGTTTGTTTTTATTTTCTTTATCATATATATCATATATTAGGCATTTAGCTATAAATAAATGTCCTCTAATCAGTAAGAAGTTGTCTGTATGTTTTCTTTTAAGTAGAAGACAAGGCCAATCGATCGAAAAGAATTCAAGAGTTGAATTAATTCGATTAATTAACTTAATTCAAAATTTCCCGGTCATATCTGGTGGTGCCCCTTTACGAGAGTTTTAAAGTGTAATCATATGATTAAAGTAGTTGATTCTCCTTCAGAGATCTAAGAATTTCATTGCCAACCACTGCTTCACTGTAATATGGTGACATTGCTAAAAAGAAATCAGATGTGGCAACAAACACAAGCAGCCAGACAATCATACGGATTGGAGACAAACTTATTTGGAAGAGAAAACAAAGATGAATAGTAAAATTATGACCCAAACTGTTGAAAACATCCATTACAGTTTAGACTGACATTGTGGTTCAACTATGACCTAATGTACTTACTGTACTCTAGTTGTGTTTTCCATTGTAATAATGGATTATTATTATCTGCTCCATCTGACTTTTTTTTAGCAATGCCACCATGTTCCCAGATCCCAGCAGTTACTATGGTTAGTAACTCTACAGTATGATCAGTGCTTTAATGATCAATTAAGTGTATAGTGTTTGTGTTGGACCATGCATATCTACTTATCTACTCATCATTCAAGTTCCAGTGAGGTGTCAAACTGATGGCTTTTGATAGAAAATGCAACATTTGTTTTGCTATATCATACAAAACACAGACAGACAAAAGAGGTAGTGAGTAAGTCATTGTTGTGCATACAGCGTGGTGTTCCGCTGTGGTTGACACATCATTTTAATGAGCAGATTTTGTATTGTACAGGTGCTAATGAGTGAAACATTGCAGCCATTGACTACTATGTTTTTGAACTACACATCTGGCATACAGTATGTGTTTGTTGGCAAAACGCAGAACTTTACTCGTATATAATGATTTCGGTGCATGTTTTACTGTGTCATGTCTGAAAATGCTCTGTCAGAAGCTTTATGACCCTGCAAAAAAATGCAAAACATCACCTGTATCAGCATCTTCAGCCCAAAAGTACTGGTATTCATATCTACAGAGCCTTGTCTGTGTTACTTGAGTGCTGAAGTACTGTATGTAATATAAACAAACCGAGAGTATATTTGCTGCTCGGGGTCTCACTTCAGGGGCTTATTCCCCAGACACTACATGCTTGTTTGTCAAAACTATTTCATCTAACACCTCACACTGCTCTTTCAATTTCTGCACTGTTTGTCTTTCATATGTTGCAGGAGCAAGCAGCTTACTTCAGGGAATAGCCCCATTCCTCCTCCAGCCTCCCTCCTTATTTGTGGGGAGCCTTAGAGGTTACAGAGAACCTTCTGAAAGAATTTTGATTGTTTGCCTTAGATTACATGAAGAAAAGTACTAATACATTTTTCTTTTTATTATAATTATTTTTAATTATTATATTTTTTAAATACATTTTTATTATAATTGTAATATTATTAGAATATGAAACTTGTAATCTTTTTCATTGTTGGTTGATTTGGCGACACACAAGTATGGTTTGATACTACAGCAAATACTCCTTGAGCAGCTACTTTGTCAGAAATACAACAGAAGAGCAGCTGGTGTATCTGTTTACAGTGCAGCCAAACAAACTCAATGTTGTTTCAATAATCTGCCCTTTTCCGTCATTCCATGAGCAACCGTGATCTGATCTCATGCTGCACACATTGCAAGTAGTTTTCCACCCAATAGCAGGGCACAGTAACAGTTTGTTACCTTGCTGAGGAATTGAGGTAGGCAGCCTGATCCGCTGTCTATTTAAAACTGCCCAAAATGACTGTTCTTTTGTAGATGCATTTTTAAATGAATGACTGCAATCAGAGCTTACCACAGTGACAAATACATTGCGTTTCCTGTGACTGCTTCACAACGCACACCCCAAACACTTTTAATGTGAGGCAGCAGCAGTAGTAGGATGTTGGGTTAGCATTAGCAGTAACTTCATACAGCTGTAGGAGAGTGAACGGTAAACAATGACATAAACAGTAACATTGCATTATGCTGCATCGTTTCTTGTGTGCAGGAATGGCGGACTCAAAACTAACAAAAATAAATAAATAAATAAATATTAGAGTGGTCATTACAGAATATATGTATAATTACTGGGTTTTGCACTAGTTTCCCGGTTTCGAGTCTTATCCTGGTTTTGATCTTATTCGGGATATGATGTTTATATGGTATATGAGAAACCTGGTTATTCATATCCCATACATGATTCTAACAATATCCAGGTGTGGCAATTTTGCAATTCTACTCTGACAAAGAGAAATGAGACAAATATCTCTTACTTATTAATTATTATTTACTTATTAATGCCCAGCGCATGGTACACAAGACAAAGGTTAGTTCGCAGTATGCACCCAGATGAGAAGCTGTTCACTCCCTTTATACCTTTGCTCAGTCTTTCCTAGAGGTCAAGGTTGCTTCTTTCAGTAAACATCCTTATCTGGTTGGCTTCCCATCTATGGTGCTGTGGCAATTTGCTACCCTCTTCAGCCTTGGTTCTCATGACAGTTCACAATTTGCAAGCCTTCTGCTCTCAAGACAAAGGGCTCATAAACCAAGAGGTCAAGACCTCCAGGTAACATCCCTGAGAAGTCTCTCAAGAGTGCCCTTTGTGGACTCACTTCAAGTCTTAACACCTGACAAGTTGTTATACTTTATTGCAGTAGTGCTTACAGGTTACATTGTACAAGATTCAGCATCTTTACATGTGCAGTGAAAGTATTCAAACATGATTATATGTGTAGTGTGTGTAATTTCCCTTACACAGGTTTCTTATCATATGTGTAGAGTTGTGTCTTGGCCATCCTTGATTTGAGGAAACTAGTTGTTAATGGCCACACAAAGTTACTAACTCCTACAGACAGCTGGGTTTGAAATGGACAGAGTTAGGGAGAGAATCAGATACATGTGTTGAGCTAAAGTTAAATATTGCATGCTCTTAAGCAACCCAGTGCTTTGGCATTTGACGCTTATCACCCATAGACAGGTTAGCTTGAGGCGCTATCATATCTGGGAGCACAGCCCCTGTTCTCTGCCTGCCCGCCTGCCCATCGTTTTTCTTTTTTTTCTTTTTTCCCAATACCTAACATCTGGCTTGAGACAACAGCCAGCTTCCTGTCTTCATGTAGCCTGGGTGCATAGCATTGATTTGAATGTGAAACACACTGTAAGGAACACGCCCTTCTCCTCAAATACCACTTTTACTGTATGATTAAACAACTGCTGTTTCTCTCTCAATGTACACACTGTTCTCTCAGTGTTAGCACACTTTTTTTCTTCTCTGAAGAGGTAATTACAATATGTGGGAGGTCAGAGTAATGATATAGAGAACATGAGCAGGTTGATTACACCAGTTGCTAGGTACACTCTGATTAGATGGTACATATAGTCAAATTCAGTAGTGCTTGTCATTGAAATGTCTCTTTGTGTAAATAGTGCCACATTGCGAATACCACATTATAATCATGACTTAAAGTGTTATTTGTTTATGTAAAATAGCACCCAGAGATAAGTATAAAAGTACGGAAGGAATCTCTTTATGACCAGTATGGACAAGAGGAACAATTATTGCAACAATTAACTCTTGAAATATACATATGGGCATGTGAGTATTGTTTTAAGACTTGAAACAATGTGAACCTGTCCTTTCTAATGAGAAAAAAACTGTTTCACCTGTGTGGGGTGCAAAAAAAGTTATTATGTTGGTGTGCCAGATTTAGTCCAGGAAAGACATTAGATTCAATCAATCTCTAATTTTCAACCTTAAAGGATAAGACTGTTGAGTCACTACATTTTTGTTACTCTCAACAAATCCCACAAAAACACCAACAATACTTTCTGACTTCCCTACTCTGTCTGTGACTCTGACCCAAGCCAACTGGTACCTACTGAAGACATGAATCTTTAAAAACCAAACCAAAGGTTTCATAGGGTTAAGGTGTCTGTGTCACCCAGGGACATGTCACCCAGTGCAACAGTGTGGCTCATTAATGTGTTTTATTAGTTTTTGGACAACAATGGAGCTCTATGGCTCAGAGGAAGAAAATATATCAGGCTTGGGATACTGGGTCCACTCCATTTCAGTGCACCAGTACACCGCTTAAACGTGACGGTGAAGGCCAGGAAAACTGTTTAAATGGAGTGTAATCTGTCAGCCAGTGGCAGCAACCACGTAATTGTCAGCTGATAAAACAAACAACAATGTCGGCCTACAGGGCAAAAGCCATGGTAGCTTTTCTAGAAATAATTGCCAGCATGGACAGTAATGTTCACAATATGATTTTATGTAAGCCTGAATGACATTCATCAGTTCTCTGTCTTATCAGTCTCCCTTGACCTGTTTATGTTTGTGTGGGCCATGTGGCCAAGTTAGGCGTACACGCTGCTTTCACTGCTTGAATTGAGTGGGGCATCCGGCGTATGCGCCAGCTGAGGCGCTTTTTAAATGGCGTGCAGACTCTGCCTGCTCGGCGCACCACAGGCGTGCACCGGCATGGTAATGGTGCGGACCCACCTCAACAGCCCTCTGGCTCTGCCACGGCCCGTGGGTTTGTATCTTGCCCTGGGCTGCTGCTTGTGTTTTGTGTCTCCCTTTAGATCCTGGTAGGATTGTATTACTGCAACTGGGTGCACCTGGCCAGTCAATCCAGAATGCATTTAGAATCAGCTTCTCTCACTCCATTACTGGCTCTGTCCCTTGCATACATGTTTTCTTTGCTTTAGTTGTACTTATCTTTATTTTACACCGTACAACACTGCACTTTCAAACATCCACTCACTAACACTACTGAATATATTCTGTTGCCATTTCTGTAAATAAATGATCGTTTGTTCATCCCAGTACAACCGCAGGCGAGCAGGCAGGCAATGATCCAACAAAGGAAAAGACCTGGACTAAATACCCTAGGGGAGGTGAGACAACGAGACACAGGTGCAAACAATCAAGGAGGAGCCAACAATCAAAACTGGAGGGAAAGCAAACAAAGACAGGAAGTAAAACCACAAGACACACAGGGCGAGGAACACACTATAAAATAAAACAGGAAATGACAAAACCTCAAACTATAACAAATACAATGAAATGAAATAAAATAAACCCCCCAACAATAAAGATAATTACTAATAATACAACAGATACAATATGTTGGCAATAAAACAGAGTACTAGAATTAATAAAAGGTTTTTTTGAAAAGATTTTGAGAAGTGATTTAAAAGATGTCTCTGATGTCACTGACCTACTAATGTTATGTCTTCATAATAATAAGCAAAGACCAAGCTATAACTCAGTAGCAAGGCCAACATAAAATGTTACATTATAAGCCAGTTGTATTACAGTAATGTCCACTGTGACCTATTCCACCATGAACACATATACATAGCCATTTGCATTATATGCTAAGGTAAACTAACAGCCATAGGCATAGGAGTTCCTCTTTGTCATTTATTCATTTCAACCTTATGTCATGGTTTGAGGGTTTATGTATGGTATTTCCTGTCTTATTTTGAAATTATCTCCTCCCCTCATCGGTCTTGGTCTTTGTTTGCTTTTCCCGTCAGTTTTGATTGTTTGCCCCGCCCTGATTAGTTTCACCTGTGTCTCGTTATCGTCCCTTACTTGAGTGTATTTAGTCTGTGTGCATCCCTTGTCTCTTGGTCAGATCGTCTTTGTCTCTATGTCAAGCATCCTGGCCTTTGTTTTCTGAGTTCTTTGATCATTTCTCTGTTTCGCTTGGACCTTGCCTGAATTGTTGGACTCTATTTGTTGTTTGCTCCCTTGGACTGGTTTACCTTTGTTGGACTGCTTCCCTGTTTTTTTGAGTACTGACACAGTTAAGAATTCAAGGAGAACGAGACAGAACAAATGATCGCTGACCCAGGTCAGACAGGCCAATGCTGCATTCAATGGCTCTCAGGATTGTGGGACAAAAGAGAATGCAGTCTCCCAATGAAAGTTCAGTTAACAATCACCCAAATGAATGAATTCATCTGTGGAGTCCCAACAACTGATATTTGCAGGCTAAATTATCATCCATCATTTCTGACCAGAAAGATCAGCTCCTGGCTCATGTTGAGGCCTCTAGGACTAATGTTTGACTTACTCGACTTCTTTGAGCATGACCCAAACCCTGAGACCCCAAACTAAGGACAACCGCAATGGTGCACTTGCACAAACTGCTTGGAAATGCCGTCCGACTTGGAGCGAAAATGCTTCAGACAGAGGCCAGAGAACCGCTTCAGCAGGTCGACATACATAGACGCGTATGTCTTGGGTGAGGGTGTTCTGCGACTGCCCGTGCTGCATGGAAAGATATCTTTGCATTTGAAGGAGACCAGGAGCCAGGCGTGGAGCATCATCAGTACAGGCACACAGCCTTACAGACAATATTCCTTGTCCTTTCCCAGACCTCAACCGTCTTCCAAGGATAATTTTCTGCAGATGAGGAGTGTAGCTGTAGTCTTTTGGTATCTTCACTGTGTAGGCACTCCATCTTTTGGTCCTCTTATTGAAGTATCTTTTGTTCTCGTGACTATGGAATTTACAATTCCATGTTTATGTTAAGTTTTTTAACCCCTTTTTGCTCTCATTTCACATTTATAAAGATGACATCTGTTTGTAATTGTTCAGTTACGCATGCATCTTATATTGGGGGCACAGAAATTACAATTCCAGATTTGCAACTTACAGCATTCATGACATTACTCACATCTTGTTGCCCTCAGAGTTTCATGCAGCAGGCCGGTGGTTTTGGTGGTTGTGAGAAGAATGTGTGCCTCATACACCGGTGGGCTGTATGCAAAGCGTCTTCCAGCATACATGAGTATGTGGTTTTGAAACGCTTCTAGGTCAGGCGTTGTGCTGTATACAGGCTAAGTTCATTGCCGGTTGTTTTTTACGGCTCATTTTTGGGGTGATTTGTGTCATTTTATTTTGCGAACTTAATGGTCTGCCTCCAAAGAACGAGCGAGAGCCACTGTTCAGTGAAGGACTCGGTCAGCGAGCTAGCCCAGTAGCACAAAGAGGCTAGCAATGGCAGAGAGCCAGCAGGGAAAAACAGCGTGTAGAGCCAAAATATTTTCACATCTAACTCGTTGAATTTTTTTTCAACCAAACCAGAGTTGGTGATAGTTGGAACAGTGGAAAGACTAACCAAGACAGTTTTGGAGTTTTATTTTGTTTCTGTTGAGTTTGAATGAAGTGTGTTTTGAGTTAACAAGGCAATTAAGCTGGTCTTAGTTCGGTGAAAGAGAGAAACTTGAATTCAGAAAGTGAATGGTTGTATTTAGGTGTAAGACTATTTCCTTTCTTGACATTTTGTGAGTTTATTTTGTTTATTTATTAGACTAAAAGAGATAAGAGAGCTTGTTGAACATACCGAACTCACAGCATGCACACACCTCCAGCTGAACCTACAGGGGTGCACACACACCTGTGCGAATATATCCGTGGTTGTTGGGCTGATGGTGGCCAATTGGAAAATTTTAACATATCGCCCATCCCTAATAGTTATAGGAATTACTGATGCACTCTGTCTGACAGGAATAAATTATATAAGTAAATTATTTTCCTTCCAAAATGTTGTATAAACTTATAAACTTCTTGACATCCTTCAGCGTTTATTCAGGATGATTGCTGCCAGAGCCTGGTGTCATGGAGAACCTGTGTAAAACATAATTGGGCACACTCAACTTAGACTTACTGTAGATATCAAACTATAGTATGTAGCCTGTCATCTTACCTTGCACCATTCATGGCTTATCTCTGCTGCCCTTATCAAGTGGACCATGGTCATAGCTGCCAAAAGACCACTGGTGCTTGCCCCCCCACTATACCACATTATCTAAGGGGAATAGATCACAGATTACATTACAGTGCTGAAAACAATTTGCAAGAGGAGAAATGTCGGATTTCAAAGCACTACTAATTGCATTACTATGATACGTGCTAATGTAGTGGATAGTGTCACAAATGCATACTTACTGAATTTCTCCTCCTCTTCACCTGTTTACGGCAATACCAGAAATGGTTGACAATGTCTCATCCACTGGAGGATTGCAGATTGTTGTTTGATCGAACCAGCCTAAATGAGACAGCAAATGCAAAAAGTCTAAATGAAGAATTTTTGGAAAAGATTTGTAGTGGCCAGATTTACAATATCTTTGCTTATTAATATTATTATTATTTGACCGTGTAATAAGAATTCAATGTTCATAAAAAGCCACACAGCATGCAATATTCTTGGCCAGGTACTTTGCTGCGTGCCAAATGTCAAGAGAGTGTTGAAGACCCCGTTCTGTAATTTCCCTTAGTTGGAGCTGTAAACAGATTGACAGTCAAGGTGTATACATGTTGTAAAATACTGGTATATTGCAGATATCAGTTGTTAAGGTAAGGACATGTACTGACGTAGTAAAGCTGAGATCTGTCTGTGTGCATCTGTGACCACCTTATCGGCGATTTCCTGCAGCAGAGCACCCATAGTCTTGATGAATCCTTCTTTCTCCATCAGCACTAAGTTCCTATTTGTCTCTCTCATGTCGATGGTTTCAATGTGCATGATGTCTCTGGACTCTTGATCTATTGTGGTGTATGTGCAGAACTGTGCATAGTGCTCCTGACAGAATAACAAAATGCAGTTATGGGGTCTTGCCTGAATGTACTTCAGAGTTAAAATGTTTGCATTGCTGAATAAATATTGAAAAAGCAGATACGTACCTGGTGAGTCCATCCTGCCATCACCTCAGAATGTGTCATGATCCTGCCAGTCTCCTCTGTCTCTCTGTGTTTGTGTGTGTATGTGTCTGTCTGAACTCCAGTTCCTCCTATCACCTGACGCGCCTGCTCTGCCTACCACACACCTGAAGCCCATCCACAATCAAGACATTGCAGTATTTATACCCCAGCTCTTCACTCCAGTCTTCGCCAGATTGTCAGCTTACCTCTGCGGTAACTTCACGGCTCACGTCAAGTCTCCTGCGTTGTTTCATGTGTTTAGACCAAAGAGTAACTTGTTGTCCACGCCATCATACTCACTGCCAGCTTCCTGGAGTCCACTCCCTCTTCATTAACTAAACTGTGTTAACTTAGAACAAACTCCCTCTCTGTGTCTGCATTTGGGTCCAGCTTTGTACGAGTAGCGTAACAGTTTAATAACAGTGTGAATAACACGTTATTATTACCCAAATATGAATTGGTTAGTGTTGAGAGGATAAAGCCAAGCACTGAATTATAAACTTTGCATTCTGCTACTGGAAACAAAACTAACCGAGCATTACGAAATGATCCTTTTCCTTGCTGTGCAAGGACTTCAGCTCGCTTCTGCCGCAAGAACTCCTTTTATAGCAGGTGTCCTGTATGCCGTAGAATGTTGTTTACCACTATACTCATGTTCATTTATTTCAAGAGCAGCGCAATCCTCGTGTAGTTATTACCAGTTAGAAGAATGTTGGCTGACGACTAAGTCCCCAGACTGCATACCAAACTTCAGCAGAGGCTGGGAGTTTCACTTCCAGAGACTGTGGCCATTGGAGCAAAACTGTTGGGTGGAAAACAAAGAGCAACATAATTCCTTCATCTAATCATATTCAAGATGCATGGTTTTGTTCACCAAAAATTGCAATATTGATCTGTTTTTGTAATTCTTTGAGTCACACTTTCAGTACACAGCATACGATGCAACTATCCCTTGTGCCACATTCCAGGAAGGCAGCCACATTCATCAGCCACCTACTCTAGTTTCCTACTTTGTGAAAACCTACATGTTACCACTAACATAGAATAAATGTATATGAGTGTCTAAAAATAGGCATGCTCAGCTGAGCTCCAATGTGTAGAGTAAGGTGTTCTTTGGAAACAAAGCATGGATATCAAAACAGGAAATGGAGAACAGGTGCTCTCCAAAAAACCAAGGCAGTCTTATTTACATGAAAATGCCTTTATTATCATCTTGGCAGTTTGTAATTCCAAGAAAAACAAAACTTTTCAAGATAGTCGATGTTTAATTTTACTTCAAGTGTGTAATGTGTATGCGTGTGGGAGAGGGGGGTGGGGGCATGAAAAGCACAGGTTGGCATGAATGTCTTCAAAAGGTAATACAATTTGTAATGTTTTGGGGTGTAGTTTTTCCTTTGTCAAGCACACAAAAACCTAATGCCATTTATATGAGCTATCGCTGGTTACATCATATATCAAACAGATTGATGCCATTTGTATGACCCTTCGCTGGTTAGAACATTATATCATATCAAGCAGAATGTGGAAGACACTAGAAGGGTTTCAGTGATTTCCAACAGTATGCTATAATATAGTCTATATTGCAAAACAAATAATTTCTATAACATGGTTATGCATGGTCATGAAAAGATGTCATTTTCTTTTTTTGAAAAATGACATACCTATCCCGGTCCGAGTCTGTTACAATGCTGGATAAGACTAGAGGTACCGAGGCTGTGTGTTTGCTTGGTGTTGATGCCACTGGTCATTTTGTATAGCTGCAAAACAGTATATCCATGTTTAAACCATTAGACATGCAGATCCTGAGAGAATTGGATTCATCCTACTTTTGCGTTGAAACCGTTGCATGAGCTAAACCATCGTTTGCTAGCTTTCTGCTGTGTTGTCGTGATGAAATCATTTGAATAGTGACTCAAAGCTACAAATAAAACCACGTTTTAGGCTGGATATTGACTAACAACAAGAATTGATAACGGGTGTAGCAGTCTGTTGAAATTTCATCACAGGGGCAGTAACCCAAATCTACAATTGGGCAGCTGTTGGTAAAATTATCCTCCAAAGCTCTTGGATAAAACTCAAACATCAGCCTTTACAGCAGCTCAATTAGTGGTGCCAGAGTGTGCTTCTTTGTTAGTTGTGGGCATATAGTCAGCTTACTTGCCCCAATTAAATTCTTGTGTCATTTTGGTCACTAGTGGAAAACCTCCTCAGAGGAGGACAAATTGAGTCTGAAGAGCAGATTTCAGCAGTGTTTCCTAAGAAACTGCTGTCTAGATCACTGGATCTAGATTGACTTTTTGGAAAATATTACTATGGTGGACAGAAGAGAAATAGATACTGTATACATTTACTTTATACATTACTTTTTCAGGCCTTGAATCAACTGTAACTTGTAACATCTGCTGTTCTCTTTGACGAATGAAAATGCCAACAGCCACCTTTCAAGCTTTCAAGAGGTTAAAGTTATAATCCATAAGATTTCAGTCCTGGTTGATTTGGCAACACACAGTACGTGGCAACTTAACACTGCTCTGATACGGAGAGTGAAACATAAACAGCTGATATCAGTGAGAAAAATCAAAAAAACAGTAATCCTGAATTACAGGATGCATCGTATCCTGTGAATCCCTCATGCTTAGGTAGGCTTAAGACTAGTCAGCTTACTTGCCCCAATTAAATTCTTGTGTCATTTTGGTCACTAGTGGAAAACCTCCTCAGAGGAGGACAAATTGAGTCTGAAGAGCAGATTTCAGCAGTGTTTCCTAAACACCAGCAGCAAGGCAGCTCTCCGTCCAGAGAAAACCACAATCAACCAACATTCAATCATTTTGCTCCCTCATCCCTTGGTATCCTTTGGTATAAAGCAATCACGCAGCTGCCAAGGCTATGGCAGTGCACTTACATCAGCTTTCAGGATTCTCTGGTATTAAAGTTCACATTTTTCCAACTGGTGCAGCTTCAGACTATTTAACACATGGTACTGAAATTTCAGGAGAGCAACAGTGATCTAATTCAGCAGCAATGTTTTGAATGATTGCACTTTATTTTCTGTGTTTGCTGTTCTATTAACACAAAAAGAATAACCAGGGTTTAAAAGGTGAGTGTGATATAGAGTACATTGAAAAGACAAAACAGGACATTATCACCTCCAAAATCTCTCCTGATAGATTGTTTGGGCAGGTCTTGTACTTTCAGAGTGTGTGTGCCAATGTGTACTCTATGGACTGTTTCTATTTTGAGAGTAATGGCTGCTGGATTCAGGAGGGCCTGTTTCCATCTAATCTCCTTGACTTCTAGACAGGCAATTTGGGACGCAGAGATGCGTTATCAGAGGGCCACCTTGATGGCGTGCTCTGATACATCCTTACATGCTCATTGCATTTCAGAGACATCCCCACACTCAAAGACTACAATCACAACAACTACTTCACTAGTAGAATTGGTGAAAGAAAAATAAGTATGAAAGCAAAATGATAATACAGTAATTCATACTGTACATGTGATGATTTATAAGATACCAACTTCACTGTACTCCCCTCTGGGTGCAGGTACTGGTCCCTGAGGTGCAGAAGGGCTTGCTTTGGCAAAAGCCTGGTACCTGCAGCCATAGCAGCACTAAACGTGGTGACTCGCTAAGGGAACTGCGAGTCTTGTTTTCTTGTTGTTTTGCCTGTCGTTGTGTGCTGTTGTGTTGTATTTCATGTATTTCTGTCTGTCACTGGTGTGTGATGATGTGCATCTTCCCTTGCCGGGGACAATAAAGTCTAACTAACTAACTAAAATGTAGGTTAATGAGTAATGTTTGGTCTACCCTGGATGACTGGAGAAATACAAAGATCCAGTTCTGTACCCCCATTGCAACTAGTCCCACTACTTACATCTGCAAGCATGTTATTGCCTATCCAGCTTAATTCCCTACTCAGTGTGGGGTTATAAAGATATGATAAGGTATGCTTCAGGATTTCTCTCTGTAACACATTGGCTAGCTGAAGTGCACAGACAGCTTGCTTAGCTAAGGACGTAACTGGGCTCCAACACGCATCAAGATTCAGTCCTCTCTCGAAACTTGTAGCGCTGACGAAACCTGTGTTGTTCTCAGTCCATGAATACGCTCGAGACACAGTGCACCACAGCAATGCGACACAGGCTCTCATTGTTCCCAAACACCAGAATAATCACAAAACATCTGGTTCATAATCTTGTTTTACAGTGCAATTACTTTTTTAGCGCTCAGCTATTAACTTTTCTACCATGAAACAAGCAGAGTTGTTGTGTTTCTCTCCTTATCACTGCCTCGTTTTCTTTAAGCCTGCTCCAGTACGCTAACTACCAACCCTGATTGGCCACCCTGGATGCTCAATCTTAACTTATGGGAATTAAGATGTGATTATGATGATAACTGATGATAATTGATGATGATGATAATTATTTGTATGCTTTACAAAAAGGATATGAGAGATGGTCTGATTCTCTCATTAAAATGTAGAAAACAGCTATTTCTTTCATGTACAGATTTCTTATCAGTCATGATACCAACATCAAAGTTTTGTATTGGAAAGCTGGTAACATCTGAGACGTTTTCGCTCTTTTTAGACAGCTTTTTAGGATAATGTCCATAAAGTTATCACCGGCTCTTTGGCATGTTAACGACTAATTTGTGTGTTGTCAATATGGTCTGCAGAGAATGAATGCTACTTATTTTAGTGATCCTCTGACCACCATGAAGTTTTTGGTTTTGTGTGAAATATCTCAACAACTGTTATTGACTGATAAATCCTAATGACTTTTTTCAAAAGTTCTATCCAGTGCAAATTAACGTTATTGTGCGATATATGAACATGACCTCAATCATTTTTGCTGACCTCGATATTGCCCGTTGTATTTACATGCGTGTTTGTTTACATAAGAATGTCACCAACATTTTAGCCGACATGATGCCTGAGTAAACAGCAGGGTTTTCCCTGCCATTATAAGACTTGGGGAGCAGTTCTGAAGCGTTTTTTCACAGCAGCTAAGCCGAATGTTTTTCTGTCATTTTTGGTCACGCTGCTTCTGTCCTCTCGTCGTCTGCTCTCTGTGAGGAGTTTCACTTCTCTCCTCCCATACATAGTGTTACAAACGTGGTGACTGTCTCGCTTGATTTAGCAACTTTTCAGACCCTCTTAGCGAATTTATTTCTAAAATGCGACTAACAACAAATTTAGCGAACTATTCAGACCATCATGGAAAAGGCGAGAAATATATTCAACATGCTGCTCGGTTGGTTCACAGTGAAATATCTCAACAACTATTGGGTGGATTGCCATGAAATTTGGTATAGACATTTATGTTTGTCACAGGATAAAATGTAATAACTTGATGATTCCCTGATTTTTCATCTGGCACAATCATCAGGTCAAATTGCAATTTAGCCAATATTGGAAATACTGCAAAATTAATGACATTCCCATACGCTGTAGCTGTACTTTGTGTTGCACCACTGATTCAAAGGCATGACTGTAGACTCTTAGTCTTGTTATAGGGACTATTTCTTTGATACTGGAAAGACACACTGCTGTTGAATTTTCTTTTTCACTGCTGTCAGCACCACAAACCAAATTCCATTTACTTCCGTTATATTTGGGTAGGTAGAGATAGATATCTTAAAACATAGGCAAATAAAACGCTAACTTTCCCAATAGCGAGATACCACTGGGGTAATATGTCTTTTTGTAACTTGTAACTAAATATTAACTGACCCTTTTAATAACAATTACCACAGCTAGTCTTTGCCTTGACAAGCTGGTTTTGCTGGAAACACTGGTATCAATGGAAGTTACACGAACATATCAGAATCAAAATCAGAAATACTTTATTGATCCCTGAGGGGAAACTCTTCTGTTGACTACATTTCTTTGGCAATTCCTCATTATATGTTCACTTGATGCCAAGGCAGGCCACTTCCAAAAATTGGACTTGGGTAAAAATGCTATGCTATGCTATCTTTAAATGAATGGATGTTTTTTTGGTGTCATTCCATTGAAATGGTCCACATGGGATTACATGACACATGACAATACCGCATATAAATAGGGACTTGTGGCAATTGACATTCATGTTTGAAAAAAATATTATTGTAAAACCGCATACTGTAGATGTCCATAAACCAAAGAAAATAATAATGGATCTTACACATGTTCTTGGCTGCTTTTTATATTGTTCTTCTATAATGTTTCTGTAAACAATCTGAGCCTGTCAGTGGCAAAACCAAGCACTTTCAGTGGACGCACTTCTGACAGGCGCAATTGCCTGCAGGATTATGTTGCAGCCTATTAGTCATTTAGACCCCAACATCTGTAGAAATAGGGCACAGGTATAAAAATACTGGAATTACCCTTTAATGAAGGCACTGAAGGCATTAAAACTGATCAATCAAAAGTGATTAAACTGGTTTCAAATGTGCTGTTACGTATCATAACATTGCAAAAACATATTATTCAACAACACGCCAAATTACAGAGGGATTAATGATAGAAAGCAGGACAAAAGCATCCTGTTAGCGGAGGTGAAATTAGGACACACTGCTGTGGCTGCCATGGTGATAGACTGTTTGAAATGAACAGGGCTGAAGGACCATTTTTCCCCCTAAAGTTACCTTGACATGTCGGTTTTGTTAAGTGTTATGTTGCAGTGCACCTACCAATTAGAAACTCAGAAAATATAAAACGTTTGCTTTCACACCTTACCAAAGCTGCTACCTAGCACCCTGTAAAAAGAAAGGGAATTCTAAAAAAGCTAAAGTGTCCTTTTTATTTTACAAAAATAAAAACATATGTTTGCAATACTCATACCAAGGCTAAAACATGAACAAGGAGCTGCTCTGAGTCACTGCTGAAGTTTGGGCTGATCATGTGGATGTGTACAGAGCAAACCTGCAGAATCAGGTCACAAAGTTAGCCTTTCAAATTCTCAGCTGTCTGGGCAGGAGCAGCCATGCTCTCCTCAACACTGATTAAAAACGGTCTTGTAGAGGAAGTCTGCAATTTCAGCACAGGGCAGAGCAGCGCAGATTAGAGAAAGAGAGGGAGGTGGCTCCAGTCCGGGCCCTGAGGGAACCCCGTGAAGATGGTGCAAGGTGGAGAGCACCCCTCAATTATATCTGATAAGTGTGGTGTGACAGGTGAGAGGCAATCCCTGAGAGATCCCCAGGTCAGCATGGATGATGAGGAGTATCTGCTGGTTGACAGTATCAAAGGCAGCGGATGAAGGATGGCAGGTTGAGGATGAAGAGGATAAGATACAGGAGCAGAGTACAGCTCTTCAGTCTCAGCTGAAGTGGCCTTCTTAAAGCCAGATGGAAGTCTGTTAGAGATACAGAGAACCTCATTGGTCCATGAGAAAATGGCTGATTCTTGGTAGTTTGTTTGCAGTCATATGTCAGGAAACAGTTTGTAATATTAGACTTAAATCTGTTGCTAGGAGAAATAAGAAAACACTTTGTTAAGGGAACGAAATGTTTATTGGCAATCCAAAAGGCTCACCCACCACTGCAGAAGTAGCCCAGTGGCAGTGTAAAGGACTGCTCACACAAGCATTCAAAATGAAAGCAAACTCGATTCATTTCATGCACAATCCACAAACTTCCAGAAAAGAGAAATGGTTTGTAGAGTCATGGGACAGAAGTCGATGGTACAAATACATCTCTTGAAAAATTGTGTGAATTTATTTTATGTATCTTTATATTTCTGTTGTAAGTAGAAATTTTGACGTAATGGTGGTGCTATAGAGGAATAGTCAGTGGGTAAACAAAACATCATTTTGAGCATGAAAGTTCATTCTTGACCTTGAATAGTACTATGACAAAATAATCTTAACTCAAGGTCCACTCGCTAGCGTTTTCCAACACTTACATTGCAACAGCAGTGGCTGTTTTCATTTTGTATTTCATTTCAGTTTTACAGTATCTTCAGTGTTAGGTAACATAGAAACACAGGACAGTAATGCAATGATTGTTTAGTTTTATGTTATTAGCACCATTTTTAATTATTTAAAATTTTTCTGAGCATGGCAGACAGGTCTAAATACTACAATACCCATGAGCCTCGGCCGCTGTTGCTGTGGAGAAGAAGCCAGTCAGAGGCATAAATCAGCTGTGACGAATTCAAAATGCTTCAGAATTTTTCAACAAAACGTGTCTCTACAGCTGCTGAATTCTTTAGCCTGTACTTGCTGTTAGCGGCGTACGTCATAGACTTTTACACTAGCTGATGGGATGTTTCTTGCTGAAATGACAGACCTTATAAGCAAGCATTCAGGTAGAGTACCTGGTTGTATGTATTCTTTAGCATTTTGCTAATTTTCTGTTCACCAACTTTGAAACAACGGTTTGTAACGGTATACAATCCAACATCAAAGGAGTAATCTGCACTGGAGTGCCTTAGTGTTTGATAAGTCTTCTTTACCTTTTACGCTGTCGCAACATGCTCACACCTACACAGCCTCTTGCATTGTTTTGCTGTAGTGCTATTGCTTGTGTGAAGTGCCCTTTGTGCCCATCACTAGCAGGGCATAAAGTAATTTTACAAAAAACAAAAACAACTCTCCAGTGTGGCTGCCTGCCAGAACATCTGCCACTGTTCCTCTCAAGTTGGCCACAGATTTCATATTGCAGAGCCAGGTATGAGAGGGGAGGGTGAGGTAGTGGGGTAGGTGTGCTGGGGCTGATTGCCTTCTCCTCTCTCTCTCAAATTGCTCCGAGATGTGACTCTTCTTCTTCGGTTCCACTGTAGGATCGTGTGTGTTAAATACTTGATCACCTGGCTTACATCCTTTGCAAAACTTGGCTCTCCCTCATGGCCTCAGTGGCGTGGAGACATTTCTGATACATCAGTGATACTGCACAGCTCTCCCGACCGTTTGACCATCGTGTTTCTGCTAGCCTACAGTGGGCAATACATAAAGAGGCAGTCAATAGCAGCCTCACCATTACACTGATAGATAAGGGGCTGAAATTAAAAGAGACCTAAACGCTAATGAGGGAGATAGGCGGAGACAGACAGAGAGTTGTTTTGCCTTCTACATCGATTAGCCAGAACTGACGTTCCGGTTTATGCATATAGACAAACTGAATAAGAGGAAGCAGCCAGGAAAAGTGGGGAGGATAGGGATGGGGGTGCGGGGGCTTAAAGATTTATTTTATAAATACTTTGGACTTGTGCTGGCAGACAGGGACGGCTGGGCTTTAATGAAACTGTCAGGCCATGTGAAAGCCTGATGAGGTTCCCCTAACGCTACATTAACGGTAGCCCCTCGGCCACCTTCTCATGCCAAATATAATTACAGCATCATTACCAGCGCCGTCCAGGTCCCCGCTGGACACACTAACCCCCCCACCCCCTGCCTCCCCAACTCCTCGATCCCCTTCCGCCCACCATAGTCACACAGTTTCTCTGCATTGCGGCAGAAAAAAAAAAAACAGGAATTGATAGTCTCATTAGTTTTCCCATGTCCTTCCTGTAGTGCCATTTTCACATGGAATGAAAGGAAGGGAGACAACAAACGAACTGCTGTGTAAGGAAGAGAGAGGCAGGGGGAGGTGGCGGAAATGTAAACAACTGCCATCAAATTTGTAGTCAATAAGTTTTTCTTGTGGATTTATTATTAGGGATGTCCCTGAATCTTAATGTGCTATTCAGCAAAGCAGTAACACATTTTAAACAAATATTTGCTGTGTTTGTATTTGTACACTGTTATAGTGTTTGTATTGAGAAGGCTGCCTTGCTGACAAAAAGCGACAGTTGGATCTTGCATGACCAAACTGGTGATTTTGTACTTTTTTGCCATACTTACTGTATCACATTATCTTTACATTAGTGCTCAACATTTTCCAAAACATATAGCAGTGTTGGAGATCAAAGAAGATGTACATTAACTGCTCACTTGTCTTCATCCTCTGTGTGAATAGTAGTGGTAGTTTCCTCCTTGTGTTTACAGGTGTGTTGTCTGTGCTCCTTTCAGGTCTTCTCTCTGTGACTCAGTACCCCGAATATTTCCTTAATATTATATATTATGTACTTCATTTACATCTAATTGTAATTCTGTTTCTCCAAATTGGAATTCTGGCATTCCATCCTTGGAAGAGGGATCTCTCCTCTTTTGCTTTTCTGAGGATTCTCCATTCTTCATCATCCATGTCACGTGCGTCTGACGGAACAGATACGCTTCTATTTGAACTAATCCAGCGGTCTACACGGGCCGGGGAGCCGCTCGTTTCACTCGTGTAACCTTAGCCCGAAGTCTATTTTTACCCTCAAGTCTATTTTCGTTTTATGCACGTAACTGAAGTGATTGTGTGTTGGCTCTGAGTGCTACCAAAGGGTGGGTGACCTACCCTCAATACTGTGCCTGAACGCATCCTATGTAGACAGGGCACTGAAGCTGCTGCTGCTGCTTGGCTGGAATTCTTTCCTTGTCTGAATTGAAGGTCTAAAGATATAAAGCGTTGTACGTTGTTAATAATTTAAAGCTCTCCGAGACAAATTTGAGATTTTGGGCACATTAGTGTTTTTTGAACAGTTGCCTCTTTCAGGATTATTGTTGAACACACTGACAAACTCTGCTTGCAGAGACTTGAAACATGCTTGTATCAGGTGATACTTTACATTTACAGTTTAAAATGAGCACTTCTTTGAAAAGTCTGCATTCTGGTGTGTTTATGTGCTTGTGAGAAGCTCCAAAATCTAAAATATTATAGTTGGCAGCTAAACAGTGATGAGAAAATCAAACCCAAAGATGGTAAAAAATGGACATTATGAAAAGGAGAATGTGAATTTGACGGCTCCTTACATCTGTTTCTGTTAAGAAACCACCCATTGTTGTAATTCATTATAGGTGACTGTAAAACAGGGACAACGATGCATCAATATCAAAAACAACAGTAGCATTCTTGAAAAAGAACAGCGAATTTTATCCCAGACCACGTACAAGTAAGTTTCTATCTCAACAAATCCAGACAGAGATACAAATATTGACTTGTGTGATTTAAAAAGTCCCACAGTTGTAAGTTTCACATTGACCAGAAAGGACACCCACACACAGACTGTATTATGCTCCACAGCCTCTGTTTGTCTAAGGCTCAGTTCAGATCCAATAAAGCGAGGTGCTAGTTTGCATAAAGTTTCCCAGAGCTTTCACTCCATCAGTTTCCTTTCACGTTACTTTTTTACAGATGGAGCTTAGTCAGCGGATCATGCACAAAGCTCACCTCTCCCAGAGACAAAGAAAGCGGCTGCATTCCGGTGGAAGAGCTCAGACGCGAGTTAGAGCAAACATGGTTTTGTATTGATTACCTGTGACAGGAACCTTTTCAACAGGCTCAGAGATCTATGTGTATTCACCAAGAAACATGCACAAGACGAGTATTGATGCCAAAGCATTGTGCACAGCTCATCCATAATTATACATCAGTGAAAGTGGAGTTGTGACCAGAGGAATTAGCGAGACAAATTCCTCCGACTCAGAAGAATGATGCACTGAAAAAAATCTACTTCTAGAAGCAAGTAAACTATTCTGTAATTTAGAGAAATTGTTAGAATAAAAAATACGAATTTTTGAAACACAAAACACTATTTGACCTTAAAACTACAAAACAACATGACTGAAAATTCAGTTCAGTTGATGAGAAAACATGATTTCTTAAGACCTGAGTTCTTCTGCTTCTTTAGACCTGAGACCTGAGACCTTTACCAGGAGGCTGGGACACAAACACACAGAGGTTCACACAATCAAGAGCAGTTAGCTTCAGATGGAACTGTTTCTTCATAAATCTTGGATAGGAAAGAAATAACATTTAATCACTTTAAAATATCAGCCTAGGAATTCTGTTCATTAATATTGGCTGGTTCAGTGCCAATGCAAGAAGTAGTCTGCCCTTTATAGCAAAGGGAAAAAAGGTAACCACAATCTTTCATTAAGCACAATCCCAGATGTTTTAGCTGCCTGACCTTAGCTGTACCTTAATAGTTTATTTGCTATAACCCATCCATCCAAGCTTAACCATACTGTAGCTGCAAGCCTGTCTTCCAAAAATGACATAACTAATTTGAAACAGCATTTACATTTTGAATTTTCAATCAAAATAATAAAATGTTTTCAAAACATGTATCAGCAAAATCTCAAAATATTGATCCTGAATGCATCTGCAGAACATTCACTGTCCTACAACAGTGACAGCACAGGATGAAAACCGCTGGGGTTCCGGTTAAGATTAGGGAAAGATGTTTGTCTTGTTAAATATTGAACATAGTTTACAGCCTTGCTGTGAGGCTGTATTTAGGCATTTTTAGCAGGTATGTTTACCATGTTAGTAGACACAAACACAAAGTTCAGCTGAGGCTGATGGGAATGGCATTATTTTTGCAGGTATTTTGTCAAAAAACAAAGTAATGGGCAAATTAAAATTTTGACCGACCTAATGATGGCACCAAAACTTTCCCTTACCTTAACCAAAGTGTTTTGAAGCCTTAATCGAGCCACTCATGGGATGGAACCCCACCGTCTGCTGACAAAGTCGCCCCCCATGACTTCTGCGTGGTACAAGAATGGTTGTGGTCGGCTGCAAAACCATTGCCAGTGAACATAATCCACATAGCAATTACCTTATGTTTCCTCCGAAACATGAATTTGGCAAAACCATTTAGTAGAATATAAACAGATTTTTAGGAGACAGGGTTGGTAGGTGCCATGTGCAGATACTGTAAAAAATCCGGGATTTTGCAGAATCGACCAACATCCACATTCTCTCTGGCAATAAGATGTTGACTTCCTTGAACTGCCCTTTTTGCAGCGTGCAGCGGTACACTTATTGGTGCACTTATTTCAATATTTCTCTTACTCAGTTTCTGGAATGATTTGACCATTTCAGAGAAATACATAATAATGATAATAATAATAATAAATAAATCATCACACCCTCTTCCAGTGAACTCTTACCTACTCTACTTCTAATTCAATTCAGTAAGAGGTTTTGTACTTTGTTTTCATTTGTCTTTGAGACAAAGCATCTGTCTGTCTCTGTTTTGGGTAAGTGGTCAGGTGCTCATCTGCCAAAATGAATTAATATGGTTCTCACTTAGCTGTCAGCTCAAATTACCTCCTGAACTTCTAAATAATTAACTGTGACAAAGCAAAAGATATGCAGGGGGCTTGAAATGTGCAGAACATAATAAAAATGTAAATACTATGGAATTACTTTGAGAAAAAAGAAGACATTTATTCTCAGTAAAGTGTGTGTTCTTTATAAACTGAAGGTTGTATCTGAACATTATTTAGGCCTCCATTTCTGTCGACTTTAACATTACCTGCCAAAATATTCATAATGAAACACCTAATGCAAGTTTTTGTTCAGGGGAGACTCTGTCGAAGCCGACGCCTAGATATATGTGTGATCCAGTTTGCTGCTCAGCCCTCCAGCTGGTGTGAATAATAAAGTACGAAGCAGCACCTACTGGACCTGCGTAGCGTCATCCATCCGCTCTGAGCCTACTGCTGACTGTCCTATTGCGTGTGACTCTGTATACAGCATTATTTCCCATTTGTACCATGCAGAGGATATTAAAGGTATACACACCCTTTCAAATCTTATACTTTAGTTGCTTTGAGGCCTGGAACTAAATCTCATTAAATCACACTCAGTTTCATTTAAATATAGGAGCATCACAGGAAATCAAAGTCACAAGACACAAAATGTTATTTCTGACTGTAAAAATGGATTTTTCTAAGATGCACAGATTTCAGGGAAAGTATCTGCAGATGACCACATGCAGTTCTAATCTCTTTTGATGTTACTTGGGCCAGTGCTTTACAAACACTCTCTTTTGGCATCTGTTATCCAGGCACACAGGGTGTGTTCATGTATGAGATGCTTTCAGCTAATAGGAACATGCTTAAAAATCTGTACTTGCTGCAAACAATGCAGTCAGATGGCCCACTTCAGGTAAGTGAGGACTTCTGCTGGCCAGTCCCTCTCTTTAAAGTCCTCCGTATTACCAAGAGGGGTCTCTGTGCAGGCCTCGATGGGTTAACAGAGGACGCGACACTGTCAGCATCAGGGTAGTTGCCATACTGTCTTATGTATTTATACTTTGTCTTTTTAAGTATTTCTCAGTATGCTGTAGCCCATTTACAGCAATTCGTGCATACTTCACATCACAACTAATTACTGTGAAAACTTTGCAGGTATGCATTGATCTCCATTCATTTTAAGTGGTATGAAAATCAATTAGCAATTTTGTCAAAGTTATGTTATTAAATAATGCAGTGCAGACTTTTCAACCCAATCTACACTTTGACTTACCGTGGAATGATAGTGTGACATGCACAGGAATCTATGAGCCAACTGGAACTGAATTAAAAATACTTACTAGTACTAGAAAGTGCTCTCATATGCGAATATGTTCTGTATTATATAAATGTTCTGTATGGTAGTTTAAAGCTAAAACTTGCAAACACAATAGTGGTATGGTGCTTTGACTTGAAACTGAAAATAAAATATTGTATAAACAGATTTTTCCTTTTGCACTTTTTAAAACAAATGGAGCTGCCGGACACAGAGGAGGCGGAAGCGCCGCGAAGCGCCTCGCTATCCTTCCTGCGAGAAGCAGTCCGGCTGTACACAGCAGAAGCACATTTCTGAGCTGGTCTTTATAATAACCTCATCAATTTATAACTTAAAGCTTTTTATGTGTTTCTGTGGGGCGTCGCTTCTGCTGCAACGATGAAGTTAAAAGGATCGCACAGTGTGTGTGTGTGTGTGTGTGTGTGTGTGTGTGCTCGTCTCTCTCGCTCTCTGTTTAGACACAACTGACAAGTATGTGGAATAAGTACGTAATTTAAAAAACACAGTCACAGGCAGCAGTGATACTATTTCTAATAAATATAGTGGATGGGCAGATCTGCAAGCACGGGATATTATTTATCAGAATCACATCATTTATCTCAAATATAATTTCAATTTATATCGTTGATAATAGATTATCAGTGTGTTTTTCTCGCCAGATTTGCTCGCGGTAAGCGAAAAAAAATAGACCAGACGGCGAAATGATCGCTGCTGAGCGAGCCGCACTCTGTCGAACAGCCCGGGTGGTTAACATGGTGTCCTGCTGTTACGCTACACTATACGCTTGCCTTCACCAGGAGTGGAAAATATACCAACTCCTGCACATGAACAGGGCTGCATAATGTATAATGTGACGCATAGTACAACACGCATAGTTAATATAGAACACTGCACTGGACTCATGAGTGCATTTCACTCACTCTTCTTCTCTTCTCGATTCTGTGCGGCCTACAAGACACTGGCTTTCAAAGGTCTGTCTATTGTTATACCTCACTCATGAGTTTCTCCTCGTGTATTGGGACAGCCACACCACCCAAGAGGAAGACATGCAATTATTATACGAGAGAAGAAGTCAAGATACAGTATCTGTGGGATGCACAAATGTGAAAATAATGCTGCTCCTCAGGAGCATCGACCGGGAATCTGTGTTTTCTGTCGTGCCGTGGCACGGCAACACACATCTGCCAATGGCTGGTGTGTGGGTTTACATAGAAAACAATAGGCACGTCACACACCACCGGTGGGGTGCACCACTCTCACTGTTTAACTTGTTTTCCATCTAAAATTACTTCAGTATACCGCCAGTTGTATTTAAATCTTTTGTACTCACACAGGGAGCTAAGAAGAGCTCTTAAAGACAACAGAGTGCTCCATCAGATAGCTGATCAGCAGCCAGTGCTTTGGAAGTGGACCCGCAGTGCAACCACTGTGGAATTATCTGTTTGAAGTAATTTTATGGTCATTTTGTGCCCTTTTTGGAGCTCTAACAATCAGTTCTCAGCCCCTTCAGCTGCTCGGAGCTGCACAGGAGTGTGGACTTACAGCCGCCACCTTTTAAACTATTCATGTACTCACCCTGACATGTGGGTGCATTTACAATTCTGGGTTGAAGTGTTCCCTTTGACCCCAATGAGAGACCAGCCGACTGTTCACCAAGCATTCCTCAGTCCTTTTTCCATTAAAGTTGCAGAGAAGCACAAGTGTTGAGCAGTCACCCTCATTTATTTGTTTGTGTCCTGGGAGGAAAGAACCCTGCTCTCGAGGTAAAATCATATTGGTAAGAGAATAGAAGGCATTCGGGTTTGTCTATATACTAATGGCTTCACGTTGACCAGCGACACTGTGGACTGAACTTGGAACTTTTATACAGTCGGCTTCCCTGTGAAATACAGGACTCACAAAAGATGAATACAAGATTCTGCTGATCACCTAGAAGGCTCTGTGCAATTACGTTCCTCTTTACCTTCACAAACACTGAATCAGTCAAACCTGGTTAGCCTTGAGTAAGGCCTCTCCGGTCACACTTTCTCACTGGCCGTGTACAGTACTTACTCCGAGTTCAGGTGAAGGTAGGGACATGTTTGGGGTATCTGTTCAACATCTACATGCTCCCACTAGCGGAGATTATGGGAAACAACAAAATATCTATAAAATAAACAGCGCTAGCTGTGCTCATTGCAGTGAAGGAATGTACCACCAAAGTGCAAATGTATGGCTCTGTTATGTAATTTTAATTGCTTTTGGACAAAAGTGGAGTCCTGTGGGAACGTGCTACATCAGGCTGTGGCTACACACACGCGTTGTTTGTAGGATATTCATTGGTCGTTTTGGTTTTTCAGACACACTTCCAGTTTAGAGTGGTTTTGCTTTTACTTTATATACATGTATCTGTAAATTTCACACTTAAATAAAAATTAAAAAATAGACCTGGTGCGTAAAGAAGTGCAGCAGAGAAAAGAGTGGTGTGTGAACTGTGAGTGAGATGCGATGGGAATTGGCACATTGGGCAGAATGGCTGTGGATTATCTCTGGAAGTCACGACGAGGCAAAACATTACTCGTTACGTTTACGTTACGTTTGTTTTGATGCCTGTCTTTTTCACATTATTCCCCTTTGGTTCCTCATCTTACTATTGAGCCTCTGTATCTGTGGAAAACATGACAAAAATGTATTTAAAGAATCACTGCCTCTGTCAGCCTTACGTGTAAAGTTAAAAATCGTTTTTTGGGTTCAGATGTTTTGGTCATTAAAGTTTGTTAGCTTCAAATATCAACTACATTTATTGAATCTCTGAAATTCTGCGAAAAAACAACACAAGTCTTTGATTTAGCAAAATGCCCACAAGCTCCAGTGGATCATATACAGCACTATACTGTTGTCACCTGTGTCTCTGTCTGCTTCCAGTTGTATTCACTTCCTAAGCAGTGGGGTAGAATCTGTCATGTTGCTCAGGAGGACTTCCCAGAGGGAAGCAGATGTTCTTTCATCAAGCTCTCCAGCAGAGTAGCGCAAAGGAAAGGAATTGGAAAGCATAGGAAGGAGGGTCGAGAGAAAAAAATATATCAAAGAGTGCATCACGGTAGGAAGGAAAGGAGGCAGACGTGGTGGAGAATTAGATGGATGTGGAGGAGCGGAGGGTGGCTCTCTTGGGCTCCACGCCAGACACTCCTATAATGGTTTTCCTGCAATCTGTATATTAGCAAATGCTAATGACCAAAAGTATGCCTTGGCATCACTTTTGAAATGCTTTCTGCTTTCTGCTTATTGCTTATTGTCTGTCTTTTTTCTTTCCAGGAGAGAATTCTATTATTTCAAAGCATTCCTTCTAACGAACACTATAGTGCTTAGTGCCCCTTTCAATGGAAGCTAGAACTTCCATTCAAGTGGGCATCTCTGAGTGTTTTCCTGTTTAATTATTTACAACCATTTGCTTTCTTATTTGAATTGCAGATCTCGTTAGTTTGGCGTAGCACATGTTTTGGTCTCTGCTGCAGACTTACAACCTCTCCTTCCCTCCATCCGCTCATTTTGCCTCATAGCAGACCCAACAGGTGCCAACAGATAAGAGGAAAAAAAGCCTAGCTTAATGAGAAGATCAGCAAATCATATGTTTACAGAAAAGGCCCTCGTGACGGAGCTATTCAAAGAGGCTTGCTTTGCTCTTTCCGAAGCCAAGCAAACAAACTGGGCAACATGTGTCCTATTAATTCTGTCCATGAGGGTTCATAGACTGCAACTGCTGCTGCTCCTGCTGAGGAGGAGGCACAGTCACCGTCAGGACCAACATGACTCATCTCTTCTTGGCGCCCCTGCCCACTCTCAACAAAACACAGGGTAGGAATACATACACTCAAAAGTTGAAATATGACTGCAGTGTTTGAAAATGCTGCATCATTTTTAGAGAAAACAAACTTCTGCTGTGGGCATTGTTAATATCACACTGCTGACCGTATGCCATGTAACACTGTTGATAAGATGGTGTAAGATAGCTCTGCTGTGGTTTGCTGGATCAATGAGAACTTGTGGAGAAGAATGAGAACAGATGTTTCTTTAATCTCATCTGTGAGTATCCGGATATAATAGCTTTCTTGCACAGTGACATCATTGTATATTTTTGTAGCCATTTGTTCAGTATTTTGCTTTAATTTAGCAATGCAGTGATCTGCTGTGATTGGCGGGTTGTTTTTATTATCCCTTGATAATCTACCTGCTGCTTAAGAGACTCTTTCACCCTCACACCCCTATCAGTTTGCGTGGAAACATTGGATACTTGGAAGATAAATCCATGCAAAGTCATCACACCTATGATGACAAAATAAAACATTTTTAATATTGTGCCAACACTTTGGCTACCATGAGCTTCAGCACAAAAGTATTGATACAATAGGGGGCATTACATGGGGGTCAAAGTGACAAATAGCATCTCCTGTACTAGCCTGTTTCCAGTCCTCTAAATCGATGCCCATATCTGCATTTTTGTCAGTGATTCAAATAGGTTTGTATCACTGAAACAGTCGAGAAACATTCGACGAATCAGATTTGTAGGTGGGATAAAGAATGGAAGTCATTTTCCTACATAGCTAAGTACTACTTCACATCGATGAAAGAACGAAAAAAAATGGCAACAAAAAGTGGATGAAACGGACGCAGCCGTACCACCACACTGTTAATCAATGTGAGAAATGTTAACTGCTCCTAGCAACAACGTTGGCCTGATGAATACGACCCTTTCTACTGTTTATTAAAAAAAAAAAAATGTTATAATGCTACAATAAAACAATGTTAGGCTGATTAAAATGGCAATTCAGTCTTAACGTGCTTAGATTAGCAGGTTACTCCCATAGAGAGCTCAAGTGAAACCTGAACTTCCCAGTTTTGTTCCAGAAGTAAGAAAATCTCATTCAAAAAAATCACAATCCCATCTGTAACAACAGTAATAACTAAAAATCCAGCTTTGGAAAAGAGCCTCACAACAGTATGACATGTGGCTCGCTTCATATGTCTCGAGAGACATTAGTTTTTTGAAAAACAATCTAATCTCTTTGTTTATTCAATATTTCAATTCTTTAGCTTACTTTTACAAACCCATAAGCCCTAATGTCACGACTCGTGTGTGCGTGGTAACAGGGATAGGACCCAAATGCAGACAATGCAGGCTAATTGGTAGAGGGTTTATTGCAGCAGAGACAGTATATATAGGTTTACAGAATCGTGAGGCAGGCAAGGGTCAACACCCGGAAAGCAGTCCAAACAGGCAAACAAATCCAGAGGGGCAAGGCAGGCAAGTGATAAACAGGCAGCAGGTCTAAATCCTGAACAGGTAACAGGGGAAAAACAGGAACAAAGCACATACAAATGGCTGGACCACAAAGTCATGAGGCACACGGAAACTTTGACAAACAGGCAGAGGAACAATGGATCTATATATATGAGTGGCTGACGAGGTAATGAGGGGCAGGTGGGGAGCTGGGCGGGGAAGCTCAGGTGAGGGGAATGAGGTGATTGCAGGGCAGATGGGAGTGGCCTGTTCTGATGTGAAAGGTACAGAATAATGCTGAAGGGGCCTGGGAAGGTGGAAATATGGCTAAAGAGGGACAGAGAGGAAGAATGAGCAGGAGTGTACACAACTAAAGGGGACATCATCATCATTCACAGGCTAAATGTCATGGCGCGACAAAAAAGACGAGTTCATGAGTGAGTTGTGGGGTCGCGGTTAGTTCAGCATGTCTGAGAGGAACGGACGCTGTAGAAGTTTTTAGACAGCAGAGATTACAGCTAGAAATCTGGAAAAATTACTAGAAGAGAGCGTTGATGAATTTTATGGATATGGACAAAACTAAGTGACTGCTGGGCTGGTAAATTTTTCATCGTAGCTGCAGTTTTTTCTTTGTTCACAGTAAGTAATCGTTGTTTAACTTTGTTAAAATAACAAAGGTTTCAATTGCTGCTAGCAAATGCTGTAGTTGATAAACAAGCTTAATTTTTAGAAAGACTGATGAAAGAAGTGTTGAATGAGTGATTGTCTTGAGTTGCAGAAGCTAGAAGCCCTGATGTGAAGTCATGACTTCGGCTCATTAAACTGTCGACACGTGTCAAATTGACTAAATACATTACATTTCAGTTCAGTAACTTTTGTCTGACATTTCAGACAACAAGCACATGTTCTCAAAAGACAACAAGCACATGGACCAAGCAATCAAAATATCCTAGAAACCCAACAGCCAAGGGGATGGGGATAAAAATGAAGGCTCATTCAGATGTTACAGAGTCACTAAATCTACTATTGTCCCTGTCTCTTTCAAAGGCAAAAATACACACCTGCCAATACTTCAAAAATACTAATTAACATGTTACGTCTTGTTTATTTAAACAGAACAAAAACAGAAATGAAAAAACAAGAATTTGTGTTTTTATGGGGATGAAGAGAAGCCATCACATTTTGCTCATGGCTACGGACAGGGTTGGGCTGGTCCTGCTAATCATTTCAAATTCTGAGGAAACTTAAAGTGGTGGTCCATCTGGTGGCATCCAGCAACACAGGGAATTAACATGTTGTCTTTTAGATGAGACATGCATTTTATGTTCAGCTTCACTAACACTTGGGATTCATTGTATGAGCGTATGGGAGCTACAGCCCCACAAATTGTGTTTACACAAACTAAGAAAAAAGATTGTTGTGAAACACAACTTTTATGGAGATTCTCTCTCCCAAATGAGCTGGAATGAATGCATGTCTGCTTTCTCCTTCTCCACTTTTAATTGATTCACTGTAATAAGCTGCATTTTTTAATCCTCCACAAATGACAAATGATATGCTGATAAACAATGAATTGTAGTGACAAACAAATCAGGAGTGGAGTTTTCCAACATCCAGTTTGGCTGCAAAGGTTCCTGCTATACTACTATTGCAGATTTACAAACATTTAAAAACATAACCACTTCATGTGTGAGTGTGCATACATTTGTGTTTGTCACTGTGTGGTCGTACTTTCAAGAATCAAACACATTAAATAATTCATCAGTATCTCACTAACAGGCACAATAAGTAGACTAGAGATGTTGAGATGATTAAACAACTAGCTGGTTAATCTCTCAGTGAGATGGTGTTTGGACTGACTGCAAACCAAATTTCTCTGATACTGTAGAAAATAATACATTTAACATACCAATGCTAAATGTACAAAACCATCACTGACTTGTATTAGTGTTTCCTTTACACTAAATACAGCCTTTGGGCAGGAGTTGTATCACCCCCAGTGATCGGGGTGAGGTTTGTCAATATGCACAACTGTTAGTTTTTAAATGTAGCTTTGTTGAATCGTTATTACCAATTATTAGTATCACCCTGTATTTACCTGATTACTGAAAATCCAGCCCGTCCTCATCAGAAAAATTGACATATAGGTTGTCTGCGCAAGCAGCTAATTACGGCCCATATTTACATTTATTGTTATGCAGCGTCCTCTAGTGGCCATAGTAATTATGACTGGAGCAGCATAAAGAGTGACAAATTCCACGGGGGGGGGGGGGTAATGTCACGCCTGTCACTGTTTTGGTCATATCCGTCTTTTTGGGAAATATATGTTGTTTTGGGAGTCACTGGCAATCAACCTATTCTGTCGTTTTGTTATAAGGACGTGTTGAGAAAATCATGATGGTATAATAACTTAATAACAAAATAACAAAAATATAATGGAACAACGTTAGATTTATCATACTGACCTGATATAATCAGGAGACTTTGTATTCCATGAAAATAAGCTGTTTTTGTAAAAAATTGTTAGCAATATTACTTTTTCCATTAATGGACATTTCTATAGAACAGCTCAAAATGTGTTCTACTAAACAGTTAAGAGGTCCATTAAAGGGTTAAAGGATACATCTGGTGATATTCAGTATTTTTCTAACTGTCATCAAATCCAATAAAAAGACAAACCAACACTGAACGTATCTGCTAACGAGTGTTGTGTGTGAATCACAGCTGATGGATCTTCCTCCTCTGAGCCGCAGAACTCCACTGTAGTTTATTCTGACTCAGCCACACACACCGTCCTGCTGCCCCAAACACTCACTACAGCACCACATGTGGATTCATCCGCCGCTGGAAATAGTCCTCAACAAATCAACAAATGCACTTTCCTCCTGTTTGAGTAACGTTTGATAAAAACTACAATGCCCAGCTGCTCTAGGACATTAATAGGCCTTTTAAAAAACTATATATTTGTAAGTAATTTCTAAAGGTGTACATCTTTAGTAGGAACCAATGGAGTGGATCTTGATGTGCAAAATTGGCAGAGGATGCCTGTTTAGGGACAATAATTTGTCTTCCATTTCTCTCTGGGATCTCTTTTCACTGCTATTTTGCTGTCTTGCAGTTAATATTATTCATAACTTCAGATTTATTGACACTCAGATTAATTGAATTTCTTTCTTTATGAATGGGGAATATGGACGCTTTAAAAATATACACAACCTTTTATTCCATTTAGATATTTAAACAAAGCAAAAAGTTTAATCTTTGTCAGGCCTACAGTCCATCATGATGCTTGCATTGGCCTGGTATGTAATTCTCCTGCAGCTTGTATGTTGTCAGAGCCCTTATATCCTTTTCCCTGGAGCCATGTGAAGCTGTAAACATACTGAATTTAGTCAGTTCAGAAGCCACAATAAAAACAATATTCCATAACACATCATTTTCCAAATATAGTGATATGATTTTGGCAATGTCTGCAGGTTTGCATGTTCATGCATGAAAGGGACAGTTTGCATCTCTTGAGAAAATATGTTGTTCAAAGAAAAAGGAGGCAGTTTCATGGATACAAGGCTCGGGCTGAGAAACTGAAAAACAGCCTGAAGCTACATGTTTGTATGCTGCCTTTGCAACCCCGCTGTGTGTGTGTGTGTGTGTGTTTGGGTGTTTATAGCGCATGTGTTTATATCGCATGTGTGGGTTTCCTGTATGTACTTTTCTTTTTCCGCGCGTGTGTGTGTGTGTGTGTGTGTGTGTGTTTGTGTGTACAAACTTGTGCTTTAATCTCATTTTATTGACACTGCTGCGTTACCTGCTGGATTTTAATGTGGGATGATCTTTTTCTGCCCCTCAGCTCAAGGTGCAGCCAGAGATATCCCACATGCTTCAAAACACCCCCTGTGTCGAGCTGGAAGATCAGCAGGAAAGCACGGCTTATTACCTAGCAGTTGTTCACAAAAGGTAATTTATCCCATGTATTTATTTATATTTCATTTAGTTTATGAACAGAAGCGTAGCGAAGAGAAAACAGTGTTTGGAAATGCATTTTGAGCATGATTGAAACACTTGTGCTTACTTATGTAGATGTTCTCTGAAGACTTCTGTAACTGTGTGCTCACTGTCCTTGAGTAACAAAAGCCTGATTGGGCTCTAATCATAAACTGTATAAAACATGGACGTCATCCATAGGTTTCTGGAGAGCCGTTCTGAAGCTCAAAGTGTTGCTGTTGCCATCTTGGCAGTGCGTCACTCGGCCCTACTCCCAGATAACCAAAAATGGGCAAAGAGTTGGAGCGTGGGTGGAGCTGAGGTGCCCAGTTGCTGAAACACGCCCAACTAGCTCGAAGTTACCAAGCTAGCTAAGGCTAAGAAGCTAGGCTATATGATACTCTGCGTTGCTAGCCGGCTAACCCTGTGGTATGTGATTGACAGTCCACGGTTGGTACCCAGTCGTCGCCCCAGCTTACTCCTGAGGTAAGTTAACCTGAAACTATACAACAAAACTTTAAATGATGATTTATCTGTTACTGAGATTATACTACACACACTATAATTATGGTAATTTGCAACACTATATTTTGTCAAGACTTGCAGACATTTGGCCAGTGTTATCATGAATCAGCGTAATGTTTACTTAATACATGTCTAACGAATAATTTGAAGCAAATCAATTAACCTGAATTTAGATTTTCACATAACTTTAGTTGCGAGTATTTTAATTGGATGTCACTTGATTATAACGTTACTTTTAATAAGTTAACGTTAATAAGCTAACGGGTCATGGCCACCAGTGAAGCCTCCACCATGCCTGCTACACACAGCATAAACTGTAAGTACCAGTCAGCTACTTGACTTTAGACAGCTGATTTCACATTGTCTGTCTTCAAAGGACTACAGATGTCACATAATAGTATTGTAAACATGAGAAACTGAGCCACCCTTCATGGTTAACTTTATATTTTTCATTCGAAACTCGAAATTTGAAACTATTCAGTCTGCAGATAATTGTTTTTACAAGAGTATAGTTTCTCAGTGAATGTTCCACATTTGTCTTAAAGAAATGTCCAAACAGCACATAACATTATCTTTTCATTTTTACTTTCTGCTAAGATCTATGCAAAATGTTAACCTATAAATAGCATCTTAATATTTTCATTTATAACTATTAACTTTTATTTTGTTAAAAGTTTAGATCACCACTATATTTCCAATTAACATAGGAAACTGATGAATGCTTTTAAAAATGTGCTTTTACTCTGAAGTATATTTCGTCTGATCCATTTTATATAAAAATAATGTACCACTACACAAGCAACAATTAAAGAAATTAAAATCATAACTTGCATTCACGAAAACATCAGTTTTAAAGGTTGAAAATTACAAGTCGTTTTGTATGACTTAAGTGCACTTGAAATAAATGAAAAGATGTGTAACAGTAATTATAATCACAGAACCTAGGGATAAGAACCCAGTGTCATAATCTAAATGTCTTGTGAAGTGATGCCTTCAACCTCTTAACCATAGAGTACACATCACATTGGCCTAGACGTAACTTTCCTCAAGAGTCTGTCATAACCCGGCCCATAGGCCATGACAAAAATGGGAAAAGACACAAAATGCCAAGGAATACAAGTTATTTATTGTAATAAAGAAAATATCCTGAACTGTAACTCTGGATATGAGGTCTTAGTCATGTGAACTCACATCAAATACACTAGAAACATCATAAACAAAAGCAGGTTGGTTGTTTAAGGCAGTTGACTGGAAATTACTTTAAATTAGTCTTTCTCTTGGGTTCTATGCAGCCATTCATGTTCGGACTTCTTTTGGGTGTTAATAGTCTGAAAGAACCAAAACGATCCTGGACACTATCAATCACTTGTACACACTTTATTTACAATGTTTTGGTCCTCAGTCCTGAATTTTAGTGTGCAGCATCTTAAGTTCCTTCACCGTCAGAGTTTATGACCCGACCCAGCTGTCTGTAAGACTTTCTGCAGTGCAAGAACTTTGTAGCAAGTGTTAACTGCTGGATGTTAAGTTAAATAGCAGAATGTTAGAATACAACAGCGATGGACCGCAGCAGTTATATTTGGGTCTTACAAGCCACTAGCACCACTCACCCATCTGCACACCATCTCTGCATTACTGTTAACAAATACCATGGCCATAGCTAAAGCTGACCTGTGAAGGAGAATGTAATGTGCGTGATCTTGAAGCAGGGAGATTCCTCTTTATCACTTACTTAAAATGAATACTTTCTCTCACTGAACATTACGACTCAGCACCAATTTACTTGCTGCAATTCAGTAGGTTAACTAGCTTAAAGTTGGTATAGCACGCCGTGGCCAGTAGCTCTAGTAGAGCTAGACAGACAAGGAGCCTGGTTCTCTGGTCCTGCTGTTGTCGTTCTGCCTCTGTTTGACCAGTAGTGGCTTCATTGTGGCTAATGAAGACAGGAAAGCTTTGCTGCATTCACGGTGCCCTCTGGAAACATCGATAATCACAGTAATGAAGGTACCATAAATTATTGGCGGTTACCATCATAATGTTTCACCACGGTATGTTGTAAAACCGGTTGACCAACTACAACAGACTTGAAATTTTCAACCACAGAGGACAGTGAAACAGATTTTCATCTTGTTGTTCAGTTACTGTTAAGTTTGCTACATACACTGAAACATAATATAACCTATAAAACTTCAGAGAGGTACATTATGTGGTCACAAAGGGTAGTCCTCACTGGGTGGGATGCTTGGCTATAATACTAATAAGAGAGAGGCTGCTGAACTGGATGTGCATTTAAGTGCACCCTCATTGCAAATGTCAAGTCATCTGGCCTCGTGCTGTTTGCTCATGCAGTCAAGAAGGGGGTGACTGGAGGTTAGGAGATGTCCATTATTGTGCAGATAATATCTGCGTTGCAGTAGCCGACATAGCGAGAATCACTGCCCTAATCTGACTCCAAATACAGACAATAAATTCATTAGGCAGAGAGAACAATACAAAACATCCTGCTGTTTGTCTAAATCAAACATGTTATATGATTGCTCTATAGGCTACAATGTCTCTTAAGGCAGTGATTGGATCATGGTTTCAACAACATACTTGTAATAGTGGCAGCAATAAGATGTACTGTACATCGATGCTTACCTGAGAACAGATGTACTACAGCAGAGAGCAGGGACAGGATGAAAGTCAATAAAGTCATCAGCTACAGCACAGTGTCAAATCTTCTGTAATGATTATTGAAAACCAGCTGTTGTGATAATCCTTTGTGATTAGAAAAGAAACAGATTCTCACTACATTTCTAATGCCAGGGCCGAAGTGCAGACGTCTGCTGTTATTAATTTGTTTTTACTACAATTTGCACAATTTTTAATAACACACTATTTGACTGTCCAGCATCTAACGCTAGTTTATCATAATTATGATAATTTACCAGTTTAGCACAACTTCATGAAAATCAATACACAAAATTGAATAGCCCATTCAGGTTTGTGTTTATGTGGAAATTAGGGCTAATGTTACCCTGTAGTGTCAGCTACATTTGTCACACTGGTTTTTCTCCATCCTCTACAACTGACTTTTTATTCTTTCTTGTTGATAAAAATAAAAAACAAAACAAAAAACTGTTCCAACTGTTTAACCCCAGCTAGGTTCATCACTATGAGCGACCCCTTTCACATTGTCATTTGTTTTCACATTGTCATTTGACACATTGTTGTTATAAAAATATATATAACAGCTTTAAGTTTAGGGAAGATATTGGGCAGAGTTCATAAAAAGGCAAATTTAATTGCAGGCCTGTGAAGGGACACAAACCTTAGTCTCTCGTATGAAATTCGCCACCCCAACCCGCCACACCCTTACTGTTCACCTCACTAAAAAAAGGGCATACTGCTTTCTAACACAGTGTTAAGAAAGATTTGACGTAAATTGTGACATGCAGAATCATCCAATATGGACATTATTCCTGATGCTGGACTGGTTTATTACATAGTAATATATAGGTGGCTCTACTAAAATTTTGGTTACAGGGCTTTGTGCATAATAGATTACTAAAGGACTGCAATTTCCAATCAATTATAAGTACAATCTACAGATGTAGTGGAGATACATGAAATGGGACACCCTGATAAGCTATCTGAAGCTTGAGAAAAGGGGCCCAGACACTAAGCAGATAGTATTTAAAATATGTTTATTAACATGTTGTCTAGATTTGAAAGAGTGCATGTATTATATAAAGTCACATTTACAACCTACAAAACACCTAAGACTAACCAAAGCAAAACAAAACAAAAACAAACCTAAAAAACTACTAAATGGTCCCAAAACATTTATTTCATGCGTCTAAACAGGTAAGATACAATAAAGACATATAGCACGTGGAAATAATGCAATTTGAATGGATTTCAGAGTAGAGTAACTAGTTCAGAAGTCCCCAGCCATCTAGAGTATTCAAGCTTTAACATACTTTAGTAGTAACTGCTGCCTTAAAGGTCCAGTGTGTAGGATTTAGTGGCATCTAGTGGTGAAATTGCAGTTTGCAACCATTTGAATACCGCTCGCCTCAACCTCCCCTTCCACACGTGTAGGAGAAACTATGGTGGCCGCGAAACTTGCGAAAAATCTGAACGGCCCTATCTAAAGTCAGTGTTTGGTTTGTCCATTCTGGGCTACTGTAGAAACATGGTGGTGAAACATAGCGACCTCCGTGGAAGGGGATCCCGCTCCGTCTGTAGATAAAAACGGCTTATTCTAAGGAACTGAAAACATAACAATTCTTATTTTCAGGTGATTATACACTAATGAAAACATACTTATTATAAACAGCCAAAAGCTCCTCCTGAATGTTACATACTGGACCTGTAAGGTCAGACACAGACAACAGACACAGATAATGACATTTTTATAGTGTTATCAATCTCATTCCATACCTGTGGACCTCTGCAAACCACACTAAAGCTTGTATAGTTAAGTTTACTTTTTTTACTACCCTTTATAAGCTGCTTTTTCCTAGTCTTATAGGCATGCAAGGGAAAGTAAAAAGGTCACAAGTCTGTCGTTAAGCATATATACAACATTATACATTATACAAGCATTGTGAAAGTTATTACATTCAATAAGCTTCAGAAGACTGTAGCAATGTGGTTTGTTACCCAGATTTGTGTCAGATCTATTGCAGACTGCACTTACCACTTGAGTATCTCAGCAAAATCCTTAAAGAAATGTAATCTTATATTTCTGATCCATTGTTTCTTCAAACAGCCAATCAGGGCATCAGAAACAAAGGCAGTTACAGCTTAGCTACACTGATGAATATGTCAAGTCTGCATTGAGGAGTGACATGGAAAGGACCAACCAACCAATCACCAATACCAACATAAAGCGATGGTCTGATTGTGTGATTTGTTAGAGGTTTAGGGACTGTAACTTCCTGTTGCCAGTAGGCGTTGCTATGACTATGATTGAATATTGGCATGTAGATGTCTTTAGGCCATGTGACATTTGGGGCAGATTTGACCATGTGGACTTAAGTTAAAACAACTTCCTGTTCCATGAAGAATAATGCATCGCCACGACAATGGTGATTGATGGAAACTCACAATCTTCACAATGAAGCATCATCAAGGTCTTAAGGCTTTGCTGAAAAAAATTGAGGTTGATCTGGTTAACCTGGTAGGGGTAATTTGTAAGATTATAGGGCCTGTAACTTCCTGTTGCCAGAAGGTGACGCCATGACTATGACTGAATATTGGCATGTAGATGTCTTCATGCCGGGACTCTTATCAAACATGTGAAGTTTGGAGCAGATTTGATTATGTACATTGAAGTTACAACAATGTCCTATTTCTTCGCGAAACATCAAAATTGGACACCACGCCACGGACACGCCGAAAACTCACACTTGGCACAAGTTTTCATCACAAAGGCCTTCAGATTGCACTGTGAAAATTTTAAGTCGATCCAATTAATTCTCTAGGAGGAGTTCGTTTAAAGTTCAGAGCCTGTAAATGGCCTAAAAGTGCACATTCAATTAAAAATGACTGACTTCTTGTTGGGTTTAGGGTATGGCTCCAAGAGATTTTTTTGTATGTCTTGGGGTGATCACACACCTTCAAAAAGTTCAACTTTTGTCTCGTCAGTCCACAGAGTATTTTCCCAAAAGTCTTGGGGATCATCAAGACTTTTGGGAAAATACTCTGTGGACAAAAATTTAACTTTTCGGAAGGTGTGTGTCCCACTTCATCTGGCGTAAAAGTAACACCGCATTTCAGAAAAAGAACATCATACCAGCAGTAAAATATGGTAGTGGTAGTGTGATGGTCTGGGGCTGTTTTGCTGCTTCAAGACCTGGTAGACTTGCTGTGATAAATGGAACCATGAATTCTGCTGTCCACCAAAAACGCCTGAAGGAGAATGTCCAGCCATCTGTTCGTGACCTCAAGCTGAAGCGAACTTGGGTTCTGCAGCAGGACAATGATCCAAAACACACCAGCAAGTTCACCTCTGAATGGCTGAAGAAGAACAAAATGAAGACTTTGGAATGGCCTAGTCAAAGTCTTGACCTGAATCCTATTGAGATGCTGTGGCATGACCTTAAAAAGGCAGTTCATGCTCGAAAACCCTCCAATGTGGCTGAATTACAACAATTCTGCCAAGATGAGTGGGCCAAAATTCCGCCGGGCAAACAAATAGTACACACATCATAGTGCTATTTCTCAGGAATGCACTTAAGTTTGACAGGTTTTGGGAACGTCTTATCTCAGACCAGATCAGAAGTGAGGGAAAAAGATAGAGAGGGGGCTGTACGTGTTTGCATATGTGTGTGTGTGGGACAGAAATTAAGGGAGGAGAAGAGCAGGTCTATGCAGTCTCTTTTTGACTTGACTTGGGGAGGGGGGGTCAGAATCAGAAATACTTTATTGATCCCAGAGGGGAAACTCTTTAGCTACAGCAGCTCACTATCACATCAGTGCACACAGGAATAGAAGTACTAAGCAAAAAATACAATACACTATAATACAGGTCAGAAAATGAATTAAGTACCAAGTGGGTATAAGTATAAAATAAAATAAGTGTGAAGTACAACCTGGGTTTACCGGTTGATTATAATAGTATGGTATAAAGTAATGTGCATGAACTGCCAAGTTAAGTGTAGCTTATTTATATTGAGACAGAGGATATTGCACTGCAGTAATAGAGGTATGAATAAATATCAATATATTGCACAATTATCTCAAGTATTGCAGAGATGTAATGATCAATGTCCAGTTTAATGACTTAGGGTCATAGACTACACTTAGAGGGAGGAGTTGAAGAGTTTGATGGCCACAGGCAGGAATGACTTCTTGTGGCGCTCTGTGGTGCTTTTTGGGGGGATGAGTCTTCTGCTGACGGTACTCCTTTGTTTGACCAGCACGTCATGGAGTGGGTGGGAGACGCTGTCCAAGATGGCATGTAGTTTGGTCAGCATTCTACTCTCTGACACCACAGACAGAGAGTCCAGCTCCACCCCTACAATGTCACTGGCCTTACGGATTAGTTTGTTGAGTCTGTTAGCGTCCGCTACCCTCAACCTGCTGCCCCAGCATGCAACAGCATACAGGATAGCACTGGCCACCACAGACTCACAAAACATCTTCAGCATTGTCTGGCAGATGTTGAAGGACCTCAGCCTCCTCAGAAAATAGAGGTGGCTCTGGCTCTTCCTGTAAAGAGCTTGAGTGTTCTTAGCCCAGTCCATTTTATTGTCCATGTGTACTCCCAGGTACTTGTAATCCTCTACTATGTCCACACTGACCCCCTGGATGGAAACCAGGGTCACTGGTGCCTTGGCCCTTTGTAGATCCACAACCAGCTCCTTAGACTTTGTCGCATTGAGCTGCAGATGGTTCTGCTCACACCATGAGACAGCCCTGTACTCAGTCTCATCACCACCGCTGATACATCCCACCACAGCAGAGTCATCAGAAAACTTCTGAAGGTGGCAGGACTCTGTGTGGTAGCTGAAGTCCGTGGTATAGATGGTGAAGAGGAAGGGAGAGAGGACAGTCCCCTGAGGGGCCCCAGTGTTGCTGACCACGCTGTCCGACACACAGTGCTGCAGGCGCACGTGCTGTGGTCTGCTAGTCAGGTAGTCAACAATCCAGAACACGAGGGGGGCATCCACCTGCATCGCTGCCAGCTTCTCACCCAGCAGGGCTGGCCGGATGGTGTTGAAAGCACTGGAGAAGTCAAAAAACATGATCCTTACCGTGCTTGCCGGCTTGTCCAGGTGGGTGTGGATGCGATTCAGCAGGAAGATGATGGCGTCCTCAACTCCCAGCCATGGCTGGTAGGCGAAGTGAAGGGGGTCCAGGAGGGGTCTGACCATGGGCTGCAGCTGTTCCAGCACTAGTCTCTCCAGGGTCTTCATTATGTGGGAGGTCAGTGCCACCGGTCTGTAGTCCTTGGAGCCACTGGGATGCATCATCTTCGGCACAGGAACGAGGCAAGATGTCTTCCATAGAACAAAGACCCTTTGAAGACTCAGGCTCAGGTTGAAGACATGTTGAAGGACTCCACATACCCGGGGCTGACTCCATCGGGGCCTGCAGCCTTGTTTGAGTGGAATTTCATCAGGTGACCTCTCACCTGGTCAGTAGTCAGGTACACAGCAGAGGTTACAAGCGGGGGAGGGGAGAGTCATTAGTGTGAAGAGGGCCATTAGCCTGATGGGGAGGGGGAAGCAGAGTACTCTGAGGAGCTTGAGGGCCGACAGCAGCTGAGTTAGAGGGGGGATGAGCAGGAGCCGGTGTGTTGAATCTGTTAAAGAACAGATTAAGTTTGTTGGCCCTGTCCAAGCTGCCTTCAACACCTCTGCTGCCAGTCAGTCTGAAGCCAGTGATGCTCTTCATGCCACTCCAGAGCTCTCTCATGTTGCTCTGCTGGAGTTTCCGCTCCAGCTTCCTCCTGTACTTCTCCTTGGCCTCCCTGATCTTCACCTTTAGGTCGGCCTGGATAGCCCTCACCTCCGCCTTATTACCATCAGTAAAGGCCTTCCTCTTGGCATTCAGGATGTCCTTTGTTACCCACGGTTTGTTATTCGGGTAACAATGGATCATCTTAGTTGGGACATTGCAGTCCACACAGAAGTTAATGTAGCCAGTAATGCACTCAGTGAGCCCATCAATGTCCTCTCCATGAGTGCATCCCAGTTTGTCACTTCAAAACATTCCTGCAGTGTCTCATAGGCCTCCTCCGACCATCTCCTCACTGTCCTTGTGGTCGCAGGCTGCCTTTTAACCAGAGGCACATAGCAGGGTTTGAGGTGAACCAGGTTGTGGTCTGACCTACCCAGGAGGGGAGGGGGGAAGAGCTGTATGCATCCTTAACATTAGCATACAGCAGGTCCAGTGTCCTCTCCTCTCTAGTAGGACAATTCACATACTGGGTGAAAGTCATTGTTGTTGAAACACTGACATGGCTGAAGTCACCCGAGATTAATATGAGTGCACTCGGGTGTTGCGTCTGTAGTTGTGCTATGGTGGTGTGAATGGCGTTGCACGCCGATGCCGGGTTAGCGGAGGGGGGGATGTAAACAGCCACAACAATGGCATGTGAGAACTCACATGGCAGATAAAATGGCCAGAGTCCTACATCTAACAGTTCAATGTCTGGGCTACAGATACTCTGCTTGATAGTAACATGACCAGGGTTGCACCATCTGTTGTTAACTAGAACAGCAAGCCCGCCACCATTCCGCTTACCGCTCCCGGTGTGATCCCTGTTGGCCCAAACAGTCTGAAAGCCGTCGATGGAACCGTTTGGATCCGGGATATCCTGGTGTAGCCATGTCTCTGAGAAGCACAGCAAACTACACTCACGGAACTCCGTCTGACTCTGGGCTAACGCCATTAGCTCATCCATTTTATTCGCCAGTGATCTCACATTGCCCATGACGAGAGAAGGCAGACCCTGCTTAAATCTCTTGTTATTTAAGATGTAAGAATTACTGTATCTGGAAGTTGACTTACAACATCCTGTACAGCTTTCCTTTCCCTCATAATGTAACAAGTATAGCATATACGGACAGTGTACTTGGCTAAGCACAGGACTGTATTTCTGAGGTTTTGTTGTTGTGACGTGTTTATCTGTTAGCTTAATTTGGTAGTCACATGATAAGTTGATGTTAAGCATGTTATGCTCCACACAGACAGAGTCTTTGCTGCTAACTCCTTTTAACTTGGCACCGTTATCCTAAACAGACCACACACATACACCTATAGTTTGGCCCTTAAAGACACACCCCCGGCAGAGAGTAACTTTAAAGCTCCTGCTTCACATGTCCTTTTGTTTCTGAGCACGTGGGTTCATGCTCGTGCATACAAGACATATAGAGACAGAACAAAGAAACATACACACATCCCGTTTTGCCATGCACACACCCTTTGTTCTGTAGTTTAGTGTTTAGAATTAGTCTTATTGTGTGTTTTGCTTTGTTTATCTTTTAAATAAATGCTTGTGTGGAATTATGCTGGCTTCTTTAATGTTGCACAAGAGTGAGTCATTTACCAGCCTCTGCTATGTTGAACTCCCAATTCTTCAACCTACTAGCTATCAATGGTAATTTGGTTATAATTATTAATTTAATTATTAATCTGTGTTCCAAATTGATAGTTTAGTGTATTTTACTCAATCAATTGATTGGCTATCATTTCTCTTCTTTACGAAGAGTGGTGCCCCCAAGGACTTTATTAATTAATTAAGTTATTTATGATTATCTTTGATAATTCTGATAGCCATAATCTACACAAGTGGGTGCCCCCCTTTAAACATTTTAAATCCCAAGTACAGCCTCACAGATCCACTAGCATGGCTATAGTCTCTTAGTCCTGTAATCAACATAACAAGGAAACATTCTTATTATGTGTATGAAAACTGTTCACAGTCAATAGGAATAGGAATAATAATGACAATAATAGCAATAAGACTAATAAAAACAATTGTGGTAGCAGAGGTGTACATGTACAAGATCGATCTAATAGATAGGATTTAAACCAGCTTAGTGCAGTTCCTTTAATGCCAATTACATGTTCCAGTCTCTAATAGGATGTGATGGTCAATGGTGTCGAACGCAGCACTAAGATCAAACAAGACAAATACAGAGACAAGTCTATTGTCCGATGCAATTACAAGGTCATTTGTAATTTTCACCAGTGCTCTGTGCTATGATGCACTCTAAATCCTGACTGAAAATCTTCAAATAAACTATTGTTATTTAGAAAGTCACACAACTGATTGGCGACTGCTTTCTCAAGGATCTTAGAGAGAAAGGGAAGGTTAGATATAGGTCTATAGTTGGCTAAAACCCCTCGATCAAGAGTGGGCTTTTTAAGAAGAGGTTTAATAACAGCTATTTTAAAAGACCTTGGGACATAGTCTGTTAATAAAGACAGAGTTTCTAAGGTTCCTGTATTTGAAGATAAATCAGTACCGGTTGAAGGCAGGACTTGATGAATTTTTTCTCTAATTGTTCAAATTTTATCATTAAAGAAACTCATGAAGTCATTACCACTGAGGGCTATAGGAATACATGGTTCAATAGAGCTGTGATTCTCTGTCAGCCTGGCTACAGTGCTGAAAAGAAACCTGGGGTTGTTTTTATTTTCCTCTATTGATGATGAGTAGTAGGCTGCTCTGGCATTACGGAGGGCCTTACTACATGTTTTAAGACTATCTTGCCTGACTAAATGAGATTCTTCCAGGTTGTTGGAACGCCATTTCCTTTCAAGTTTTCGTGATGTTTGCTTTAATTTTCAGGCTTAGGGGTTATACCATGGAGCTAACCTTCTTTGTTTTACTCTCTTCTTTTTTAGAGGGGTGATAGAATCGAGGGTCGTTCACAGTGAGCCTGCAGCACTATCAACCAGATGGTCAATTTGGGAGGGGCCTGCGATTTGCATAGGAGTCCTCTGTTATATTGAGACATAGCATTAAATTAAATGCAGATGGAATTGCTTCCTTAAATTTAGGTATAGCACTATCAGATAGACATCTAGAGTAGGAGTTTTTGCCTAATGGCAGTAATAGGAGTTCAAAAGTTATTAAATAATGGTTCCGATAATGAAGGATTCTGTGGAAAAACAATTAAATGTTCAATTTTAATGCCATATACCAGAACAAGGTTGAGGGTGTGGTTAAAACAGTGAGTGGCTTCATGTACACTCTGACAGAAGCCAATTGAATCTAATAATGAGATAAACGCAGTACTAAGGCTATCATTTTCAACGTCCACATGAATATTGAAATCACCTACAATATCTGTTTTAAGGACTAAACTTGATAAAAACTCCGGTGACTGGAAATGAGACAATATGCTTACCACAACACGTCAGCACATCCACACATTCAGCACCAGTGGACGCCCCTCAGGTGGATGGTTCCTCCATGCACAACTGTAAACATGGAGAAGTAAAATAGGAATAATGCTTTCTTTCATTTCAGGAGCATTATACCACATAAATCCCACCTATGGGTGTGACATCACCTCTGCATATATATTTTTGCTGTGCCCCCACACACACTCACCCTCTTTCTACTGACTTGGAATGGTTCTAGCTTCAATTTCAGTCAGTGCTATCAGGTGGAACAGTAGTCAGGTTTTGAAAACTGAAATGCCAGAGATTTGCACAAGTTCAAGCCATAGGGGCGAATTATTCTGTATTCTTTCCTGAGAATTAAAAGTAAAATTTGTAGTATTTAACATAAAAATGCTGTTGCAGTTTACTTATTTTGTTAATTTCATTTTTTAAAAGTCATCAGACCCCCCAACTTTGGTTTAGAAATCTTCCCTATTTTTGAGGTCTCAAGGTTGGCAAGTATGCTGAAGAGACACTTGAAGTCACTAACTGTAAGTCCTAATGTTAACTAAGCGCATACATGTGCTAACGTTAAGTCAATGTTACTGGGCAGTTGGCTATGTCAACTTGTGAATTTGCAAATTTGCTAGCAAGCCACGTTGGCTTAGCCTGGCTGGAAGCAAGTTTTTCTCACAAAAAAGTTTTCAGTTTGTGGTAATAAATGAATGAATGAACCTGGCTTTAAAAGTTGACTAAAATGAAATGACTTTTCGTCGACTAAAACTAAAACTATAAAGGATAGAAATGATTAAAATGTGACTTAAACTAATAAGCATTTTTGTCTAAAGACTAAGACTAAATCTAAAATAGCTGCCAAAATTAACACTGGTTCGGTCTCAGTATAAACCTAAGCACTCAAGTGGTAGGTAGGACACGAACCCTGGTGTCAGAGTCTGGAGCTTTGTACACCCATCCATTCCTCCCTCCAGCTTATGTGCAGTATAAGGATGTCACGCTTCCTGGACTGGACAACACATTGCCACAACAATGACAAGTTAGGACTGCAATTCTCAAAAATGCATTATGATGTTTTGTCTCTACTGTGCGGCCTTATTCACTTGCATTGATATTGGTAAGCAAAGTGTATTCCATCTGTGGACATAGACAGATGGGAAGTATGATCACCACCTCTGCCTGTCTAACTGTCTCATTGATTTTTGAACACATGGACATATTGCAGACCTACTTTTGCACTGAGAACTGCCCCCCAGAGACTGATGGCCTACTCAGCAATGCAGCAGCCACTGCAACACGTCAACACAACTCCTCTGTTTAGAGAGCTGACAGACTCACAGTCATACAGGTGACAACCAGTCCCCATCCCAACCATACACATCTTTTCATTACATGCCATTACTGTCACCTAGCAACCTGTATGTGTGTGTGTGTGTGTGTGTGTGTTGCCTAACACTATATTTGTCGAAGTATTTGTGTGCATTACACACATGTCACTTAGCAATCAGCAAACATCCTTTCATAGAATCTCCAATGGAATTTTTTTGCAGCATGCCAGTGAATAATAGACAGCCAGAGCTGCAAAACAGGGACACTTAATGAAGACATAGTCCCTGACACAGCCACTCACACTGGCACTGATGGACCCAGGTTTGAATGATGGCATGGTTGTTATGTAGATGTGCATCTAGAGCTTTCCATACAATAGGTTTATGCTCAAGCAATTTCATTATGCAGCTGTGGCCACTTCCTAGTGCTTAAAGGGAAATAAAACAGTTACACTGTGAAAAGCAGCTGTTGGCATTGTCTCATTCTTTTGTGGGTGCATTAGGTAGTTTGGCAGTGTATTTGTTTTATTTATTTATTTCTACGGTGGCCGACAAGGGCAAACACACTGCAGCTTAAGAAAACGTGCAAATAGACAAAACGGAAGCAAATTAAGAAAACATCTTCATCTTCAAATACACACAACACAACCAAATACAGAAACGCATTGCAAATACACAACACGACAATGGAAGTGTTTCCAGGGTACACTAAAAAGTGCTGAACACTGAACACGGCTTGGACACACTTGTTATTGTCACGGTTTGTGACTCATGAAGTTATTGAAATCGGGTCTGTGTATCATCCGTTTATGTTTATGTTGTGAGTTTCTGACTCCTGCTACTGCTCTACTCTGCACATGCGCTGAAAGTGACGGCCGCATGTACCTCACAAGATCTTGCAGAGCGAAAAAGTGGAATTCTATCAATAATTTTAATGATTTGTGAGGAGATTTAGTGTTTGTGACAGATATTAACCTTTACTATCCTACCACCAGTGGAGACACACAACCTGTAGCCTGCATGATAATCATACAGGCATTATTAGACCAGAAATATACAGAGGTATAGGCTACAGAATGCCAAGCATTGTAATGATAAAGAGATAACCTCAGCTTCAATAGAACTGATTCACCAAAAGTTGACAGGCTATGTTTTGGAAAGACATCCCCAAATTATCTTACAGGTATTAAATCACTAATGACAGTCACAAGATGCTGCTGTACGACCTGAGCATGTCAAATAAAGGAGCATTATTGTCTCCTCATAGAGCGTCACGCGATAACTGTCTGAACTCCCACGCTTAAAAACTTAAATGAGGATGAAAAATTTCACAAACCTGGTTATTATGATTAACAGCAGTTTTCCAACATTTTTTTTTCAAATTTCTTCAAATTTACCATAATTTCATTTTCAAAAATGAAAACTTTACAAACTTTTTCTTTGAATCTGTGTGCTCCTGCGAGGTATGTGCACGCTGCAGATCAGACTGCGCATGTGCAAAGTCGACAGGAAAAAAATGAGCAGATGATACGGAGTATCATGAGTCACAAACCTTTTTAGTGTCCTCTGGAAACACTTCCATTGTTGTTTTTGTGTATTTGCAGCTTGTTTCTGTATTTGCAGCATTTTTTCTAAATGCTGTGCATGTGTTGTCAAATTGATGAAGATATTTTCTTTATTTGCTTGTGTTTTCTTAAGTTGCAGTGCATTTGCCCTTGTGGCTAAGTGACTTAAGAGAATTAGTTGTTAAATCACGATCAAAGGAAGTTGATTCATAAATGCAGATGAAATTAGACATTTAGAACTATAAAGAATAGTCTTAATGCTGTTGGCCTTAGACTTTACATGAAGTGAATGGTGGTGCCATTGCATACAATGAAAAGACACAAGTGAATGTGAATAGAGAAGAATTCACTCCAGATGGTAGACTGGGAACCAGCCAAATCTGCAAGCTCGTGTTTTATTTGCTCTGGAGGGTGTGTCTGGCCCCCCTCCCATTCAGACAGATTTCCACAGTCCTGGATCTGGTCGGGCCAATCACACCGTTTATCTAATATGAGGCGAGTATGAAACGATGACTGTACAGAGAAGCGCAAACCATATTGGCCATTTTCATAAACAAGATGGTCTGCGCCCGTTGATAACGCCCCTTGGAAATCGAATGCGATGCCAGGATATCCAGATGGCATCAGAAAAAAAAAAAAAATGCACTTACCTGGAACTGTGTGACTCCATTTCACGAATATACAGAGACAAGAGGAAAAGGGAGGGATACTGTAGGAAAATCCCTGGTTGGTGCATTAGCTGCTTGTGGAGAAGAAGAATTTTTTTTCATCTATCTAAAAATCTATCCAAAATATGAATTTGACATCAGGGTTTGGTGTCGGCCTAAGAATCAAAGAGGCAAAGCTTCTATCTGGAGCCGTCACTTTCCACTCATGTTCAGCAGTCATACAGGGACACATCCATCACAGAAAAGGCAGACGTACCAATTTCTGCTCTGACAGTAGCCTCCACAGACATGACTGCACTGTAGCTGGAAGACACGAGTTTTTTTACTGGAACCTCTCCCTCTCTTTCCATTGCTGTCACTGAGGCCGTCTCTTTTCTCTCTAATTCTCCCTATATGTATAAAACAGCTGGATGCAACAAGTCAGTGGGACATTCTTGGGAGTATAAGTAGTAATTGTTACTCATTTCATTTTAATAAATTACTTTAATCACTTATTTCAATAAAGCAGTAACCTTTAATTGTCGTAAGTACGATCTTCGAACCCCAAAAAAATGCAGAATACCGTGATGTCTTTGCAATCCAATACACACTTTATTAGTAATAAAGTAGAATAGTGGGAAGGGGTGTAGTAGTTTCAGAGCGAGGCCAGCGGTGTGGAACTTGGAAATCCCAGGACAGCGGCAGTGATGGTGAACGAGCAGTGTGGACTGATGACAACAGGCAAGGTGAAGCTGGCTGGAGAAGCAGGCAGACAGGAATCCAGGAAACAACAGGAGCGGTGATCACCAGCACCGGGTAATCCTTTTGGCAGAGCAAACAGACAGGATCAAAAACACACTTGCAAAAGGTACTTAGCTTAGAGAGCCTAGCCATGGTTATCTTACAATGTACGGAGACAATCTGGCGTCGGTGTAGTGGAAGAGCCTGGCATATAAGCTGTGAAGACTGATGAGTAGATAGGAGACAGGTGTGCCGGTGATCAGCAGCAGGTGGGAGGTTCCTGGAGCCAGGCAGGTGACATACACACACACACACACACACATCCAAAGACAAGTAGGGGACCCACAAGACACATCAGGAAGGGGAACACAACAGAGCACACAGGGCTGGAGAGGAAAAGGTGGCAGACTACCACATTAATGGTTTATCGGTGATCCCTTTACTGTGCAATTTTGGGCTGTCCAAGAGGAAAGTTGACAATCGTGCTGAAATCTTTGGTCCTCAATCAAAAACAGTGGTCTTTGCACTGTGCACGTCGACCTACAGATTAGTTTAGAACTCAGACATCCAAAATGCATCAGAATTGTTATTGACAGTGTCACAAATTTAGCCAGTATAATGCTGCTACAAAATATATATATATATATATATATATATATATATATATATATATATATATATATATATATATATACTCAAAATCACCATTCCATGGGTGCTCTCCATTTGGCTAACATAGCTCCTTGCTTCCCTCACTCGTGTGTCTACCTTGCGTCAGATTGTGACCAAGATTTCATTAGACCTATCTCACACAGTGTGACACATGCAATGAACCTACAAGATTGTTAACAGAAAAAATACAGTTAACCAAAGCATGACACAAAGAGAGCAGCAGACTTACACAATAGTCCACATTAAGCTGCCAGTATGCTTTTTCAGAAGTGCTTGTCGGTTGGTCGAATAGCTTCAGAAAGCCCCTCTCCCCCACACCTTTCTGACGTCAGATTAGGGGGGTCTGTGTCCAACCATTTCTGTAACTTTCTAAAACCGAAAATCCAACATTCACACCCACTTCACGCAGTGATTGGCCAGCTGTGTGGAGGTGAGAAAGGTTTGAACTTCTCTCTCTAGCTCTCTGTTCATTCTTTACTCAACTATGTCACTTTTCATGTGAACAACACTATGAATGCCTTCCAGGTGAAAATATGCAACGTTACAGTATCCCCATATTGAAATGATTATTGCGGCTCACCCCTCTCTCCATGATGACAGGCTCGTCTCCCTGTGACTGTTTGAAACAACTACGTCAGGATACCAGGATAGAAAATTATAACATGAATGTTAACATTATGATGTTTAATGTGTGCACTATCTGGGATCACTAATTTGCTCTTGCAAATTTGGTGTGAAACCAGCATCAGACTTTGAACCATAAGCCATGACAGCTTTCTAACAAATGTCTCCTTATTTGCAAGCATTTTCAGACAGTATGTTTTCACTTTTACCATTACAAGGGAAAAAGCTTTTTGGATGAGCACTACCCGATGTGCTTTGCAAGGACAATGCTTTCATCTTTCCCTAAATTCAATAAACAGCAGGACAGAGCTGCTAACGTTACCCTACACTTTGACAGCATCGAAGACTGGCTTCCAAACAGCGGGAAAATACTACTCAGTGAATGAGCTAATGGGCCTTTGTTAAATGACGTGTAGTGTTAAACCCACAAACTGATGTAGGTAGTTTATGATGTGCTCCTTGGCCTTGGAAGAAACACTGGGTTACTACTGTAGTAAGCTAGTCAGCTGAGCATGCTAACAATTACAGCTTATGTTTGAGCAGAAAAACACTGTGTTTAATCCAGTCCTTACCATTTTGCTCCTATGTTTATGGTTTTGAAAGGGTTCGAATTAAAGACATCATGGCATGTGGAGAAATCCAACTCAAAAAGAGATGACTAAGTGTACTTTCAGTTGATCTTTTATATGAAACAATTTTGATTGATTTTACTTGAGAGTTGTATCCTGGCTTACCAGGGAGCAATTTACTTAACAGTCAGTAAAGAAAAATGCTTTTATATGAATGTGTTAGCGACTGATTGCTAATAGGCTGGTTGGGGAGCAAGATGTCTCCCAGTAGAGGTGGGCTGCAGAGGATTTGTAGCCCGCTCTCTAATCAAAGCCTTTAGCCATTTGGTATTGAGGGAGAGAAGAGGAGGAGAGCCATCCACAACACCACCGAAGCGGCAGAGAGAGCATCAAGATGGCTGTGGTTCAAGAGAGGAGAGCTATGGGGCCAGATGTAGCTAGCTAGCTATCTGGACACAAGTTGGGGTCTGATCCGCCTCTGCTGGGTCACCTGGAGGAGGGTGTATGATGTTGAGAGACCAGAAACCCCCGATGATTTCAGGCACATCACTGAAGAGTCCAGAGGCACCTGTAGATGTATTTTCACAAGCACGTCAGATAAATTATAAATGCCTGAATATAACAGAAAATGTCAAGGCCATTTAACGGTTGACGGTTGAAACTCTGCACTTTCTAACCTCATCAGATGCTGTTTTTGCTCAAATGAAAACGCCGTCCACCCAAACATCCAACAGCCCATTCAAGTTATCGGGCAAAGTAAAAGAAAACCATCACTGGCTCTGTCTCTCAATCATAGCCCTTTGAAAAATGAGGTCAAGTCAAAGTTAATAATTATATTAAAAGCCTGCCCTGGTGATGCATTCTCTTTTGACACATCCATTTGTCACGCTTTTGTAGTAAAATGTTTTCCTTTGATAAATGTTTTCAGGGATCAAAATGTAGCACTGTGAAACATTATTGGAAGAGACTCATTGATATTTTCCCCACAAGGCAACAGGCGGCATTTATAAGCACTATACTAAATAAAAGGATATTGATTTGCCTAAATGAATGCCTGGCCTAACCTTCAGGAGTGCATGAATTGAGGGCATGTGTCTAAATTACTAGTGGCAGACATGCTTTAATATCTGCAAGAAGCACTGTAATACTTCTACATATTGTGATAAACTGTACTGTACATCATGTAACATCAGTGGTTGGACTCACCAGCCGAGCAGAGTAAACTTTTGTTTTATGACTTGGGAGCAGAGACTAACAGGAAAGCTGTAGGTTGGCAGAAAACTTGACAGTTTCTCGACCTCTATTTTACTTACAAAATTGCTGACTTTGACCTGTACTAGCTGCAGTGTGGTTTTATAGGCCCATGTGGGACCGGGCTTGTAAACAGAAGATGAGACAATAAATTCCTACTCTGTGAAACAGTCAAGTGATTCAGTTGCGGTTGTTGTGATGCTCCTGGATATACAAAACCTGAAATATGGCTCAGCAGAAAGACGGCAAGAGTGTCTGTGTAAAAACTTTAACACTTTAACACTTATTCCTGGCCCACATCAATGATGACCTTACAAAAGGTCAGAGGTCATTCCCGACGGCACTCTCTTCCCAAATCTGACCCTTTATGCTTCCTACATTCACCATACCAACCATACCGACAGACAAGGTGCTTTGATACATAGATGGCTTTACAGCAGATACATAATTGATGTTAAGCTGGTGCTGAGGTGGTAGCTTCAGAATAAAGCAGTGGAGCATCTGCTACATTCATCTGAACACTTTGTGTTGTCACATTCACTAAAGTGTGCAGATGCTTAGCAGTGTTTAACAACTGCTGTGTAACACAATTTAGACATACTAGTGGGGCAGAAAGGCAAAACAATTTTATGACTAAAGCATATAATCTACATACCCCAAGGTTTAATTTCAGATGTGGAGACAATTTGCATCTGACCTCAGATGACCTTGAGAGGTCATTGACCTCAGCATTGCATTTTTTGCCCCATAACTCTGCATTATAATCATGTATATCTTTGCCAAAATTGCGTTTTTGTTCTGATACAGCCAGAACAATGTATGTATGTAACAATGTATGTCTCGCGTGCACGAGCATGAACACACGTGGTCAGAAACAAAGGAACATGGGAAGTGGGAGCTTTAAAGTTATTCCCCGCCGTGTTTTTATGTTCAAGTCAAATTAGAGGTGTATGTGTGTGGTCCGTTTAGGATAACGGTGCCAAATTAAAAGGCGTTAGTTAGCATGTAAAGACTCTGTCTGTGTGGAGCATAACATAACTAACATCAACTTATCATGTGGCTACCAAATTAATCTAACAGATAAACACATCACAACAAAACCTCAGAAAAACACATCAGTACATGTACATCATCAACTAAACAGTCCTGTGTTTAGCCAAGCACACTGTTACACTATGCTATACCCAGTTGTTACGTTACTATCCGTGGGAGGGAAAGAGAGGTGGCTTTGGTGCTGCTGTTAGCTGGCGGTTAGTCTGTTGTAGACGAGCCAAGCTGGGAAGAATTGTGGTTCCAATGTGGAAGCATCTTTTGCTGTGCAGTGTGCGCTTGTAGAGATCGGAGGAAGCCGGTCGCTCTGTGGTTGTCCTTACAGAGTCAACTTGCTTCGTGCTCCTGTTAGCATGTGAAGTTTGCACTACACTTTCCTACAAAATGACTTTTGCCAGTGTGGTGGCAATCTGTCTCCATGAATTAAATGACTTTGTATCTATGCCATCATCTGTAAGATCTTTTTTTACTTTGTTGTCATCTTCAATGCAACACACTCATTACCTTGGTTTGTTTCACTGTGCTGCCCTGTCAGGTAAACTGTGTATCCAAAACTTAAAATGAGACACTTAAGATGAGAACTAAAGACATTTTACAAATAATTTGCTCTTAATCCAAACAGAAGCACTGTAAAATAAATTTATCGGACAGTTCGGACAATAAATAAATAAATAAATACTATTTTTATTTTATAGGTATACTATTTTTTGGACAGGTTTTAGTGTGTTACTAATAGTAACTGTTTGCTTCAAGTATCCTGGTTATCCTTTTAGTTAAGAAATGATAATACTTTGTCTCTTTCGAAAACATCAAAAACAATCCGACATTGGTTAAATTGATATAAGTCAAAAATGTTTTTGAAAATAAAAACAAATGCTTAGTTAACATGCCACCCTCTGAAGTTTCTGTAATGCCACCATAAGACCAAAAATTAAATCTTAGACACTCAGGACACCAAACATAACCTCAATACACAATGTAACTGTAATCAAGAGAATTGGCCTGTACGATTGGTTCTTATTGGCTATATCAGGCAATGCAGACTTCCGACTGGAGAGGGGAAATAAGGCCCCCCCCTCCAGGTAGACGTGCGGCAGCACAGCTAAAGCGACAATATGAGTAGAAAGTGTTACTTGAGTTATAAACTAGTTCAGTTGAACAAGTGAAAGTGGATACATTTATGAATGTGACCTTGAGACGAAACTTATGTGAAGTGAAAGAGATGATTAGAGGACCTGTGTGCCAAGAGTTAACCACTTTTAGCAGCGCCTTAGCTAGGTTTTGAGATTCCTTGGAAATACCCTTAGATTTCAGATTTGAGTTCTCCTTGACGAAGGAGATGGCGAGCCAGTACTGAACCCAATCACCTCCTTATCCCAAGGAGTTGGACCAAAAAAACCTTTTGCCCCGAGGAGAAGACGACCCCTTCCTTCATTCCCCATCACTTGAGTATACATTAATGTGGTAGGACTGTTAAAGGCCCACATCTTACTACATGACTCTTAGACAAACCTGAGAGCACTTTTTTGAAGTGAAACCAAAAATTTTCTGATGACTCTGCTGTGGTGGGAAGTATCAGTGGTGGTGATGAGACAGGGCTGTGGTGGGGAACCTTGTCTCATCGTGTGAGCAGAACCATCTGCAGCTCAGTGCAACAAAGTCTAAGGAGCTGGTTGTAGATCTACGAAGGGCCAAGGCACCAGTGACTCCGGTTTCCATCCAGATGGTCAGTGTGGACATTGTTGAGGACTACAAGTACCTGGGAGTACACATGGACAATAAACTGGACTGGGCTAAGAACACTCAAACTCTTTACAGGAAATCAATCCCTTACTGTAGAGCACTCAGGGTGTCATTTGGATGGTGTGCAGTGTCCATGTGTGTTGTGTAGCATTAGGATCCTTCTCTCTCAGCTAGTCCTTTCTGCTTTGGTAAGCCCCCAGCTCTGTTGTCTGGCATGTTTTGCTTTATCAGCAACCTAATGGGTATTTAGTATTAAAGTGATTAAATTTCCTGTGGGCAAAATTCCCGTAGGTTGCATTGTCGACGTTGTTAGAAACTATTCCCCTCTCCTGCCACATGAGTTTTCCAATAGCTGGCCAGCTAAAGAAAACAAAGCTTTCAAGCAGAGTACAGAGTTAACATTACAAAAAATTTACCATTCTCCATCATGGACTCATGATGAAAAGAAAACCGTGGCCAAGTTGAGATGCCACCCTCCTTCCCATTACTCGCCGGTCTATTGCCACATATTGCGTCCATCTGGTCGTACCACTTCCAACTCAGTTATGAATTCTGAGAATTCACTGGGCCTCCTGGTAGGCCTCACTGTCGGCGAACCATTGCCTCCAGAGTCACGGGGGGGTACAATCTGCAGCTGGGTTCCATCACAGCGGAGCACTTTAGCAAGCGGAGCAAGTTAGCCAGGCCTGCACCTCCCACTGTGCTGTGCCAGCAGACTCAACACTGCAGAACAACTTTGGAAGTCAGCTGAAATGGTCTTCTCTCTGCAACAATGCTTCAACAAGTAGGAAAAATCCACCTTTGTGATAAGAGTTGATAACGAATAAAATAATTCCCTATAGAGAAGTTGATTGCCCCTAGCATCCCGCCATTTGTTTTTATAACTAAATCACATGCTTCACATCACTATTACACTGAGTTAAGGTTTATCCCACCATTTAAGATCTTGTATTCATTTGTTTCTGCATCATATATTCATTAGTATTGCTTCATTTATTCAGTTATTAGTAGGCATTTAGCTAGAAATAAATGTCCTCATTTATCAGCAAGAAGTTGTCTTTGTGTGTACTTTGAAGCAGAAGACAAGGTCAATGTATGGAAAAGAATTCCGATTCCTTCTTATGTGACTGATTTAATGATTGATTTGGTTTATTTATTTTACTTCAAATGAAGGTGGCAAAGATTTAATTTAAAAGTAGTAAATTCGCTACACTTTCTCACAGAACATGCTGTCTCGGTAACTGTGTACTTGTGTAAATGACTACCTGGTTTTCGGCTGCAATTGCTGCCTGTGGTATACTACCACTGTCAAATATGAACGTTTTCTATATGTTCAAGAAGGTGTATAATTTCATGATCATATTGTGAACATGAATTCAAGACCAATTGTAAAATGAAGATGGTTCCTGCTTTTCCTGCAAACTATAGAATAAGCATTAATCTTGGGGATTGAATGTGAGGGAGTAAAAGCAGTCAGAAAAGCCTTACAGTTAGAAAAAACCAATTCCCAATATACTCCATGCATACAGCAGATGTCTCATCTTAATAATAGCACAGTCTGAGTTCTAGTTCTCTTGTAAATGTGGCTGTCAAAGCTATGCTGTTGGGTTTAAAGTGTCCATTGGGTGTACGGGGACATTTTCTGTCCTGAACTGTTAAAACTACTGTACAATAAAGAGGGTAAAAACATTTTGTAATTCATTTTCTGTTTAGCAGCTTCAGATTTACATGCTAATGAAATTCCAGTCTCTAGGCATGGCTCTATGGTTTCTGGCTTTGAAAAAGTTATTAATGCTCCCACAGCAGTGAACTGTTACAATACAGAGACTGTTAAGTAATGGTGTATACAATTATAGTGGAGTATCTGTTTTTCACATTAACAGTTTAAACCCTTCTACTGCCCACGTGAGTTTGCATCCTTTATACCACTCTGTGTTTACATTACACGGCAGACCAGCGTGAAGGCCGGCCTTCTTAGTTATTGTCCTTGGCCACTTTACCAAGGTTATCTCAGCCATGAACTCCCCAAACACAGACAGTTTATTAAATTGCCAACCAGAGAGGAAAATATTTTGATCATTGTTACACTACAATCAACAGTGCCTATGATACCATCATAACGCGCTGTAAACCTGTTCTGAGGATATCAAAAGTGGAACAGTGAAGCTATGGAGGATTTTTGTGCATGCTTGGACTGTACTGACTGGGATGTTTTCTGGACTGCAACCAACAGTCTAGATGAGTGCACAACGTAACAATGACAAACCCTGGTTCACAGCTAAGCTCAGACAGCTAAGGTTGGAAAAGGAAGAAGCGTTCAGGAGTGGGGACAGGCACAGGTTTAAAGAGTCAAAATACAGGTTTAGTAAGGTGGTGAGAGAGGCTAAACGTCGGAGAAATTTCAACAGCAGTTCTCAACAAACTACTCTGGTTCTGTCATTTTTTAAACTCTCCACTCAGAAATCACCTATTTCCAGGGCCAGGGAAACGTGCTTCTAACTGGCGATCTGAATGGACGAACAGGAATCGAACCTGATGTCATCAACCCACCTGGCAACAACCATGTGTTTGGATAGTCTTCCCTGTTTACCACACCAACCATCACCCCTTGGAACAACCTTGACTCTGAAATAAACCAAAGTGGCAGGGAGGTAGTGCATCTCTGTCAGGCCTTAGGCCTGTACATAGTTAATGGTAGGTTCAGAGGGAACTCTTTAGGGAGATTCACATACTCCTCAGCTCCTGAGCCTAGTGGACTATGCAATCAATGACATAGACCTGTCCACTCAGTGCACTCACTGTCAGACAGCAATCCGTCCTTTCAGACCACAACCAAATAAATATGTTCTTTAAACTCTCAGGTCAAATGAGTGACACACAAAGGGAACCCAGTAAGGTGTATAAACCCAAGACAGAGAGACAAATTCATCATTGTCATGGTTTTGGGTTTGTGTCTAGTTGATTTCCTGTTTTATTTTGGAATACTCTCCTTCCCTCATGGGTAGTTTTGCTTCCTGTCATTGATTGCTTCGATTGTTTTCACCTGTGTCAATTAGTTTAACCTGTGTCTCGTTGTCTCCCCTCACTGAGTGTATTTAAGTCTGTGTCCGCCCCTGATCAGTGTCAGATCGTCGTTGCGTCATACCATGTGTCCTGCGTTTGTCCCCCCTAGTTCTGCGTGTTATCTTGTCCTTTATTTTTCCTGTGCCTCTGAGTGGATTAACCTTTGTTAGGCTCCTGTTATTTTTTGTGTTGGTCTTTTTTTGGATTACTTACCTGGCGTAAGTAATTGTGTTGTGTTGCTGTTTAAGTAAAAACCTGCCAGCCTAGAGTCCTGCATTTGGGTCCTCTTTTGAACTGAATATGACAGTACGATCTGACCATAAAATGACCCCAGCAGATATTGGTTCCCTCTCCGAGGAGCTCCAGGAGGTAAATTCTATTTTTGAGAGACTGCATTTGTCCTTAGTGGGCTCCACAGATATTGAATATAGACTAGTTGCATATTTCTTGATGGAGGAAGCAGTTTTATCAAGGCCCAGGCTATTTGGCATGTCGGCCATGGCTGAATTTAACTGTATTTCTGGCCTAACATGGCAGCAGCAGATGGCCGCCGACCATTGAGTCTGGTTCTGTCCAAGGTTTCTGCCTGTTAAAAGGAAGTTTTTTCTTGCCACTGTCACCAAATGCTTGCTCATGGTGGGATTTGTTGGGTCTCTGTAATTAATATTATAAAGAGTACGATCTAGACCTGCTCTATAGGAAAAGCGCAATGAGATAACCTCCAGCCTGCACCCTGGTCTATTAGGCTCAGGATCATGAGCCTGCAATCTGCCTTTCCTGAGTCGGCCAGCAATCAGCTTGCTAGGCTCCCACCTTCATTCCGGCCTGCTATCCAGCCTGCACCTCAGCCTGTTCCTGTCTGAGAGCCACATTTGGCCTGGCCTACTCCAGTTCCTCGTCTCCAGTCGGCAGCCCGGCCGATGCCAGCTCCTGAGCTGCTGCAATTAACAATTTCTGAGATGCAGCAGCCTCCTGAACTCTCTATGCTGTAGCAGTCACACAGGGGCGGGAGGTAGTGAGGACTAGGCAGAGCTGATAGGCGGCATAGACAGCTGGGTAGACCGGAAGGCAGGCAGGCCTTGCAGCGGAGCAAGGGAGTTATGGGTGTACATCTCAGTGCACATCTCAGTGCAACAGTACTGCGCATTTGTCTGCGTTTTCGGCGTTTTTGTGTACCAAGCAGAAGCGTCACTAGAAACTTCGTCTTAAACCATCATAAATTGATATTTTCTACGCTACACTGCTTTCCTGGCCAATGCTTTACCTATATGTTTTAACTTGGAAAAAAATTTCAGTCATCGGGCGTGTGGATCTTAAGTGATTTTAAGCTGGCTGCAACTCGACGTGGTTTACCGGACTGCCTCCACTGCTGCTAGCTTAGCTAGGTTTGTTTGTAGCCCGGCTTGGCTAGCCGGTCGCTTTTACCAAGGATTTTAAGCTTGTAGCACTTTTATGGACTTAACTGTGGACTTCGAAGCACTCTCACGGACTAAATGACTAAAATGGCTAATGGCTGAGTGTGGATCTTGTCACCTTACTGTCTCAAAGCTGAGGAAAAGTATCGCCTGTCTGGAAGCCGAGCTCATAGAAAAAGTCATCCTGGAGTTCTCCACTGTCGCCTCGGCCCAGGCAAAACACCGGGCAGTCCTCAGCTCCTCTGGCTGCGCAAGCCGGAATGCGACCATCCCATCTCACTCCCCTGACTGCTCCACTCCAGCACTGGACAATGATCCCACTCTTCCGTGGCTCGGCTCCATCATCACTGGCGCCCCTGAGCATGAAGCCGTTTCAGCTAAGCCTGAAGATCTGTGGCTCCTCACGGGTGTGATGCTCAAAGCCATGGCCATTTCTACTCCGTGCAGAGCCCCAGTGGATGCACACTCACTCACTCGCCGGCGGGGGATACGCAGGACTTTCGCAGGACTTTCCTCCACTGGGACACTCTCTTTTTCCAGTGGTCAAGTCTTCCTCCTCCTCTCGCCGCAAGTTACTGAAAGAGGCCGTGATCAGGAGAAGCTCTGGGAGTCTCATTCGTCCTGAGATGGCAGAGAAGTCCTCTGCAATACAGGACGCCGCCCCCTCGCCACAGCAGTCCCCGGCCACAACTATCCTAGGGACGGCTAATGGAACTCGAGGTAGGGGGCCATGTTACTGTCTATAGTAAGCATTTTAAGTGTAACCTCATAGCTTGCAAGGATTTTTCCTCCTTTGAAGTGCTCATATTTAAACTTTGTGGCCCCCTCCCGGTCAAATTTGCTATTATTTATCGCCCCCCCCCTAAACCAACTGGCTCCTTCTTGTTGGAGTTTTTATCCAGTCTTGTTTTAAATTATGATAGAATTCTTCTTTGTGGTGATTTTAATATTCATGTTGATGACTCCTCTAATGCCCTTGCTACTGATTTTTTAAATATCAATAACTCTTAACTTTCAACAACATGTGTCTGGCCAAACGTTTTCCCATGGCCACACCTTAGACCTAGTCTTTAGTCTAGGCCTGAAAACCCCATCTGTGGAAATCAGAGGCATGTTTGTATCTGATCACCTATCCATTGTTTTTAACTGTGAATTAGATGCTGCTAGTACTGTCTTATCCTGCTCTAAGTACACACGCGTCCTTAATGAGCATAGTGCCTCAAAATTCTGTACACTGTTCAATTGTCCTGGCAGTGTGTTTCCCAATTCCACCAATGATTTGGTTGATTATTTTAACTACCTGTGTTCTTCAACCTTAGATCTCATAGCTCCTCTGAAAAATAGACCAAACTCAAAGACTAGATGGTTAAATGACAGTATTCGAAGCTGTAAAAAGAAATGCAGAAGAGCAGAACGCAGATGGAAGAAATCAGGTCTCCAGGTCCACTTTGTGGCCATGAAAGAGTTATTACGCCTTTTATAATAGGATGGTGAAGGATGCAAGAACATGTCATTTCTCTGCACTTATTTCTGCCCATCAGCACAACCCCAGATTCCTATTTAAGACTGTGGATCAGTTAGTTAACCCTCTTTGTGCCCCTGCTGTTTGTGATGCGGATTGTGAAAAGTTTCTTTTGCACTTTGCTGGAAAGGTGGAGTTAATAAGATCTGGTATCACCCCCAATCCTGCCTTTTTAGATGTAGATCACCCGCTCAGGGTTTCTTTGAGCAATTTTTCTGCTGTTACTCTGCCTAAACTCACAGACATCATGTGTCTTATGAGAGTGTCCTCCAGCCCTCTGGACAAAATCCCAACTAGGTTTTTATTGGAAGTTATGGATTGTATTGCGCCCCTTTTACAAATTATTTTTAACAGCTCGCTGTCTACTGGCTGCATCCCAGATTACTTTAAAACTGCTTGTGTCCAGCCAGCCGAAACACTTGTATCTAAGCAGCTTCTTGCTGCTGTGGAAAACAATAATACCTTTGAAACGTTCCAATCTGGCTTTCGTCAACACCACAGCACTGAGTCAGCCCTCCTCAAAGTCACTAATGACCTTTTAATGAATGCAGACGCAGGCATGTGTTCAATTCTTGTGCTGTTGGACTTAACTGCTACCTTTGATATAATTGATCATGGCAATCTTTTAGATAGACTGAGGCACTGGGTGGGCATATCTGGCACTGCACTAGACTGGTTCTCATCTTATCTGTCCAATAGGAAATTCTGTGTCAGCATTAATAACTTCATGTCATCCTTCTCCCATATCAAGTGCGGTGTGCCTCAAGGTTAAATTCTGGGACCAATACTGGTCTCCTTGTACATGCTTTCTTTGGGTGATGTAATCCACAGACATGGTATTTCTTTTCATTGTTATGCGGATGACACGCAGTTGTACCTCCCTGTCAAGCCCACTGACCTTAGTATGCGGAGTTCTCTGCAGGACTGCCTGTCTGACATAAAAAATTGGATGTCGCTAAATTTTCTTCAGCTCAACTCAAATAAAACTGAAATCCTTGTTATTGGGCCCCAACACATCACTAAACAAATACTGCCATCTACTGGTAACCTGTCACAACATATCAAGCCTCTTGCAAGAAATCTTGGTGTCCTGTTTGATAGCAAGTTATGTTTTGAGCAACATATCACTAAGCTTGTCCAATCATGTTTGTATCACCTCAGAAATATTGCAAAAATATGATCTATTTTAAATCTTAGTGATGAAGAAACTGTTGTACATGCTTTTATCTTCTCATGCCTTGATTATTGTAACAGCCTGTTCACTTGTCTTAATCAAAAAACTTTGACACGACTGCAGACTGTACAAAACTCAGCTGCTAGGCTGTTAACCAGGACCAAGAAGTACGACCACATAACACCTGTTTTAGCATCTTTACATTGGCTCCCTGTTGGTTTTGGGCTGGCCCCAGATTATATTTTAGACCTTGTAATCCCTTATGAACCTTCAAGTAGTTTGAGATTTTCGGGCAGGGGTCTCCTGTCTGTTCCTGAGTCCAGGATGAAAACTAAGGGGGACAGAGCTTTTGCTATCCGGGCATCAAGGCTCTGGAACAACTTGCCTGAAGAAATTAGGTTGTCTCAGTCAGTGTCTTTGTTTAAGTCTTGTCTCAAAACACATTTTTATCTGAAAGCATATCTTGATTTTACCTGAACTGGCTGTTTATTTTACTGTTTATTTTATTGCTTTTGTGTATTTTATGTATTTTATTTCTTTATATCTCGTCATTCACTGTGGTATTTTATTTCTCTTGTTGTGAAGCACTTTGTACTTTGTTTTGATAAGTGCTCTATAAATAAAGTTTTATTCATTATTTATTATTATTTACTTCACCCATGGCAGATAGGTGCTCCAGGATCCCGGATCTACACAATGGAGAGCTGATTCGAGGTCCTGATTGGTCCATTCTGACTGCCCATTAGTCTGTGGTTGGAAACCAGAAGAGAGACTCACCGAAGCTCCCAATGCCTGGCAGAATGCTTTACACACTTGGGAGATGAACTGGGGACCTCTGTCCGAGACGATGTCCGAGGGTATCCTGTGAAGGTGGAAGACGTGGAGGACCAGGAGATGGGCAGTCTCAAGAGCTGTGGGAAGCTTGGTTAAGGCCACAAAATGTACTGCTTTAGAGAACTGATTGACAAGTGAGTATGAGGACCTGGGAGGACCTGGGAACAGACAGAGACGGGCACAAAAACACGATTCACCACGCAGGAGGGAGGCAGAATGGTGTCAGTGCTGGAGGGAGCTTCTTTGGAGGTAAACTGGCGAGAGAGAGCATCGACCTTAATGTTTCTAGATCACGGTCGATACGTGATGGTGAACCGTCCAAAAAACAATGCCTGGCGAGTTCAGCCTCTTGGCCGTGAATGTAGACAAGGTTCTTGTGGCCGGTCCAAACCATAAAGGGGTGTTCTGCCCACTCCAGCCAGTGCCTCCACTCCTCCAAGGCAAGTTTAAGGGCAAGCAATTCACGATTCCCCACATCGTAATTGCATTCTGCAGGCGTCAAACGGGGGAGTAAAAGGCGCAGGGATGATTCCACATGAAACTCACATTTCTCCGCTTTAATGAACAATTTGTTCTTCAAAAGGCGTTGGAGAACCTGACAGACATGTTGGATGTGTTCGGTGAGGCTGCGAGAGAATATCAGGATGTCATCCAGGTAGACGAATAATGTCTGGTTGATGAGGTCTCGGAGAACGTTGTTGACTAGGGCCTGGAACACAGCGTCCTTCTTGGTTATAAAGAAGAACCCTACACCAACAGGAAACTGCAGTTGATACCTGCAGTCATAGAGTCACTGATGTATTTTTCCATGGACTCCCTCTCGGGGCGTGACAGGTTGTAGAGCCGGCTGGAAGACATGGGGGCTGCATGAAGCAGGTTGTTGGCACAGTCGTACATCCGATGTGGTGGTAAGGAGAGAGCTTGTTGTTTGCTGAAAACCATGCTGAGATCATGGTATGCAGTGGGAATGGATGTCAGGTCTAACTCTTCAGGTACAGGCAAATCCTGGCTTCAAACTGCATGCGTGGGGGAAAAGGGACGAAGAAGTTCATCTCACCAGTATTCCCACACCTGCTGGTGAGTTCCCCCTTTTGGCTGGAGGGCGCAGGAACGCGACATCTCCCGTCTCTTCTTCTGCAGAAGCGCTTCTCTGGCATCAAGTGGGCCCGACCCAACTGCATGGGCTCCTGACAGGTCGAGGCTGGGGGTGAGCTGTTGACTGAGTAACAGATAGCTGGTGGACCGGGGGGAATCTCTGACTTATGGATGCGGGAGGTTGGTGTGGCGGAGCGTGTGTGGGAGCTTGGCTAGCTCTCTCTCTATTTCATTCCCTGAAGTGGTTGTCCATCTTGAATAGCTAGTGAGATTAACCATCAAGGTTGGTGGTCTCGTCTCTCGCAGCTAGTTCACTGCGTTCACTGAGCCCATTCAAAAACACCCCTTGTAGGGAAACATCGTTCCATCCAGAGTCTGCAGTTAGTGTCCTAAATTCAATGGAGAACTCCGCCACACTTTGAGGCCCCTGGCCGATATGTAGTAGCTGCCTGGCCACGTCTTGGCCCCGCACGGGGTGATCAGACACCTTTCTCATTTCGCCGCTAAAGCTAGTGAAAGAGACGGTGTAGTCCCTCATTCGTCCAGGAGTGTTCCATCGTCTCACTCCGCTGCACCGCCTGCCTGCCTCCCTAGTGAAAGCTAATGGCAGGCTGATTCTCCCATGTAGCAGTGGCCCAGGCTAGTGCGTTGCTGCTGAGCAAGCCTATAATGTAGGTAATCTTAGCTTTATCTATGACATAGGTGGATGGTTGCTGTTCAAAAACTAGGTAACATTGCATCAGAAAAGATCTGCCCAAACCTAGATCTCCGGTGTAGTGCTCCGGTGCTGGGACAAACAGCTCAAAAGCTGTTGTGATACCAGATCCACCGGGCTTCCCATCCTGGCGACATGTGTGGCTCGAGTTGACCGACGAGAACTCCCTGTGTGGCGAGAGCCTGGCGGAGTGAGTCTGACTCAATCTGCTGTATTTCCGGGTTGAGCGGGAGTGAGCCTGAGTTGTTGGCCAGATCGTTCTGTTATGTTCTACAAAGAAGGTTTGGGGAAAGGGACCAGCTGATGGTGCCACTGGAGTGTGAGCTGAATCCAGGGTTCCAGAACCAGTGACGGGAGTGGGGAGGTAGTGAGGACCAGGCAGAGCTTACAGACAGAGTAGACAGCTGGGTAGACTGGGAGGCAGGCAGGCAGCGCAGCGGAGTGAGACAAACGGACAGGTAGGTGATGATCCTGGGCACAACAAACAGAGGTTATCAAAACTAACAGAGCAAGAAACAAAGATACTGAGTATAGGTCCAGGAGCCGGAGCTGTGTACTACTGTGGAGGTTAAAACAACAATCTAGCGATGAGTGGACTGAAGACTGGGGTTGATATACTGCAGGCTGTAGATTGCAGGATGGAATGCAGGTATGTCGTTGCCTGATTGGAAAGTCCAGGGGCCGCGCCCCGCCAGCACACACACAATGCAGGAGAGGGACCAACAGGTGACAACACAGAGAAACGTCTCAGGTTCCGGCGTGGCCATAATACGTATTTTAGTGAGAAATCTTAATTTTTGAAATGTTCGCCTCTCATTTCCAAGGTCTTCTCCCATTAAAATAGCACAGCTAAACAACGGAGGCTGACAAAATCCAAAATGTGAGGTACGGAAAGTATGTACAGAAATAGAGTTTATCTTTATGGATTACATTGATGCCAAATTGACAAGAAGAAGTCAACATATGAAGCCAATTATCTTGTGTTTTTGCGGACACGTAAAGAATTGTTAATATATCCTATTTCTTAAAGGGAGTTTGGCATAATATTTTCCCCGGAGCACGCAGGAAGCTTCAGTTTAATTCAAACTGCTACTGTATGTAGCCTATATTTTTAATGTTTTGTCACCACTACAGAAACACTAGGTAACTGCTAAAGTATGATAAGGTTGTCTGATGTTGATTGTGGTTAGTTATTGGTTTGATTAATGGTTATCAGTCTAATAATGTGTGTTTGTATTGATTACTGACGGTGGCTGTTCAGGCTAATTCTCAGCTAATTGTATTCTGTTTCAAACGGCAGTATGCAGTAAATGGTTGCCCTTTGTGTTTGTTTTTTAAAACTACTCTACTAATTAAACACAATGTGCTTGGTGTTATGACTCCTGATGAAACTTGAAAGCTCAGCATTCTCGTTGCCCTTCACTTCCCTTTTAACATTTATTCACCCAGGAAAAGCTATTTTTTCTCTGTTTGATATGACCTCTTTCTGTCAGCTGCTGTGCGTCTTTAGTGTATTTACAGATTTGGGAATTTGTATAATTTTGAGATACATTTTCAACACAATTAATAACCAGAATTATAACCATACAACAACATATAACAGACACAAGTTTAACACTACAATTTGTTTAAAAACACAAATTTTACTGGAGACCCACTCAATTTCACTGGGACCCATTCAAGTGGGACTCACTACATTGAAAACCTATCAACATCACTGTGTACAGGCCATGTGAAAGTTGGGCAGAATGGTGATTTTCTTTTTCTAAAGATGTCAAAGCCCTGATTATTTTAGTATGTTGTTGCCATGCCAGAGTGGGTCATGCATATCTTTGTTTGGACTCACTAGCATGTAGCATTGCGGCATGGAGGTGGGACACACATCATACATTTGAATGGGAAATTTTCATATGATAAATTAATGGCAAGTTATACCCAAATGTCATTAAAATGAATGGGGCGATCATGTTTGCCAAATGACCTGACTGCAGAGGCAGAAATATTTCCAAATGTCCTTTCCCTAAATCAAATCTGGCATTTGGCACACCTCAGTGTGGTGGTCATGGTTACCAAATGTCCTTCCCAAGTCATAAAATAAAGACTTATCAGCCTACCCAGACAAGGACAGGCATGCTTCTCCCCACCACTGCCGCCTTGGCACAGAAATATGACACAGACAAACGAGTCATCACCTACGCGACTCAACCTCTGTGACCTCTGACTGTGAAAAGGCCCTTCTTGCTACGGTCTGGGTTGTGGAATATTTCCGCAGCTACATTGGGGGGCAGAAAGTGGTTATTGAAACTTGTCACCAATCCGTTACGTTCCTGAACAGCCAATGGCTGAGGGAAGGATGAGTATCAAACAACCGCATCGCCTCCGTTATGATTCTGTTGCAAGGCTACAACGTCGAGGTCAAATACGCCCAGCCTTTTGTCAGGGCCTGGCCAAATGTCAGCATTGCGACTGTGAGGGGAAACGTGTGTCACAAAAGCCAGATCTGGGCTGGAGTTGATGTTGTTTGGGTTAACCATGATGTGGATGAACCAAACCACTACCAACTGGGCCCTAAGACAAGTCAGTATGTGGAGATCGCTGCAGTTCTCATCATGCTCCAACATGCTGTCAAGTCGGCTTTTGTGCAACTGGTTACAGTGTTGTGAAAAAGTGTTTACCCCCTTCCTAATTTCTTATTTTTTTTTTGCATGTTTGTCACACTTAAATTTTTCAGATCATCAAACAAATTTAAATATTAGTCAAAGATAACACAAGTAAACACAAAATGCAGTTTTTAAGTGAAGGTTGTTATTATTAAGGGAAAACAAATTCCAAACCTACATAGCCCTGTGTGAAATAGTGATTGCCCCCTAAACCTAATAACTGGTTGGGCCACCCTTAGCAGCAATCAAGGAGTCATGAACACTGACCTTAACTGAGGCAAGTGAGGCCTGCAGTTCTTTGGATGTTGTTGTGGGGTCTTTTGTGACGTCTTGGATGAGTCATCGCTGCGCTCTTGGGGTAATTTTGGTCGGCCAGCCACTTCTGGGAAGATTCACCACTGTTCCATGTTTTTTTCACCATTTGCAGATAATGACTCTCACTGTGGTTCGCTGTAGTCCCAAACCTTTAGAAATAGCTTTATAACCTTTTCCAGATTGATAGATCTCAATATCTTTCTTTCTCATTTGTTCCTAAATTTCTTTCGATCTCGGCATGATGTCTAGCTTTTGAAGATCGTTTGGTCTACTTCACTTTGTCAAGCAGGTCCTATTTAAGTGATTTCTTGATTGAGAACAGGTGTGGCAGTAATCAGGCCTGGATGTGGCTAGAGAAATTGAACTCAGGTGGGGCAATTACTTTTTCACACAGGGCCATGTAGGTTTGGATTTTGTTTTCTCTTAATAATAACAACTGCATTAACTGCATTTTGTGTTTACTTGTGTTTGACTAATATTTAAATTTGTTTGATGATCTGAAACATATAAGTGTGACAAACATGCAAACAAATAAGAAATCAGGAAGGGGGCAAACACTTTTTCACACAACTGTATCTGTTCTGACTCCAACTACGCTTGTTTCATTCATTACAGTTTCATTTCTCACTTCCCCACTTGGAAGGAAAACAGCATGAAAAAGATCCAGAACAAGGAAGTAAAGTACTCTGAACTCTTCCTGGCTCTGGTCCCAACAAGCATGGCAATAACGAAGCCGACCACTGAGCTAAGCAAGGTGCTGAACAAGGCAGGTCCTGGGAGTTCCAGAGTGATTGGCTCCTGATTTCCCAAATTTGTGCAGTGAATGCCATTACCTGTCGGCAGGCAAGAGAAAAACAAGAGAACTCTCAAACCTGCACACAAACCTTGCACCTGGGTCACAAACCCAGTGATGCTGATTTAGTTGCCATGCAGGAGTGAGACCCAGCTATTTAAGCCATCCGGCAGCTGGTGTTGAGCCCTCCACCGCAAGGAACCTCACAAACCCCATCGGTCGAGTCAGAAGAGCTGCAAGCCTCAACCAAGCACACTTCAAGCTGGAAAACGGTTGGCAGGTCTACACCTACTATGGCAAAGGGCCGGCCCAGTGGGTCATCCCAACTGACCATAGGGGGATGATGCTTTTCCACACCCACAGTCGAAGGCCACCAGGGTTACAGAGCCACTCACAAAATTCTCCAGCAAGTCACTTATTGGCCTGCGCTACCAAATCTTATGTCCAAGGATGTCTGTTTTGCTGTCAATTCCAACCCTCTCCCTCTGTTATGCCCCACTCCAGAAAAGGGGGGTCACATTCCTATGGTCCCACCTTCAAGTCGATTGGATCAGACGGGTCCCCAAATCTTCACAAGGTAACAAGTACCTCCTTACTGTTACATGGGCTTTCTCAAAATGGGTCGAATGCCTCCCAGCACCTAACGGCATGGCTATGATGACCACAGTCCTACTACTGAACCATGTCTTCAGCCGCTGGGGGCTACCCCTCTCTGTCGTTTCGGATCGAGGCACGACCAAGTCCACGAAACAAAGAATAATCCAACTCAAAATTCCACTACAGGTTTTCTTTCACACGTTTTTTAGTCCAGTTACATTCCGTTGCCCAAAGAGAAAAATAAAGAATAGGTTCAGTTCGTGAATGTAAACAAAGTTAATTCCGTTGAGTTCATGAATAGCAACAAAACAAACAAAAGTAAAATAAAATAGTTTGTGCACTTACAAAGTCAGTCAGTCAGTCCAGCAGTCCAGTCAGTCTGAGAGTCCAGTGACCGGCTTCCACAAACAACTGTGCGGTGTGGATATAGAACAATTCAGGAGATTGTAATTTAGGTGATCAGAGGGCGGCTGACGGTGGCAGATGAAAAAAGATTTGCAAGGGATAAACGACCTTCCTACTGTAATGTTGTACTGCATAATAGGGCGTGTTGCTCCGGCCAATACTCTCCCACTCTCCAAAAAAAACAATGACAGATAAACGGAAGTGAGTTGAACTGTGGTGCAGGCCGGGAACGAATCTGTGAGTAGATGGGTGTTTCTGGGGTGTAACCAGGTGGTGAAATCTGGTGATGAAATCCCATCATTTTTGTGAAAAAAGAGAACCCCTCTTTGAACAGAAATGGTGGTCTGAGATTCAATCTGCCCAAAGTCTATCAGAGTGTATTATCACCTTGGTCACGCCAATCACATGCTAATCAGGTACTTAACAGTGATGAAGTAGTTGCAGCCAGAAAACAATAGGCCTGATTACTGATTACTGGGCCATCTTGGAAACTATTAGGTCAGTTTCAGGTGAAACTAGCTATTAACAGATACTCAGGCAGATTCCTTCCTGAGGGCAAGACTTATGGAACACAGAGAAGCTTAAATTTCTAGTTCCTGTCCCATTTTTTCACAGTTGAGAATGACTTCCGGATGGGAGCCAAAACATCTTGATTCTGAAAACAGTGTCCAGATGACTACGACTGAAACCTTTTCTACGATATGAGTTAAAGATAACACAAGTAAACACAAAATGAAGTTTTTAAATAAAGATTGTTATTATTAAGAGAAAACAAAATCCAAACCTACATGACCCTGTGTGAAAAAGTGATTGCCCCCTAAACCTAATAACTGGTTGGGCCACCTTTAGCAGCAACAACTGCAATTAAGCATTTGTGATAACTTGTAATGATTCTTACAGTGCTGTGGAGGAATTTTGGCCCACTCATCTTTGCAGAATTGTTGTATTTCAGCCTCATTGGAGGGTTTTTGAGCATGAACTGCCTTTTTAAGGTTATGCCACAGCATCTCAATAGGATTCAGGTCAGGACTTTGACTAGGCCACACCAAAGTCTTCATTTTGTTCTTTTTCAGCCATTCAGACTTGCTGGTGAACTTGCTGGTGTGTGTTGGATCATTGTCCTGATGCAGAACCCAAGTTTGCTTCAGCTTGAGGTCACGAACAGATGGCCGGACATTCTCCTTCAGGAGTTTTTGGTAGACAGCAGAATTCATGGTTCCATTTATCACAGCAAGTCTTCCAGTTCCTGAAGCAGCAAAACAGCCCCAGACCATCACACTACCACCACCATATTTTACTGTTGGTATGATGTTCTTTTTCTGAAATGCGGCGTTACTTTTACACCAGATGTAATGGAACACACACCTTCCAAAAAGTTCAGCTTTTGTCTCATCAGTCCACAAAGTATTTTCCCAAAAGTCTTGGGGATCATCAAGATGTTTTCTGGTAAAAATGAGATGAGCCTTAATGTTCTTTTTGCTCAGTACTGGTTTTCGTCTTGGAACTCTGCCATGCAGGCCATTTTTGCCCAGTCTCTTTCTTATGGTGGAGTCATGAACACTGACCTTAACTGAGGCAAAAGAGGCCTGCAGTTCTTTGGATGTTGTTGTGGGGTCTCTGAATGGCTGAAGAAGAACAACATGAAGACTTTGGAGTGGCCTAGTGGAGATAAGTTGAGCAAACTGTTTGTGAATGTTTATTCAACATCTATTAGCATAATAGCCAAACCTTATATGGATTCAGATGTGAATTTGATACAGCATTCTAGTGAGGCTGACAGACGAAGAAGAAGAACAAAATGAATACTTTGGAGTGGCCTAGTCAAAGTCCTTCCTTCCTTCCTATTGAGATGCTGTGGCATGACCTTAAAATGGCAGTTCATGCTCGAAAACCCTCCAACGAGGCTGAATTACAACAATTCTGCAAAGATGAGTGGGCCAAAATTCCTCCACAGCGCTGTAAAAGACTCACACACTCTGTCTCTTGAGAGGGATGAGAAGGGGACAGGTGACAGACACACACACGCACTTTGTGTGTCAGAATTGGGGAATCTGTGTAAACAGTTCCTGTTAGTTCAGTTTCTGTTATTCCTGCATGAAATTAGCATGTTAACTCAAGGTTTCATACTTGACCTATATTGTTAACTAAGCATGTCATATCAATTCATGTACATTTCATTTGCATTACAAAGTCAGTTCCTTGGTTCTATAGAGACGCACAAGGCTACCAGAAAGCCTTAAAGGCCATGGCACACCAATCAAACATTCTCCAAAAAAGACAGATGTTTGTTTGGCGTGCCATGTTAAATCCCTGTTTGTCCGTGTTTGGTCAGTTTACCATGATTTCAAATGGACAATTCCCCCGACAGTACACATATAGTATGTGTATCCACAGCAACGCAGCTCGTGCATGCCCAGTATTAGCAGTAAACTCACTGGACCAGCTGTGTAGTCGTTGTCGTTGAGTGAGGTGATTTAAATGATGTGGCTTCGTTTTGGACCTTGGAAAGGTTGCGCAACACAAATCATTCAATAGCCGTCTAATTGATGGCTAGGCTATGGTAAGACGCCTACTAAACTTTCACCTTTGAACCAAATTGAACCACATTTTAGACTAGACTGCTTTGTACCATTTAAACGTCTCTTAGATTTGCTCAGTGGCGTGAGCTGTACAAGATTACATAAATCAGCTTATGACAAAAACGCTACAAATAATGGTTAATAGTTAACATTACATAATGTTCGAGTGAAAGATTGGCTACCAATGGCTGTTATGACCAAATATTAATAATAAAGTGGTAACATTTTACAGTAAGGGGCACACAATTTTGAGTAGTTTCCAAGGAACAAATGAGGAACGAATGAGGAACTAGCTGCTAGTGAACCATTAATTAATGAGGAACGACTTGATTATTGATGAATGGTTAATAAGTACTTCCCTAATAATTCCTAATGGAGGACTATATAGTAGGTAATGATGAGTTACTAGTGAACAGATCTGGGAGATCCTATATCATTTAATCATTAGGTAATGATTAGTTTATGAATATCTGTGAATCAATCATACTACTTTCTTAATGAGTCGTTCCTGAGTAACTCTGAACCAGCCAGTGAACGGCACAAAACTAGTAATGACTCATTCATTACTAATTACTTAAACATTAGACACACACTGACAGCAAGGCATGTGTGGTTCACTGAAGGCCTGAGTTTCCTGCAAAGTTATGTGAAGAAGAGGCCTTTAGTTTCAAAGGTTGTTTGATCAGTGTGCCATGGGCAGTTCGTTTTGAAAACACGTTCTAAGACAACTGCCAACATTAGACTATTCCCTGTTGTTGGAGAATGTTTGATTGCTGTGCCATGGGCTTTAAGGAAGTCAGGTGACGTAGTATAATGAGCGACATAAAGAGCAAGAAGTCTGCATGTGGAGGTGGTGGGGTGGATGGATGAGTCAAACAATTACAGGACTTTCACCCAGGAGACCGGGGTCCGTGTCCCATGTGAAACCAGAAGTTAACGCTGAGTTATTTAAAGTTTTAAGTTATGTTATGCTACAAGTGACATGACTTACATGTCACATGACTTACATCACGTGACTTCCTACGACCTAACCAAGTAGTTTTTGAAGGCGTCTCCTACAGATGCTAAAGTAGTTTTTGAAGGCGTCTACCTAAAGACGGGCAGGTATTTTATTGCTCTTGCTCAACTGTCTTGCACACAAAGTCCAAAAAATATGATGTTTCAAGCATGTGTTAGAATTAAAATTAGAATAGTGAATTGTCCCCAAGCTTAAAAAAATCAAAATTTTATTTTGTTGGCCATATGACCCAGTCCTACTTTCTGGTGGGACCAAGCCTTAACAGTACTATGTTACTGTAGATAAAGCCAGTCTACACCCTAATAAGCTGATTGGACCTCTTCTCAGGACTGTGTGGGCGTGTACAGACCAGACTTAACAATTGATTCATGAGAATCTGTTTAGTTTTCAACCTGCACAAGTTCTGCCTTTATCATTCTTATTATTACATGGAAACATGGAGACGGTGTAGTCCCTCATTCGTCCAGGAGTGTTCCATCGTAGAAAAGGTTTCAGTTGTAGTCATCTGGACACTGTTTTCAGAATCAAGATGTTTCGGCTCCCATCCGGAAGTCATTCTCAATTGTGAAAATGGTCTGAGAACTCAGAAATGTGTTGCTTAGGCCCTGCCCTCAGGGAGGAGTCTGCCTGAGTGTCTGCTGTTTACCCTGCCTAGTTTCACCTGAAACTGACCTTCTTTTGTTCCCATGATGGCCCAGTAATCAGGCCTATTGTTCTCTGGCTGCACCTCCCTCATCACTGTTACCTGTACCTTATTAGCATATGATTGGCGTACCTGATTAGCATATGATTGGCTTGACCATCGTGGTAATACACTGTGGTAAACGGCTGGAAAGTTGAATCTCAGACCACCATTTCTGTTTAAAGAGGGGTTTTCTTTTTTCACAAAAATGGCTTCTTTGACTCCTCTTTCAAACCAACTCTTTTACATGGAGACATAATTCCCAGCATAGCACCACCCAATTTAAACCTGATTAGAGGTCTAATCAGCCAGAGCAATTGGAAACACCTGTGTGGATGTTCAGAGTCTGTAAGACAAAGACCTGTTAACAAGTTAGTAAGTAAATACCAGTACCATCATCTACAGACAACTGACTGACTGATTAACAACTTGACTCCAGCTCTCCTGGGGCTCAGATGCATGAAACTGTGTAGGTCCATGACTAAAACTCATTCATTGTGGAATAGATGGTTGTAGACATCATCTGTTTGCATACTTCTGCCTACTCTACATTAGTAAGCCTTTGGTAGGCATTTTACAAACCGCTTTCATTCAAACAAAACATGTTTGATTTTTTTAGATTATGTCTCTCACCTTATTTTTTATCTCATCAGCAAGATGGAAACATATGATCCGCTGTGGCGCACCCTATGGGGAGCAGCTGAAAGAAGAAGAAGAAACTTATGAGGAATTACATAAGACTGCAGCCTCACAGCAGACCACATTGCTGTGGTCCTGCTTAGTAGCGGGACCGACCACGGCAAACCTGTGACCGTCTCCTCCCCTTAGCTGAGTCCTCAGCGGCTAAACTCATGACAGAGAAAGCTCCTTTTTTAAAAGTTCAGTTCTCAGTACTTTTGTATCTTCTACCTGAATCTCTGTGGTTTAGAGTTTAGTTTCACTCTTTGTACTTTAACATATCTGCCTTACTTTACTGTTTATTGATCGCTTTCAGCTGTAATGGAGCTATGTGAAGTTACTGCTGATGCATCCCAAACCTTTCCTTCTATTGGTGCTTGACATTTAAAGCTCTCAACTTGTGAACTGACGGGATGCTTTAATTGTGAAATTTCACAGATCTGCTAGCATGGCTGTAGGCTGTAGTCTTTTTTCTTATTGTGGGCTTTTTGGAGCTGGTTCTGGAGTCTTAGTGAAGTATCACCCAACATCTTGATTTTCAGCAGCTTTAGGTGTTCTCAGAGATTTTTCCTCTGTGTCTGAGAGTTTATCATTCTTTTTGGTCACCCTTCTTAAAGTCCAACTTTGGTGGCTGACTCAACAGACTGTAAGTTGTGTTAAATGAGTTCCACTGGGTGATGATATGGTGGGTGTCTTTGTTAAGTGAGACAGTGAGTGCTGAATAGCTTTTGTCAACTCCAGGACGAAAGTCAATCTGTACAGAAAGAGAACATAGTTTAGAAAGGTCAAAATGTTTAGGTTAAGTTACGTAGGATGACCCAGGACCCACAGCTTTTCTGCCATGTTAACAAGGTTTAATAGCATGCAAAGTGTCCTTTATTGTTCTTTACAAATGGTTAAGCAATTCTGGGTTTGATTAAACAATGAACTACTCGGAGCAGTTCTTGACATTGTCAAGGCTTGTCATTTTTAAAGCAAAGAAGAATCAAAAAGTTGTGTTAATAGGTAAAACACAAATACCTGCTTATTGCTTAATACTGACATATGTGACATTACAGTACACATATACAAATAACACAAGAGCATCAATAAATCTGTCATTTTATTAATTTTTAAAATTATTTTAATATTTTTTATTATATCAAATTATAATCTAATGTTTGTCTTCTACCAGACAGTACATAAATATTGTCCATTATTGTTCCATTCTGTGCATTAATCAGGGATTTTGCAATAACTCTGAAGTCAGACAGTATTTACTGCATATAGGACATGATTGTGTAAAGAAAAAAATTAAGCTTGAATTGTGAAATCCTGGCATAAACACTGTAATAACAGTGAAATGTTTGTCATTTTTAGTAGTTTATATTATTCTAAAGAAAAAAAATAGAAAAGCTAAAGAAAAAGAGCTGCAAAGTTGGTGAGTAGACACTGAGTATGACCAAAACTTGCATAACAGCTGGATTCCAACACAAATGAAAAAACAAAACAAAAACAAATGTTCAAGGTTTTATAACCAACCAAGTACTGACAGACAAATAAATCCAAACATAATGCTTCCCTTCATTTCTGCTGATGGAGAATAAAGCTCAAAGCATGAATATATGGCTCATTCTTTCCAATAAGACAGTTCAGGTTCAATCAGAGGGGAGCCAATTACAGTATCCAGGGAGGCCCTTATGAAAGTAAAGATTGCTTTGTTTAAGGGTAAAAGCACAGAGGAGATTCGAGTGAGATAAAGACAGAGGAGGAAAGTCTCTTGTTTGGAGGTGGCTGTGTGGGTGAGACGGGAAAAGACAAAAATGGCTTCACTAGGGCCTCACACTATAATGTTACACCAGCAAGGCTGTTTATCTCCAACAGTAAGTCATCTGGATTTTTTTCAAAATCAGTGATAAATTTAAACTGAGTGGGTATGGATTTCTGCTCACAAAATAGGCACATCTGAGCCCAATGGAAAATTACCAGCGATCTACACAAGGTCGTTAAACCGAGGCGAGACACTTGATTCATGTGTGACACGGCAAGTTCAAATGAGCTGACACGTCATTTAAATGTGTCTGTAAGTCTGTATATGCACACTCATGTGAGAATCTGTCACATATGATGAATGTATGGCTTTTAAACTGTGTCCTCCATCACATTAAACTCAAGTTGTATGTCTGAAGATGAGCTGACTATAATAGACCCAAGGGAATTGTGCTCTGTAATGGCATCAGTTTGTGCCTGTGTGTGTGTGTGTGTGTGTGTGTGTGTGTGTGTGTGTGTGTGTGTGTGTGTGTGTGTGTGCTCACACACTCTCACAAATATACGCTCCCTGTGACTCCATCCATCAGTCTAATTACACATCAATCCTGTTAATTCTTCATTATCATTAACCTTGGCAATCTCCCCCTAAGAACACAGCCATCTGGTAATTCTTTCAAAACTTGCCATTTGAGTATACTACATACACACGCACACAAACACATACCATTGAGTGCATAAAGAAACACACACATTCTCTGCTGGCATTCCTGCAGCACAATCTCTGAAGAGACTTGAGCAGAGAGATAAAAGTTGGGTCTGCACATGTCTACCTCAGTTAATGAACCCCTGCTGCTGAATCCTTGTTAATGGATTAGTCCATTATGATTAGTGCATGATAGCCGCAGTGCCCCTCCCAAGCCCGACATTTGTCATTTTACAGGCGTCAGTGAACCTTCCTCATTATTTCACATCAATCAATTGATCACGAAGTGCTGTTTAATTGGAGACTGATTGATTGATGAACCAGCAAACACATTTCTCTTATCGCTTTCATCCAGGAATTAGACATTAATGTGCTCGTGGCTCAGATGATCAACAGATAAGCAGAGTTGCTAACTTTACGTTTACTATAATGGATGGAGAGAAACATAAGGCAACATGGATCATTTACAGAGTCTGCACAGTGATCATATGTTGGCTGGCAAAAACACCTTACGTCCAGTTTCCCCAAGTGTAAGTCCCACTAGCGCCTCATGGGGTGTGTAGTGTTGATCATGCTGTATATACATCATTATCTATAATATAAAAGTGCTGGACCGAAACAATAACATACTAATGATTTTGTTTCATTCATAGAATCTTGCAGTACCAAGGCTGAACATGTTCAAATTTGTCCTCAGGATGTCACTGCATCACCAAATTGAACATGGTTCTTCCTCTGTGGAAAATGAATGTGCTGAGCTAAGACCATGACATTATGCAGAATCTTGTGTGCAAGTGGAAATTTTGGTGTGAGGTGGCACTAAAAGAAAGGCCACCAGATCCTAAATCAACAAGGTTCATCCACTGAGGTGAAGGATTTTACACAGCAAAGTTTCATCAAGTCCTCATACATAAACACCAAAACCGTTTGTTTGTCAGTGCATTCCAAAACGATCCATATGAATGATGAGTGTTTTCTGTTCTGCTACCTCTTTGGTTGGGGTTTGATTACATTTAGGCAACTAACATTACGTAAATAGGCTACAGAAATATCATGATCATGGTTCAAACTAACCAACCTCTTGAAACCATAAATGTTCACAGCAAATTTCATTAAGATCTGACTGCTAGTTTGAGAAGTGTTGTCAGGTACCAAGTTAGCAAAGGAGAAAAGTTGACCTGGCAGTAGTATTAAACTAAAGTTCAAGGGGTCAACAAAACTATTAGGAATCATGCTGTGTAGACTATGAATATCCATACCAAATTTCATGGCAGTCTGGCCAGTAGTTGCTAAGAAGTGTCAGTCTGATGAACAGAATAGACTGAAACCAGCACGCTGTGGTCTTGCAAAGCAAAATTAATCTATTTTCAAATCTATTTTTTCAAAAAGCTGTGAACAGGATGTCATTACTGACATGCTACAGCACCACATGTTCTGTGAAGCTATAGCATAGACCCTTCAATAAATCAATAGACCACTCAAAAACCATTATATTTCCCATGGATCACCAGCAGTTGGGAGCAGCAGGATCTAATAGATACAGTTGGATTAGATGAAGTTGTCCACATGCTACATGTCAAAGAGTGACAAACAACTGTGTGCAGCCTATTGCTCACTAACCTCATTAAGAAGCTGACAGCTAGCTTTTATTCATATTTATGCACCTTTGTCTTCTGCTTGTTTTTTCCAACGCCAGTGGAGCGGCGGCCATCTGGAGACAAAGACAAATCCCCTGTGTGTGTGCTAGACATGTGTGGTGTGATAAATGAAAAAAAATATTATTATTATGAGAAAAGTCCATATATTTGCTTTCATGTTTGAACACTCATAATGGGCAGCAGCAGATTAGAGAATGTGTACCATCATTGTAGTGAAATTGACCCAAAATAGGATCAACAGGCCATGAAATTGCCACAGAAACAGTGTGAGTGAGACTATTTTACACACTGTGAGAGTCCTCAAATGAGCTACAAAATGTAGCTGCTTTGTCTTTAGGATCCTGGGAGAAGAAGAGGCTAAAAAGAATGAGGTGAAATATTCATGGCTTTTTTCACCAAGTTTCAGCAAGTGAGAAAAGACACTAAAAACTCATGTTTGGTCATGCTATGTTATTCAACACAGGGGATTGCTATCCGCTACTATAAACAGCAGTGATAAGTGATATGTTTCTATTTGTCATTACAGTCCATCTCCTGACATGATGTCTGATTGACTCTCTCTGACTATATCATCACTGTATGTTTACATATTCACATGCAGCAATGAAGGAGAAAGTTAAGGTGATTTTTGGTGTTCTGTCAGACTGTTATCTCATGCAGTATGAACACTAGAGTTCATGCATAATTGATTGGCATTACGTGTATAGTGCAGTATCTGCTATGCATTTTCATCTTCGAGGTAAAAGAATCATCCAGCTCTGTTGCCATGGACACCCCCGGGTTCCTGAAGCTGCTAAACCACTTACTTTACATGGAAGTGGGAGTGGATGTCACAAGCACCGACAGGTCTCCATATATCTGAGAACTCATTATTGCTGATGACTACCCTGATATTCATCATGAAGTGCACTTCTCGTATGTTAATAAATTGTAAATGCTCAGATAAATGCATTCACATGACAGTGTCACCTTCAGTGTCATATATTAAGACAATATTCATGCTTTGCATGCATTGGATTGTGATGTTTTTTGAGAGTTTTTCTTTCACTCTGAATCTGTGAGTCTTTGAGAAAATCTTAATTCAAGGTCCACTTATTAGCTTTTTCTTGAGATTTGAATCACATATTATAGACTTCCATAGTAGATAGTGTTGGTGGTCATATTTGTGGGGAGTTGTCGTTGTTCAAAGATGGTCTCTGGCGTTGAATGTGAATGTTCTCCTTGATCTTTCATCAGCTGTCCACTGGACCACTGACTCCTAATTGATGACCTTTGACCTTTGAGTTTGAGTTGGTAAGTGGACAGTGACTTAAATTTTTCAATTTCAATTTCAATTTCAAACTACTGTTTCCAAGGTCGGGAATGTACTTTCACACTCAAATAATGGAAAAGATTAGGAGTCACTTGATAAAACAATGAGAGATTACTGTTTTCCCAAATTTTTTGACTAGACTTTGTGGACTGAATATACATGTTGCACTATGCATTCAAAAAATTATTTTAATTCAATAACTTATAATAAATAAATTACACATTCACTACAGTCTCTCAGTTTCTCTGGCACGGTCTATGTGTAATCTTTAAAAACTTCTCCAAAAACAGGTCTTGCAAAGAGCTGGCTATTCTATCCTCAGGGTTGTCTTATATTTGGGTCTACTATATATGTTATTTACTGATAGGGGCCATAACTCAGTGAAGCACATCAGGTGCAAAAATACAAAAGGCAACTATAGCATGATATGATAAGTCATGATTGTGGTTAATCTTTTAGTTTGGTAGATTGGTGAGTAAGCACCAATCTGTTCCAATTATTAACCACTGATGCAAACACCTGAGATAGGCTGAGAGAGCAATGAGGGTGAAGTTCATGAGTTTTGGACTGTGTAACAATTTGGGACTTTTGCCATCCATGAAGTAAAACCTGAACTGACTACGTCAAGAGCAGTCTGGCCAAAACCAGAAAAGGCCTACCAGCCAGGACAAACTGGAACATTGCCACATCAAACAAGAAAAACACCATAAAGGGCCAGGCTTCTAGGTAGGCCAAGTTTTCATATTTCCTGCAGTAACCTAACGTTTTGCCATATAACACATGTAGTCAAAGCACACCCAGTGCTCCTCCTCAGACAGCGACAAACAACCAATGAGGGTGGACCCTAAAAACAGAAGGACAAATAATATTAGACCACATACTACATTTTTATGACAATGGTAATAATGTGAGGTGTGTTCACAAAAAAAGTGTGAACGTTTATTTTTGACCTGGGAGATAAACAACCACAAAAACTTTACGTCAAGGTCCACTTACTGGATTCTTCCTGAGCTTTCAACTCGTCTGAAGACCATTAGATGCAGCTAAAATCTCTGGAAAAAGATACCATGTAGACCTTGAGTTTAGATTACATGTACATGTATTTTTACATATTTAAAGGTCCAGTGTGGAGGATTTAGTGGCATCTAGTGGTGAAATTGCAGTTTGCAACGATTTGAATACCGCTCGCCTCACCCTCCCCTTCCAAGCGTGTAGGAGAAACTACGGAGGCTGCGAAAAACGCAAAAGGACTAATCTGGAGCCAGTGATTGATTTGTCCATTCTGGGCTACTGTAGAAACATGGCGGTGCAACATGGCGAAGTCAACCCGCTCCCTCTGTGGATATAAACAGCTTATTCTAAGGTAATGAAAACAAAATGATTTTTTATTTCAGGTGATTACTACTATGAAAACTTACTTATAAATATTATATTTAATTTCTGCCAATATCTCTTCCTAAACACTGGACCTTTAAAGGACAAGCTGAAAGCAAAAATAAAATGGAAAAAAGGAAAGGAAAATGGACTGAAAAATACTGAAAAGTAAAATACAGAAAAATAAAATCATAAAAATGACAATCATTATCAACTCTTTTAAGAGACATAATGTCAAGTTGAATGTCCACTGAACCTCATCAGAACACATCAGAATTAATCAATTATAAGCTCCTCCATACTTAGGAGGAACATACAAGACAAATCAGATATTGTTTGCCTTCTGCATCTCCCAGTGTTACGAATGCATTAAGATATTAATAACAGATTACACAGTCTTCTCAGCAGGCAGGAATTATCTTATTGTAACAGGTACTGCAGGTCATATGGGACAACATGAAACACTGACCCAGCCTACAAAATTAATATATCTACCCTCAACTAGGCTACACCCAATCCTTTTAATCAGTTCCCCTTCAGAAATAAACTGGCATGCACTGAGTGAACCTGTTCAATACAGTTTCAATGTCTCTGTGTAACATTGTAGCAAAGATATTACTCAAGCTTTGCATCATTTTATCCAGAGAAATCCTGACCAAATCATTTATTGCGCTGACACTTCAAACCTCTACGGATTCACTGTGCATCAGGTCAGCTTGTGCCATTGTAACACCCCCAATAAACAGACAGATGGTGCTTTAATCACATATTTCAAGCCAATGATCTATGTATATGTACAAAAGAATATTCATAATTGGAATAAATGCTTGGATCATCTGTTTTATGCAGCACTGCAGATACCTTGCCGTGGTTGCATTCCAGCCCGTTGTGTGTCGTCTTCATGAAAGAAAATGAGGGAAGACCATATGAAAGAAATTCTGGACCTCCATGGAAAATGTTATTTACAGACGACACAGGAGAAATTGCCCGGGTGCTGCAAACATCAGCAGCACCTGCATGTGAAACCCCCCTGCTGAGACAATTTTCATCTTTAGATAAAGTGCTTTTATTGCTTTCCACTTTCAGCTGTATATTACATGCATGAGTGACATAGGCTGCTCCTGGTCACATATCAAGTGGGAGTTGTTGATTATGAGGTATATCTGATGGGGTGATGCAAAGCAGATTTACCATCTCAATCTTCTAAAAGCGTGTGGTCAGATGGTCCCTGTTCCTCTGGTTTCCATGGTGCAAGATGAGTTAGGACTGCAGTCACTAAAATCAACAAATCAAAACTCTTTTCTCATTTCTCAACCACATGTCTTGCCTATGCATAAAATAAATAATTAGCAAATATAAATAGAGGCCATTTCACGAATAATCATATTACAGCAACTTCAATATATAGCTCCATTATTCTGTGTTCCAGTGTTTAAGGTCAACCAAGCAACAATCCCCAAATCTGACTCCACTCTCATGGAACTTTGCTGACCTCAAAGACAACTGCAGGGAAGCAGGATTTTTAACTTTAACTGTGAAAATGTACACGATTACTACAATAACTAGAGTTTGAGACTACTTGGGTCCAAAAAGTTCCAGTTTAGTCTTATCACTCCAAAGTATGTGTTGGCGTTGTGTTTGTCCTCCATAAGCTCTCCCATAAACTGACTTTTATCTAGTTTTAAGTCACTTTTTTATGATATACTTTTTAGATCTTGGCTGTTTTTAACAATATATTTTAACTGGATAAAGGATGTTAGCCATCAGGCGTCTGGATTTTAAGTTATCAGAGAAACAAGCTGAGCACACGTTCAAGAAGCCTTGACTCCACTTACCTCACCATCTGGCTGAAAGAGCTGCGTCTGTCTCAGCGAGAAGATCATTGAGTTGGAGCAATGCTCTACAAAATCCAGGAGACTGAAAGGCACTTGGACACCATCATCTTCGGCCCTGCACAAGCCACCGCCACAAGTGCTGAAGAGCTGGCTGCCACTGCTCCCTATCCTGCTCACGCTGCTACTTCTCCGGACACAGCTTCTACTCCGTCTGCTGCTTCTGTTCTTGCTCCAGTCATCGTCCCTGAGGACCCCTGGCTCTGGCTCAGGGCTAAACCCAAAGCCCCGATCAGCTCTACTCCATCACATCCAGAGCCACATCATCAGGCCTGGGTTGTGGTCGGTGAACACAAAAAGAGGGGGAGACTTTCCTTTCCCTCCTTTCATACTCCCTTGTTGGGATTTACAATGGTTAAAGGGACACCAAACTGTGTAGGTGCAATCAATTAGATTTGGCTATCAACATTATCAAGGATAATCATAAATAATAACTTTAATTAATTAAAATTCTTAAAGAAGAGAAATGTTAGCTAATTCATTTATTGAGTCTCATAAAATACACTAAACTATCAATTTGGAACACTGATTAATAATTAAATTAATAACTATAACCAAAATTACCATTAATAGCTAGTAGGTTGAAGGATTTGAAGTTCAACATAGAAAAGGTTGCCAAATTACTCACTCTTGTGAAACATTGAAGAAACCAGCATAATTATACACAAGCATTTATTTAAAAGATAAATGAAGCAAAAACACGCAATGTGAATGTGGAGGTGGGCATGGAGAGCGTCAGCTGCAGAGGGAGCGGTGGGGAAGTGGCTCAGGTGAGCAGCATCAGGGAGAGGTAATTGTCACAGTTGAAACTGATTGACAAATTATCCTCTCCCCAAATACTCAGTAGCATGCTGGACCTGAAAGGAAAAACTCACACACAGCGACCAGCGCCACGTCAGCCGACAGAGCAGCTGGTCTCCCGGTGCAGAGAACCACGGAGAAGAAAGCCACTGAACCAGCGGCAGAGCCGGGCAGTGAAAGAGGCGCAGTCAGGAGAAGTGGCTAGGATCATGTAGAGACATTTTGTGTGTTAACAATAAATAAAGAACGTTTCCTACAAGCCGGGGATCCGAGTGTATTTCCAAAGCCAAGCGACTCACGGTAGCTCCAACACGATACAGTGAAGTCTAACTCTAAATACACTAAACTACAGAACAAACGGATGTTGTGTGTGTGTGCGTCCAAGATGGCTGCTTGGATCGAAGATGGGGCCAAGCAAAAGAATGTGTGTATATTTCTTTGTTCTGCCTCCATATGTCTCCCGTGCACGAGCATGAACCCACGTGGTCAGAAACAAAGGAACATGTGAAGCGGAAGCTTTAAAGTTTCTTTCCGCCGGGTGTGGCTGTCTTTAAGGGCCAAACTAGAGGTGTAAGTCTGTGATCTGTTTAGGATAAAGGTGTCAAGTTAAAAGGAGTTAGTTAGCATGCAATGACTCTGTGCGGAAAACTAACTTAGCAGTGGCTAAGTAAGTAAACTACGGTTTCAATAGGACGGTAGTCCCTCATTCATCCAGGAGTGTTCTACGATACGGTTTCAATAATAACCTCACGTTAACCATGGAGAAGATCACAACAATAAAACCTCAATGAAAACACATCAGTAACGTCACATGTACAAAAGTTTTGCTTAGCTATATACACTGTTACTATGCTATGCCCAGTTGTTATGTTACTCATCTGTGGGATGGAGTTAGAGGTTGCTTTGGGTGTGCTGCTCCATCAGCTGGAGGTAATGTTTAGCTGGCAGGCTAACAGCTGTTGGCGCTAAACTTTATTGCAGAGATCTAACAGGCCCTGGCGTCACTGCTGTAAGATCAGAGTCTGGTTCTGAAGGAAGGCAGGCACCTGTGTTGCGGCCTAATCCTTTGTCCTTCTTTGGTAGGTCTGCTCCAAGCGGATTACATGGGGAGCAAGCAGCCATCTGCTGCTTGCTGGAGACGAAGCCAGGTGAGAACAGTGCCATTCCAAGCACAGAGATGCCTAAAAATGCAGGTCTCAGCCTTCTTTCAAGTGCATGGTGGTATCATTGATTAGCAGTGACAACGTGATTTGAATCACCTACAGAACATGAACCCAGATGTTACATTTTATGCAAGCAAGGAAACAGATGTGCTATCTAATAGCCAACAGTTGCTAATTCTTGGAAAGCTGTGCATACAATAAATCAAAAGCAACCCACAGTGTGCACAAATGCTCAATTTAAGCTATTTTCTCATGTGGTATTAAAGGATAAGCTCACAATTTTTCAAGTCTGTCTTAAAACAACAGTCAGGTTCTCACTGCAATTCATACTGTAATCATTCTTACTGTTAATATGAGGGACAGAGCTGGTAGACATGAGGACTCACTGGTGTATTTTCAAAAAAAGAGTTTTATTTACCCAAAAACAAGAATCAGTACTACAATGTACAAAATAAAATGTATAATGTACAATGTACAAAATAAAAGTTGTGGGCCCATAAAATAGGTCAATTAAACAGAACCAAACTTAGGCTGTCTCCTGAACCTGGAGAACTGACATAAAGATTATTTGGATATGATATCAATGGAACAAGCAGTAGCAGCTCTTTACATGCATTGTCTTTGTCAGTCTTATGAAGCTGAACATACGACTGGTTCTGTTTTATACATTTCAATCATGTTGTTCAGTTATCAAGCTCCTCTCCTGTGGAATCAGATCCCAGTTTGGGTTCAGGAGGCAGACACCATCTCCACATTTAAGAGTAGGCTTAAGACTTTCCTCTTTGATAAAGCTTATAGTTAGGGCTGGCTTGGGTGAGTCCTGAACCATCCCTTAGTTATGCTGCTATAGGCCTTGACTGTTGGGAGACTTCCCATGATGCACCTCTCTCCTCTCTCCTCCTCTCCCTCTCCATCTGTATGCATTTTTATCCCATTACTGCATGTTACTAACTCGACATCTTCTCTCTCCCGTAGTGTTATGCTTTCTCGTTTCTCTCCTCTCTCTTTCTGTCGCTTTCAGCAGGTATTTCTGCCTCCAGATCTGCAGAGACTGGATCTGTGGTTGTGGGCCGCCTGCTGCCCCTGTGTTCCTGCTCAACAACTGCTACTACAATTGTTGTTATTGGCTCTGTTACTAATACTGTCATTATTATTCCTAGAGCTGTCATTCCTATTATTATTATTAATTTCTTAATATTACCACTACAATTACATTATTACTATTTTAAAAAAAGTCTAGGTGGTATTTGCATTGTGCCTACCTCTCCCCCACACTCCCTCCTCCATTGTGGAACTGGGCACACGTGAACGAGCCTCATTTTCACTCCCATAGTTTGTCGTAAATGGATGTAGAAACGCCATCAATCATCCGTCCGGCCCCTGGACTCAAATCCTAATCATTTCAAGTATGTTTAATCACTTTTTCAGTAGTTTCTATATCTGTTTTGTGTTTTTCATGTTTGTTTGTTGTTGTTTTTTGGTACCTTGTCTGCTGTTTGAAACAATATGAAATCGAGATCCTGAATGCATAGTGTATGTACATGCTACCTCTTCCATCTTGATTTGTTGTCTGTTGTAAATGAGCCAGCTGGTGAGTTGTTCTGATGTGAAGGGTATTACTCTGCACTCTCGCTTTTGTGAGGGTGCCAGGCTGTAGTGTCTCCACCTTGACGCCCCCAACAGCCGTATTGTTCTGGATATGTCTCTTGTAAAAAAACAACAACAAAAAAACAAAACCATCCATGATTTTAAATAGTTAAACAATTGGCTTTGTAAAAGTTTTATGAGGAAGGAAATGCATTTAACAAGTTTGTTTGACCTTAATGATACATACAGAGCTTTTTGGTGAGTAACACTGAATGTAAAACATATATTTTGTTTACAAGAAAATTCCACAGGGCAACTTTTAAATTCAGATAAACTTTGGAGTGTATTTTTGCACAGAAAGTTGACTGTGGATTTTGTCCCCCATCTCTTACAGTGGAAGCACTTTAGGAAGCAAAACATTTTCATATTGGACCCTGAGCTTGAAAAGACAGGTTTTAGGGTGCACTTAGAATCGGTCCTTTGTTCAGAAGGCACTCTCTCACTATTCACAGTGGATAAATGATATTGAGTAAATTAGAAATGGTTGAAAATCTTCCCTGCCCTGCTTTCTCCAGAGACTCAATAGTGTCACACATACCTTCCAACCTGGTGAAGCAGACATGAAAAGCAGAGTGCTGACAAGAGTGTTGTTTACAAAGACCCATGTTGCCATTGTGAGAGTGGCCCCAGACAATGTAGCAGAAAACTACTACAAAAACCTCCCCTGCAGGGAGAGCTGACAGGAAAACTACTGCAACTTGACACTAATGACAGCTGGAAGTCACTTAAAAGCAAGCTTCATTCAGATCCTGTTGATGGATGATGGAAGTACAGTGAACTTTTATGTCACTTTTATGGCCGCAAGTATTAGTACTTTTTCACACACTGATGATGATCAATATTTCCTCTTTGACCTTCAGTTGGATTCTAAAGTGTATTTAGGAAAACAAACACCTAAGACATGAAGATAAAGATTTGTTTTAATACATTTATGACACCAACAGGAATATCAATGTTCCTCTTATCATGTAAAATCCAACATCAATTACTGCAGTGTCTGGTTTTAGGGGACTTGGTAAGATTAATGAATTTAGTCATTAGATCTCATTTTTAATAGTCTTCTGTGCTCAGAGTGCAATCTATTTTCTTTTGGTTTTGTCATCACTGATTTAGTCTGGTGAGAGAAGGGTAAACTAAAAAATGTACAAAAAAAATCTTTGTTGTAGGGTTTGATTGTTGCTTGTTCCAAGGTATTCTTGGCTGGGGAGCAAAGTGCCAAAAATAAAAAAAACAACAGAAAATGCTGAGAATTGTCAGATAGAGGTATAACTTATTTTACTTTATTGTGCTACAAGGACATAATTGAGATTTCTGTACAAAAATGTAGGTTTTTCCATTGCTGATTTGCTTTCTATAATATGTACCACAGGTATTCCAGAGCTTGGAAGACAAAATTCAATAACAAGTCCTTATACCTAATTGACAAAACAGGATGCTTGTCAGTATCTTACAAAACAACCTATTTGACTTATTGCATATACTATTCATATTAAAGTTTTCTGAAATGCCACAATGTCTGGTTAAAGGATAGGTTCATAATTTTTCAAGTCTGTCCTAAAACTATAGTCAGGTGCTCATATGAACATTGGAACAGGGTTTGCTTGCTGTAATCATTCCTCCTGTTCATAGGTCTTTTGGCAAATGCGGCACATCATGAGGCTCAGCATCTCAACTGTCAAATGTGTGGAAATAAGTAACAGTAACAGTTTAAAAGAAGCAAGGTGAGGAGATTAAAGTACTTTGTGAGTAAACACTAAAATAAGGTGGATAATTAAGTAGGATTCAAATAGTGAAATAAGAAATAATGCTTCATACTGCTTCCAGCAATCAGCCCCAAAAACTGAACTGCTGTATATTTTTCCTGAATGAGCAAAGATGCACTTGGAACGGAACATAAGAAAAGAATAAAAAGTCTTTTGGCAAATGAAGTTACAAAGCCAGCAGGCCCTGGTCAGATGACCTTAGAGTCCTGCCTGAAATATTATGCAGTTAAGTTAAATCTCAATGGACTGAGATAAAGAGGCACTTCCGATAAAGGATTGGAATGACATGAAGGCCGCATGGCATTGTAGCTATGGCCTCATTGTTATTACACAATAGAGGTTAAAATTGCCATATTGTCTTGAAATTTAAAAAAAAAACCTTGGCTTGGCAGATATGTTTCTGAATAAGATGTTTCTTCGTAAAATTCCGAAGGGATTAATTACTCTCATGATTTTACACTTTATTGAACTTTCTGTGTGAATAAAAAACAATGGATTTGTTTATAATTTGCCCATTTATTTAGGGTTGTCTCTTCTTTCAGACAGAATAAAGATGTAAAAAATGAATATGCATGCCAAATTCATGTATTATCCTCATGTGTAATTCATGACAGAATGTTTTTTCAAAAAAATATAAAATGATGGATGGAATGGTCCAAGTTGTGATTTTGATCACCATGAAGAGATACACATACATACCACTAAGGTGGTTAATGAACCTCATTATCTTTATGGGCTTTAAATGTGTCCATTACACAGAGTACTTGAAACTGTTAAAATACTGAGAGCTGGCAAGTACAGTAAGTTCACACATATGAGGAATTTGCTTTGGTACTTTGGTGCAAAACAATAAACATAGTAGAAATATAAAGAAAGATAAAGCAAGCACTGCAGGTCAAGAATCATAAATATAAAATAAAAATTGACAAGATATTAAAGTATATTAAAATTAGAAAATAAACAATTTGTACAATATGACTGTTGTGCAGTGTGCAAAATATTTACATGGGAATGACCAAAAGTTTACAGTATGAGTATGAGTAAGTACTGTACTATAAGGGGGGGTTGGGTGGGTTTGAGAGTCGGTGTCAGTGGGGTTTCCCGGGCCTTGTTGATAAGGCCAGCTGCAGACGGAAAGAATCTATTTTAGTGGCGTGAGGTTTTGGTCTTGCTGGAGGGGAGTGTCTGAAACAATTTGTGTCCAGGGTGGGAGGGGTCAACCACAATCTTTGCTGCTCGCCTCAGGGTCCTGGAGGCGTACAGGTGCTGGAGGGAAGGCAGATTGCAGCCAATCACCTTCTCTGCTGAGCGAATGATACGCTGCAGTCTGCCCTTGTCCTTGGCAGTGGCCGCAGCGTACCAGATGGTGATGGAGGAGGTGAGGATGGACTGAATGATGTAGAAGTGCACCATCATTGTCTTTGGCAGGTTGAATTTCTTCAGTTGTCACAGGAAGCAATCCTCTGCTGGGCTTTTGTACTCCCCATTTATTTATGGTTTGATCCATGGCTATATGAACCTGTTTGTGGGCCCCAAGGCAAAGATTTTCAGTTGGGCCCCAGTTGACACCTCAACCAGGCAGCTTCATAATACTGTCATGGCTAAGGGGTTTTGTCCTGTTATTTCCTGTTTTATTTTGAAGTGTTCTCCTCATGTGTCTTGTTGTTTTACTTCCAGTCTTTTTTTGCTTTTCCCTCCAGTTTTGATTATTTGCCCCACCATAATTAGTTGCACTGTGTCTTGAGTGTTTTTGTTCAGTGTCAGTTCGTCATTGTACTCACGTCAAGCGGCTTTAGTTTTCTGTGTTTTGGACAATTTCTGTTTCATCTTGGACCTTGCTGGATTTTGGATTTTTGGACTTTGCACGTTCCCTGGATTTATGTTTACCTTTGTTGGACTGCTTACCTGTTTTTTTTGTGTGACTCCTGTCTGCCTGTATCAGTGTAAGACTCCCCCCCCCTTGCTGTTCTGTCATGACCCTTGGCATTGTATACAGACGCACGTGGTACCCTTTAGCATCTGTAGGAGACACCTTCAGAAACTACTTGGTTAGGTAGTAGGAAGTCACGTGACGTAAGTGTTGTAACGTAATTTAAAACAACTCAAACTTAACTTTTGGTTTCACACAGGACACAAACCCCAGTCTCCTGGGTGAAAGTCCTGTGTTGTTCGACCCATCCATCCATCCACGTACACACACTTACTCGCTCTCTACACTTGTAATAATACGTCTCCTGACTCCCTTTAGGATTTCTTGCAGTACTGTGCAGCTCATACAAACACTAAAGGGTACCATGTGCGTCTGTACACGATGCCGAGGGGCATGACAAAACGTTGGTATTTGATACCCTGGAAATGAAAATGGGCTGGCAAAACACATGTTACTGATCTGACGCCACTATTGACAAGATGACATTGCCATTTCAAAAATAAAACCGTTTTATTATCTGACACAGCTATGGTTACACTTTGTTTAGGCACAAAAATGACTTTATTAAGTTTAAGGGAAGATCATGGTTTGGATTAAAATAACTACTTAAGGTTAGGAAAACATAATTTGTGTTTAAATTTCTTCTTCACTAGGGGTTGGGGACATTTGTCGTCATGGTTACAATAATAACCACTTGGATACGGTTCAGGAACGATCATGGTTAAAAGAAACAAATGTTGACTGTCAATTGGGAATGAACTGCAGTCATGAACTTCACCTGACTTCCTCCATAAGTCCCAATGGACAAGAGTCATAACACTTGGGCCACACTGCCTACCTCTCTCTACCTGTGCGTGGCGGCTGCCTCACTGAACTGCTGCGACTCGTACACGTATGGTGTCAACACAGACGGGAGGTGTTTAGTTATATTATAGAAATATGTAGATTTCTGTTTACATAAACGTGTCTGTGACATATTCTACAGATATACACATTGAAACTGTAGTGAAAGGTGCATGTTTTTCTGGTATGATGTATGAGTAATATGAGTATTTTTGTATTTTGCTGAAAACCGAGCGTTTGTCACGGAAAAAATAGGCGAGACCTCTATTCTCTAGATGAATAGCTAGCTTACACAGTGCTTATGTGGGCTGCGTGGCTGCTCTAATCTGTTAACATGGGTGCCGAAATGAAAACCAAGAGGTTCCGCGACGCACACACGCTACTCAGGTAGGCAGCGTAAATACAGTTTTGGGGCACTTGCAGAAACAACTGATGCTCTTGTTTTTTTCGGTCTCAGCACACAGTGAACCTGGGGCTTTGGGTGTGGGGCCCTGGAGTTATTGCATGCTTTGCCCACTTGGTAATCCAGCCTTGCTTTATCAAACAATTGGCCTCATACAAGAACATTTTCAGAATCTTATCCTAAACTTCTTTTACTTCTTCTGTGAGGTTTACTCATACATGTGCTCCAAGTCAGATTCACCAAACTCCCTCAAATGGATAAACTTGTCAGAAATCTCTTGTTTTACCTGAATGTCACATGTTCATGAAAAGGATGCGTTAGTCAGATTTGATCATTAACATAATCTACGCCCCTAACATTGGTTGGCTGCCCGTTCTGCTCTGTCTGTGGGCAAATTTCATTCACAAAAATGGAACCAGTTAAAAGAAGAATTTCACACTGCAGAGCTTCAAGGCCTGCTCTCAGTAATCAGCAGACAAAATAGAACAACTTTAGCAGCGCTAGTAGTCCTATTAGAAGACCTAAAAATATTAATAGTACAGCTGACAATGACATGTCATCAGATCAGAGCTGTGCTGTGACAGAAATAAAGAAAGGATGGTTTATGCTACCTGAAGTTAAATGCTAAAAAATGTCTTTCTAAAGAAAAGCGGTCTTTACCTAATATGAGAGGTGCTCATGTGACAGACTCTGAGATATTAGATGAGAGAATATTATAACCTACAGTATGTGATGTTATACTGTTGGTGTAACATGGGATGATACTGGACAGAGACTTGCAGAAAGGCCATGAGTCAGCTGCTGGAGTAAGAGAATTACCGAACTGCTGAACTATCTACACTGCTGTGTCAAAATATGTCAATAAAATCATGAAATCTAAAAAATCAGTAAATTGGCAGCTACGATGATATGGTTAACAGAATATGAATTTAGTATTACATTTGTCCTAGTAATATATTTTATTTTTGTTAATTTCTGTATCATATTTAAACTCTAAATTCATTCAGATTAAGACATTATGGTTCTAAGTGTATGCAGACTGGATATGATCAATCTGTCTTTATTAACAGGCTATGTACCACAATCCTTTCAAGTAGCTGTAATTAAATTGCTTCTAAAAAATCCCACTCTTGATCCTGAGGTTTTAGCCAACTATAGACCTATATCTAACCTTCCCTTTCTTTCTAAGATCCTTAAGAAAGCAGTCGCCGCAGTGTGACTTTCTAAATAACAATAGATTATTTGAGGATTTTCAGTAGGGATTTAGAGTGCATCATAGCACAGAGACAGCACTGGTGAAAATTACAAATTACCTTTTAATTGCATCAGACAATGGACTTGTCTCTGTACTTGTCTTGTTAGATCTTAGTTCTGCATTCGACACCATTGACCATAACATCCTATTACAGAGACTGGAACATGTAATTGGCATTAAAGGAACAGCACTAAGCTGGTTTGAATTCTATTTATCAGATCGATCTCAATTTGTACATGTTAACGGTGAGTCCTCCGTGCACACCAAAGTGAGCCACGGAGTTCCACAAGGTTCTGTGCTTGGACCGATTCTATTCCCCTTATATATGCTTCCTCAAGGCAGTATTATTAGGAAGCACTCCATAAACTTTCATTGCTATGCAGATGATACCCAATTATATCTATCGATCGAGCCAGATGAAACTATCCAGTTAACTAAACTTCAGGCATGCCTTAAGGACATAAAGACCTGGATGACCTGCAACTTTCTGATGTTAAACTCTGACAAAACTGAAGTTATTGTATTGTCCCAAACACCTCCGAGACAAATTATCTAAAGATATAGTTACTTTAGATAGCATTGCCCTGGCCTCCAACAGCACCGTAAGGAACCTCAGAGTTATCTTTGATCAGGATTTGTCCTTTAACTCCCACATGAAACAAATTTCAAGGACTGCCTTTTTTCACCTACATAAAAATCAGGCAAATCCTGTCTCAAAATGATCGCGAAAAATTTGTGCATGCATTTGTTACTTGGACTTGGCTGGACTACTGCAATTCCTTTTTATCCGGCTGCCCAAATAAGTCTCTTAAGACTCTCCAGTTGATCCAACATGCTGCGGCATGTGTACTGACAAAAACTAGGAAAAGAGATCATATCCCAATATTAGCTTCTCTGCACTGGTTCCCTGTAAAACTTAGAATATAATTTAAAATCCTTCTCCTCACCTACAAAGCTCTTAATGGTCTGGCACCATCGTATCTTAAAGATCTCATAATACCATATTATTGGACTAGAACACTGCGCTCCCAGGATGCAGGGTTACTTGTGGTTCCTAGAGTCTCCAAAAGTAGAATGGGAGCCACAGCCTTCAGTTATCAAGCTCATCTCCTGTGGAATCAGGTCCCTGTTTGGGTTCAGGAGGCAGACACCATCTCCACATTTAAGAGTAGGCTAAAGACTTTCCTCTTTGATAAAGCTTATAAAAGCTAGGGCTGGCTTGGGTGAGTCCTGAACCATCCCTTTGTTATGCTGCTATAGGCCTAGACTCTCCTCTCTCCTTCTGTCGCTTTCCAGAGACTGGATCTGTGGTTGTGGGCCACCTGCTGCCCGCGTGTTCCTGCTCGACAACTGCTACTACAATTGTTGTAATTGACTCTGTTACTGATGCTGACATTATTCTTCCTATAGCTGTCATTCCTATTACTACTAATTTATTAATATTAACACTACAATTACTATTCTACTATATATTAAAAAAAATCTACGTGGTCTTTGCATTGTGCCCCCCCTTCAAAACCTAACACGGCAGTGGCAGATGGCCGCCCACCATTGAGTCTGGTTCTGTCCAAGGTTTCTGCCTCTTAAAGGAAGTTTTTCCTTGCTACTGTCGCCAAATGCTTGCTCATGGTGGGACTTGTTGGGTCTCTGTAATTAATATTATAAAGAATACGGTCTAGACCTGCTATATAAATAAAATTTAATTGAATTGAATAGACTATCTGTACATGACTTGTACGACAGGTCTGGATCACTCGTGATTTTTATAAGAGAAAATTGATGAATGTCACAAAAAAAGCGTTTATAGTTCTCAAAGTAATGTATTGTAAAAGTCAAGTATTCTCTTGTCAGTGTCAGTAACGAAACTTGTATGGAAAATTTCAAACAAAATGTATCCCCACCTATCCCATGCTATGTTAATTAGCATGATGTTTATTGGTGTCAGTTATGATGGTTTTATACTTTGAGGCCTAATTGTAGCACTCCCTTTGTGTACACTCACACACTTTGTGGCCATCTACTTTGGGGACTAACGCGTCTTTGTGCTAAAATATAAAAAAAATCCCCCCAGAGTAATGCTGTAAATAAAATAAAACCAGCAACTGCATACTGTTGATGACAGAGAAGCCAGTCAGTGAGTGTCCCTGGGGACACAGCACTGTAGTCTGCTGCTCCTTTGATTACAGCCTTTGCTAGAGAGACTGAGGAGCTGAGGGAGATGAGGTGATGAAGGACGAGAAGCACATGTTATCCCCAATCAGCAGCCTCAGTTAATAAGGGAGTCGAGTTTATCATGAAGAAATTTTACAAGAAAAACAAATAAAGGTAGTGCTTGTTTTCTCTGGTGATTTGGGAATGGTTGTGAAAGCTGGCTGCAGACACACTAATCAACCAGAGACAAAGAAGAACTGAGAGCTTTCTCTTCCACATCTGTGCTTTATACTTTAGTGTGAAGGTTTTCTAATGGTGCGTTTATACTTTGTTCAGCATCAAATATTCTGTATTTGAAAAAAATCTTGGTGCAGTTGTAAAACAAAAGTAAAGATGTGACTCATTTTGTTGTTTGTTATTTCAAACTTTTAATTATTATTTCTTGATTTGCCTCTTAACCAGTGACTTAATGAAAACGTAAATAACAGTTTTGATGCAAATATATGCACATTTACTCTGAGCAAGAGGTCAAGGTAGAAAACCATGTTGTTCCCACCTATATTGATAAATACCTATAAATGATCAGGATCGAAAAAGTGTTCATCAAACACAAAACAGTTTGTTGTGGTCCAGCGAGTTAAGATTCTTCCTAGGGAAATTAAAGGCTCACATGAAAAGCATCTTCTTGTGGTAACGGCAGTTACCGTGGAGAGAGACGTGTTGTGCCTCCTTTAGTAAATGGGTTACTGTGGAAATGGCAACGGGCAGTGTGGAGTGCCAGGCTTTATAGAGTTGGTGTCATCATAGCTTTGCGCCGAGATTTCATGTGCTGTCTCGCGCATCTCATCCAATAGGAGTCTGTTGTTCAAGTGAGATCTCGTGTTGGGTTCAAACAAGATCTCGTCACACTTTCACATTTAAATGTGAATTAAAGGTTGTTTCGGCTTGGAGCGTTCCTATTGTCTGTTCTTTGTTTCTAAATCAAGCCTCTTAGTGAAGTGCCGGTACATTGTTGCTTGAATCTTTCCATCTGTGCATCAATACCATTACTTATCCAGATCAACGCAGTGGGCTCCTTAGTGGAGCCCATGAGTTGGTACCTCCTTGCTAACAGCTAACATTAGCTCCTTGCTAACAGCGACTTGCTACAACAAAATTACTTACTACTTTTAGTTCCGTCTGCTGGCAGTTATTTTTCTCTCCACAGGATGTTCCACTTACCCAAGTAGAATCCGAGCTATCCAGTTTGAGATCCGAACTCCATTGCATCAAGCCTCCTGGATGATGTCCTCCAGCAGCAATCCCTGGTCGTCTCCCGGCTGGCTGCGCTGTAGGGATATTCCCTATAGCTCTGAGAGTCCGACAAATGTCCATCCTTTCTCTTGGGCATACGTGTGAAAAAGGGAAAAGGATTTCTCTTCCTCTGATCACACCAGACGGTGATGATGACCCTGTCCCGGTTTCAAATCTACTTCACCGTACTCTGCTATTGTCCATTGTCATTGCCATTCTGCTAATTGCTACATCATCATTACATTCTGCTAAGGACCACATGTTCATCGCATTCTGCTAAATACTACATTGTCATCACATTCTGCTAATTGCTGCATCATCATTACAATCTGCTAATGGCTACATCATCATTGCTTCTGGCGTGCTGTCATATTCTTTGCTTTCTGTAAGTGTTGGTTATTGGTTGTTGGTTATTGCTTCAGGTAAGTGCTACATCTTCCTGGTCATTACTGACCTCGTCAAGTGGTCTATTATGACCCCACGCATCCCTCATGGTCTATAGTGACCCCACGATACACACATGGTCTTGATGACCCCATGACAAACACATTGCCTATAGTGACTCCATGACACGAACATGGTCTATTGTGACCCCATACATCACCCACGGCCTTTGTGATGTCATTCATCTCATCATGGTCAACATGACCTCATTCATGGCATTATTTTAATTTCTAATAAGTATAACTATTTACCGGCTCTTTTACTTGAACGATTGGAGCTGGCTCCCATCTGAGAGCCAATTTTGCACCCCCCACGGAAGAAGAAATGCATGGCAACAAACAAATGACACTTTTGAACAGAGCAGAAATATTTTTTGTTTCATATTATATCATAGAAATTAAATTGAAATATACTGTAAGTCTGGGGGGTGGTTAAGTGAAACACCATCCTGCCCTGACTATGGCGAGTGTGCCTGCGCAGAGAGTAGTTGCTCATACGCCCTTTGGATCGGGTTGTAGGTTGCCAGGTTGCGGTGACAGATGGGGTGAAAGTGTATGTTGTATGTGGATTGTTTCATAGGCTATCTGGCAACTTGGGTGACATCAGAAAAGCATCCACAACTTGGATCTGTGTATGATGATTATTCACAAAGTTTGAGGGCCACGCAAATTATGGGAATTTCCCAGGAGAAACAACACAACGGAAGGAAGAGTGTTTGCAGGTATAGTCTGTATAGAGTTGTGTAATTATTTATTACTATTTCATTAGTAGGGTTTTATTTTTGTTATACAACTAGGATCGTTATTCTTGACATATTGCACTTTTTAACCATCAATATGACAGAATATTTCAGTGTATTGTGGATGAAGAATCTTGCATATTTATTTCTTGCAACAAATAAGAATGTAACTTAGGCAGTGACCAGCAAAAGTGATACTAAATGAAGAGCTGTTTGGAAGCTGAAAGAGCCGGCTCTCGGAAAGGAACGGAGCTATAAGATCTGGCTCCCTTCAAAGATCTGTAATGCCCATCACTAGGGGGTATCCTATACCATGCATGGCTTCACTACCCCCTTTAAATATGATGACATCACAACAGGGTCTAATTGCCAAAGACTCTTCAAATTTCTTATCTTTATTGTGCACATGTAAATAAATATTGCACCAGAACTACTTTACTACTTCACCTACTACGTTAGGTTTAGGAAAAGCTCACAGATACTTAAAATAAGTAAGTTACGTTAGTAACTCACAGTAAGTCACGTGACGTAAACACGTAAGTCACGTGAAGTAAATCACATGAGTTTACTTACATAGGTTATGTAATTTACGTACGTAACTTAAAATAAGTGAGTGTAACTTAAAATAAGTCAGTGTTGACTTTTGGTTTCACACGGGACACAAACTGGGTCTCCATTCATCCACCCGTCCATCTCACTACATGGACTTTGACCCTCTTTATACTTCTTCATCTGACTTCATCCCGTCATAATTACTGAGGCCACTAGAGGTCGCCGCCTAATGATAAATATAACTGCCTCGTGGCTCCCAATTTCGTGGGTTATATACGGATTATAGTGCATTACTTTTCGTAGGTATATCTACAGAAAGTGAATGAGAACAGCTTGTCCCATGGGGATAGTAATTATGACAGGAAGTCAGGTGACATTATTGTAGACAGACAAAGAGTGGATGGATGGGTCAACAAAATGTCAGACAACACAGGAGACTGCTGTTAGTGTCCTGTTTCCAACCGACAGTCAAGATTGGGTTTTTTTAAGCATGACCCTGATCGTCCCCTAACCTTAACCACATGTTTATTATTGTAACCATGACGACGTAGCTCCCCTAACCTTAATAACATATTCATTTTAACCAAAACTGATTGTTTGTGTTGTTTATTTTGGAGGAGTTTTTGTTTGTTTCTTTTGCACACAGATGCTTTAGCTAAGCAAATTAGCAAACAGGACATTGGCCAACAAAATATGAAACTACAAAACCATCCCAGCAACTGCTCAGCTGTAATAGGTTCACATTACAAAAGTACAGAAATTATTAACCCAATATTTATTCAACATCATGGATGGATGTAACTGTAAAATGCATTACAGCATAGCACTGGCATGTGCTTTTAGCACCAAATCTGACTTGTTAAAAATTAACCCCACTGATTTTATAAATCAAGATCAATTTAATTGTTCAAGAGTCCTACTCAGCCTGTTAGAACAGTTGTACAATGTCTTATATAGCTCTGGAAGAGGTTTGTCAAGTCTAAAAAAATTAATCCTCATGATGTCACAGTGATGTCAGTGATGTTGGGTTTGGAGACTACAAGTTTCAGCAGGTCTGTTATACAAACTGGGGTTTTTAGCAGGCAGGGAGGGTCTTGTGAAGACATGTTATCAAGTTGCATTATGAAAAATGTAGAATTTTTGGAGTTTGACCCATAGACTGTATATAAAGATGGACGACATAACAGCTCCCCAAAAGTTAAACCAAAAATCTCAATCGCCCCCTGGTGACTGGCTGCAGTATAGGTCATTAAACCCCACCCCCTCCATGTTAGCAGATGGGACAAGAGCAAAACTAAAAAATCTAAGTACATGTCAAGTAATTTTTTCCAAAAGATGGTTTCTGTCATTTTAGGGAGTTCTTATCACACTGATGTATGTTCAAGTGTTCATTTTTCCGATAAGTTTGGTTTTAATTAGTTATTTGATGCTATAAAATAGGGTTTCACATCATGATATTTATTATTACTTTATTAATATTAATATTACCACTATCATTACATTGTTACTATATTAAAATTCTAGGTGGAATTTGCATTGTGCTTTCCTCTTCTCCACCTTTCTCTCTCTCTCCCTCTCTCTCTCTCAACCCAACAAGGCAGCGGTGGATGGCCGCCCACCATTGAGTCTGGTTCTGCCCAAGGTATCTGCCTATTAAAAGGAAGTTTTTCCTTGCCACTGTTGCCAAGAGCTTGCTCATGGTGGGATTTGTTAATATAAAGAGTATGGTCGAGACCTTCTCTATAGGAAAAGTGCAATGAGATAACTTATGTTATGAATAGCACTATACAAATAAAATTGAATTGAATGATAGACAACTGAGGCTGGCTCGCATTTGAGTTGAGTTGAGTTGGTGTATGGGCAGGACCCTGATACCGTGGCTCCAACTCCGATCACTACTGCGCAGACTCTGGCTCCAAAGCTAGTAAGATGGCAGCTTCCGTATCTGGGATATTTTGGCTTCATTTTTCTACAGTAGGAGGAAGTGGAGACGCGTTGTCCATATTTATATATAGTCTATGGTTTGACCCATATTGTAGACTAAAAGTCAGGATATCTCGGCCCCTGCTGCTTCCATTTTAATGATTCCAATCCTGTGCCTCAAGAGGCGATAGTCTGATAGTATAGTTTAGGTAGTTCCAGCTGGGAAATGTGTGCGAGCGGTGAATTCTCTACATTACACAAGCACTCTTTTAGTCTGATAAATTAAAAAAATAAACTCACAAAATTTCTAGAAAGGAAATATTCTTACACCTATTTTCCTTATCAAACAGAGAAATACAACTGCACACTCTCTTTTACTGAACTATTACAAGCTTAAGCACACTTCATTCAAACTCCGCCAGAAACAAACTCACCCAAATCGTCTTGGTTAAGTCTTCTTAAACTGTTCCAACAATCACCAATTCTGGTTTGGGTGAAATAAATCCTTAATCCACCGAGTGAGATGTGAAAACTATTGTGGCTCTACATGCTGTTGTTGCTTCTCTGATGCCCGACCTTCCTCACGCTCCTCTCCGCTTGACGCCTCTCCTGTCCTCGCCTGAATGCTCCGTGTCTTTGTTGGCCCCGGAGTCATGGTACGTGTCCACAGAAGCGTTTT